>NC_090173.1:59237489-59837489 GCF_024679245.1 Pseudorasbora parva
ATTTTTTTTCTTTTCTTAAAACAACATAAGATATTTTTTCTTGAAAATAAATTTAGTTTTAGTTTTTTCCTAAAACAAGCTAAATTGGTTGAGAAAAATAATCTTAACAAGAGATTTTCTGTTTTGTCCCAAACAGAAATAAGATTATTTTCCTCTCCCCATTGGCAGATATTTTTGCTTGTTTTAAGCAACCCACTTAATTTTGATTTTATTTTCACACAAAAAAATAAAAATATATATAATGTAATTTCATTATCTAGTAAATCCATCTTGATTTAAAATTTTTGGAAAACAAGAAAATACTAAAGAGCATTTTTTTGCAGTGTAATGCAGCCTACTGTATATGTATGTATGTTCGCTTGTAACACTTTACGATAAGATATTTGTTAAATTAAGGTAATACATTAGCTAACATGAACTATGAACGTAAGTTTTGCATTAATTTTTCTTTGTTAATGCTAATGGCAACAATTGTTAATTTTACTTCACTGTGCTAATGTGAAGTAACTAATGTTAACAGCTACAACTATTGATTTAAAAAAATGTTTTAAATGCTAAAATTAAATGTATGTGTGTGTGTATAGCTGGATAGATATCACACAACATGGGCTCTATTTTAACGATCTGAAACGCAAGTGTCAAAGCGCGAAGCGCAAGTAACTTTGTGGGCGGGTCTCGGCGCTGTTGCTATTTTCCCGGCGGGATAAATGGCTCTTGCGCCCGGCGCAAATCTAAAATGGGTTGGTCTGAAGTAGCTTCATTATTCATAGGTGTGGTTTGGGCGTAACGTGAATAAACCAATCAGAGCGTCATCCAACATTCCCTTTAAGAGCAGCTGCGCAAGTTCCATTATGGCTTGCTATTATTATGGCGTATTTACCAGGCGCACGTTCTTGTAAGAGCAGCCCTTACGAAACAAAAATATATTGCAGTATATTTTAAAATTTCATGCAAAACATTAGGCAATATATTCACATATATGGGAATTCATATTTATATCTTTCAATATATTGAAAGCGGCAATCAATTGTATATTTTGCCATATATTACATGAATATATAATATATTTTATAATACCATCAATATATTATTCCATATATTTACAATATATTTCAAATGAATTTAAACATATATTTTGGTAAATATATTTTCCTTTCGTTAGGGAGTGAAAGACAGAGAAGTTGTGTTGTATGGGGATGGGAGAAACTTGAATAATTTGTAAGGTAGATTTATGCCTATTTTTTCACATCTTCGTGGCACACCACAATGTGTTAATATTTTTTTAGTGTAACAATTTATGATTTGCAAAAATAACTGCTGCATCTGTGTAGATTTCATGAGCAAAGTGTATGCGCGTTGTGCACGCTATACATTATGGTCAAGCCCTTAAAATAGCATAATGAACAACGCGCCACTGACTTTAGACCAGGTTTTTTCTGGTCAGAGGCGCAACTGTTTAATGGAACAGCAAAATAGCACCAGGGATTGTTTGCGCCGGAACACGCCTCCTTTTTTGCGCTGAACCGCCCAGGGAGCGCAAGTTCATTCACTAGTTTAGCGACGTGCTTCTGTGGAGAGAAAAGCGCGCTTTGCGCGGGTGCAAAATAGGAATGACACATGCGTCCGTGTACAAAGTCAATTACGCTGGGTGCAAGATAGGGCCCCATATGTGCCAATGTATTGGCTATTACATCCTGAAAAAATGATAATCATTGACTTTAGATGCCACCCCAACTCCAAACGTTCTTGGCAGCAGATCAAGACAAAATATAAAAATATAATTCATAAAGTGGTGAGTATTTACCACAACCTTTTATTATTTTTGTGAACATTTTATCATAAACACTGGTTTGCAGCAAACAGAAATACGTAAAACTGGGGGAAGGCCACCTCCTCCAGAATACACTGTGGCGGAGGAGTTGGCTATAAGTAATAATCAGGGAAGGCCAATGATGGATGGCATTACTGATGCTGTGCAATCTGACCCTGGTGCTGGCTCCTCTAAGCAAGTGACACTGGGTATGTGTGCAATGCATTACTATATTTTATTTTACTACTCTAATAACTTCTCTGACTCTGTTCTGCAGTAGAGGGAAATGCAGTGTCCCTGTTGAAGCCTGCACACAGTCTCCCACACAGATGTCAGTATGCAGCACACAGATTTATTTACATTTATGCATTTAGCAGACGCTTTTATCCAAAGCGACTTACATTGCATTCAAGGTACACAATTCTTGCTTTCCCTGGGAATCGAACCCATGACCTTGGCGTTGCTAGCGCCACGCTCTACTGGTTGAGCTACAGGAAAGTTACTGTTTATAACAGTTATGCTTTACATTGGCCTACTTTTATTTATTAGGGTGACGCAAATGATGAAGACACTCTCTTCAGCTGCTGAGGTGAATGCACTGGACTTTTTATCATGACACACATTTGAAGGCGTCATAAATAAGTGACTGGCCCTTACACTTATCTTTATAGGATTTTTCACAACCTGCCCCAGAAACTGAGGCCTCTACTTCAATGGGCTACAGGAGGAATGGGAATTAAGTAATGCTTTAACCATTGACATAAATTACAATCAGTCCTAGGCCCCGTCCACACAGAGACGCGTTTAGCTGTATACGTATAAAGTTTGTACCGTATCAGCGTTTCGTCCACACGGATCTGGCGTTTTAGAAGCATGAATCTGATATTTTTTGAAACCGGGTCCCAAAGTGGATAAATCTGAAAATGACAATCTTCCGTTTTAGTGTGTACAGCGAATCCGTATATTTTCTGAAACGGTGATGTCCTCACACTACGTCCAGCACGGTGAAGAGTTAAGGGATACAACTACGGGCACTGGGCATGAGCACATCAATATCACTTCATTTAATTACCGTATCTGCATTATTATAAGGGTAGGTTTAGGGTTGGGGTAGGTGTAGGCGTTAATAAAACACATCTGTTAAGTAGTAAATGTATTTCTTGTTATTTTATTGTGAGATTTTGCCTCACCTCCAACCACTGCTATACCCCTGCTAGCCACAACTCTTCTCCGTTTTTAGTGTATTTCTGTGGCAGAATTACAGCGCCACACACTGGCCTGGCATGCAAACTACATAGTTTTTAGCCCGTTTTTGTAATCTCGTGTGGACGCAGATATTTCTTGAAACGAGACAAAAAAAAATCGGATTGGGAAAGCGCTGGCTTCGTGTGGACAGGGCCTAATAGTCATGCCACTTTTTTTTTGTTTGTGTTTTTTGTGTTTTTTTGTTTTTTGATTTAACCTTCAGAAAACTTTTAATTGTTTGTGGTGGAATTATGTTTCAGGTGGAAACAGACTCCGTCAGGGTCCTTTACAAAAGGATTCGAGAACTAGACTGTTCCCTAAAGGAGCTGGACTATGAGCTGAGAAGGCTCCAAATTAAAGAAATAAATTGGAGATCAAACAGCTGGAAAAACAGATCTCAGTATGTGACCTTATTTAACCAAGTTACACTTTAGTATGAATATTCTATGAATATTTATTAATTTAAGTGAACTTTATTTTGCTCTTTCTTCCTCCCTAGCCACAAGACCAATAAAATAGCTTGAGACCAGTCTACAGTGTCGATAACATTTTGTGATTGCATCTCTGACAGCTGCCCCAGCTGGGTGGTCAAGTGTGATAGGGTCAGTTTCATCGGGGAGAAGCTGGTTTTGTGGTGGTACTCGCTCTTTTCTGATGATGGCTATATTGTGCAGAATGGCACATGCAGCCACTATCTGTGATGCCCGCTCTGGTGACACTCTTAACCGCCGAAGGCAGTTGAAACGTGCCTTTAGGATGCCAAAGGTCATTTCGATCCTGACCCTGGTTTTACTGAGGGCCACATTGAAGCGGTTTTGTGGCCCTGTGTGAGGATCAGGATGGGGAGTTAGCAAAAATCTCTGGCATGTCTCCTACCAACAGGCCATCAAAAGCCCTGTCGTGGAACAGAAAAGGGGAGGTTGTCACAATTAAAATGAACAATATTAAAAAGTGTACTTGTGTGATCAAATGATCATAATGTGTTTTCAGGAAGCTGACACTGTTCTTGAGCCTTCTGTCTGGGACCACATGTGACAAAGTGAGTATTAAGAAATGAAACCAATGTGACAAGCGTATTCAATGAAATAACTTAAATCTATGTTGCTACAGAACCCAGAAAACATAAAAGGAGTGTATAAACGCTACCTCCTTAAACAAACAGAAGCGACTGATATGGACATCCAGTATAAAAAACTGAAAATGAGGAAGTTGGAGCTGGAAATTCAACAGCTACAGAAAAATGCAAGTAGAACTACCATTTTTTAAAAAGGAAGAAAAAAAAAACATGACCTTTTTGATCACTTTCCACAACATTTATTTGTATGTTTTCACCCCTAACAGGCAGATTCACTCTGAATAAAGACAAATCACATGAAATACTTTGACTTCTGTGTGTGTTTGTTCAACTAAGGAGAAAGTTGAGGGGCCATTGGAAAATTAAAGGCTACACATGGTTTAGACCATATTAAGCAAAATAATTATTTGCATATGTGTCTCGTATAAGTCTGCCTGTTTCTTTTTCTTCCAATACTGCTTCATTGCCCTAGTCTTCCTCTTCAACAATCCTCGGTCGCCTCTCTCTCCTCAGACAAGCAATGTTATGGAGCACTACACAAGCAACTACAATGTCACATGCCCTAGGTGGAGTCACTCTGAGGTGCTTCAGGCACTGAAACCTTGACTTTATCAGCCCAAATGCCATCTCTATACGACCTCTTGTGCGTGCATGGGCAGTGCTGTAGTGGTGCTGTGCCTCTGTCTGGGGCTCCTGATAGGGAGTCAAGAGGTAAGGCAGGCATGGGTGTCCCTTGTCTCCTAGCAAAACTCCTGAGAATTCTCCTGCATAGACAGAATGAATATATAGATATATAATAATTTTATATTTTATTTTTAAGACTAGCATACCTCTTGCTGGTAGAGAGATGAGGCTCTAAAGATTCTGCAGTCATGCACAGAGCCTGGCCATTTGGCCTCTACATTTGTGACGATGCAATCTGCATCACTAATCATCTAAAAGAAATTAAACCTGTAGGCAGTGATGCCAGTAACGCGTCACTCTAATCTGACTACTTTTTTCCAGTAACGAGTAATCTAACGCGTTACTATTTCCAAACCAGTAATCAGATTAAAGTTACTTATCCAAGTCACTGTGAGTTACTATTTTAGTCATTTTCCTTAGTAAAAACCCACAGCTTATCAAAATACTCTTTATTAACCTAATTTAGAAAAATGTTCAGAGCAATTTTTTGTTTGTAAAATTAAAGTTTATATAGGCAAGACAATTCAAGAGTTGGATTGAGAGACTAGGCTATTAAACATGCGGTTAACTCACTGCATGGGTCGTCACAAAAAAAATTTAAACTTTAATTTAACAAACAAAAAAATTGCTCTAAACATTTTTCTAAATGAACATAATAAAGAAACGAAACGAAATATAACTACTTTGACATTAAAAACAAAGTAGGCTAGTTATTATACCACCACAAAGGCATTTTTGACGAGCTGAGGCAGGCTGATAGATTAGCCTACTGCTCGCAACGGCGCTCAAAAAAACGAAACGGGCCACACAATCAATAAAATAAAATAATAAAATAAATAAATACAATAAAATAAAATAAAATAAAAAAGTACATGCAGGTTGTCTTATAGCCAAACTTACACTTCAGCAAAATTAATATAAATCCGATCTTCAATTCCCGCGGTATAGCCTATGCTCATTTAACGGAGTTCACATCAAAGCAAAAGATTCCAGCATTTTATTCAGCAGCTCATTTCAAATTCAAAGATCGCAATATGAGAGAGAGCGACTTAAAGCAGCACTAGGTAACTTTTCAACCTTCATAATATATTTTTTAAGACTCTTGTGATGATAAATCGACTTACAATAGGTTGAATGACACGTCTGCCATAGCCTGATGGGGTCTGTATCGTTTTTAATCGTACTTTTAAACTTCGGGTTTCGGGTAGTAACCCGAGAAAAAGAAAAGAACTACAAAATTCGCCTGCTTTACGGCATATACGTCACTTCCACCAACACACACACTTCCTTACATTCGGACGTGCGAGCCCAACTTTGTTCGTCGGATAATATAGTCATGTCCGAAGCAGCACAGACAAATAAGAAAGAAAATGTTTGGTTGGAGGAAAGCAATAAGAGGAAATGAAAAAGTGCTGTGATTAAAGGCAGGACGAGGATCAAAATGTGCCCAGCGTTTGCTCGTCGGCGTGAGCTGAAGGAGGCGTGCCCGACCGATGCTGTCATGCTTGTTACGGTGAGCTACCACTCAAACATTGAACTGAAGTATCATATAGATTCTGTAAAACAGTAACCAATAGACTACTATAATGACGCTGGCTTGTAAACGTGAGCATCGTGATTATTTGGCGTTTGAAAAAAATAAAACCCATGAAATTATATTCATGACATGCTGAAGCATATGCCACTGACTGTAACGTTACCTGGGATGAAGACATTTCACACGCGACGCCAGAAGAACTCTTACTCCTCTTGCAGTGTTCAGGGGAACTGTTAGCGCTGCACCGACCCGCGGGACGCTTTTATGAAGTTATTTGGCCCGCACCGCACCACTGTATATATTTTTACAACCCGCCGCGCACCCGCGACCATTAAATAGACATACGGGGTCCGCGGGTTATGAGGCGACCCGCGCATCACTAGTTCAGGGCTATCAGGGTTGTCATGTCAACAAATGCACGCGCGATGGCATCCCCTGTTGTAGGATGACAGATCTTACGACAGTAGTTGAGGACATTATTTTTTCCAAACTGTAGGGGGACCCCGAGAGCAAAAGTAGCCAAGTGCGGCTTTAAGCACTGGTAAGATCATTAGTCTCATTCATTAATATTCAAGATGATTGTGTTTTGTGTGACTTATTTTAAAGTTTCATTTACGGCCATATGCGTTGGCTTGCTTTACTCATTTGAAGCGGTGTTGCAGTAGCACCATCATATCTATCTGACTACAACATAACACGCTCTCACACATTTATTTTTTAATTATTTGCCAGGAGTAAAATTTACACATGTGGTTTAAACAACCAGATATGTTTACATTTGTCCGGTTTCGTCTGAAATGCTTTCATGCACCTTCTGAATTGGTTTGTTTGAGCGATCGGAATTAAATACGTCTCGAAAGACTCTCGGAAGGCATTTAGGCCTACTCCTGGTCATTTCGCAATCAGATAGATACCTGGTCAGAGAAAACAAATGAAGGAACCAGTTGTAAAATGGCCATAACTCTAGCAGCTGCACTGAAGAAACGGACTCTTTAACCCTGCGCGAGCCATGTCTTGACAGCGGCGCAAGCTATCATGGTCTCATGTTGTTTCCACCAGCACAGCACATCTCATTGTTCATTTAACTATAAAATAAATATAAAACGAAGGAGAAGCCTAAAAAGGGGGCGTAAAAAAGTCGGGGCCGTCAGGCTCGGGCATAAATGCAATAAAGTGTGTTGCCAAAAACGGTCGTCATTTCTATGTTGAGGCGGCAGGGGTGTTGTCGGCAACTGCTGAATGTAACTAATAAAGTAACTTGTAATCTAATTTAGTTACTTTTAAAATCAAGTAATCTGTAAAGTAACTAAGTTACTTTTTAAAGGAGTAATCAGTAATCAGATTACTTTTTCAAAGTAACTGTGGCAACACTGCCTGTAGGTCACTACATTTTAATTTAAATGAACTAAACACTGGTGCCCAACTTAGTACAGAACACTCAGTGCTAGAGCATAGCCTTCAATATCATCTCAGTGGGACCGTACCTGTACATTGATGCTGTGTACTGATTTCCTATTCACAAAGTCGGCTTCATGTGGACCAGACGGACACTTAATACGCACATGGGTGCAGCCTAATGCACCGATAACATTTGGGAAACCTAGGAAAATTATTTGTTTGTTTTAAATGTCCCATGTAAAATCAACAGTCAAGAAATATTTCCATGTTTTATAGTTATATGAACTTACCAGCTATTCCATAAAAGGCATGTCTAACGGTCCGAATAGCTTTGTGGCCAGGGAATGTGATGAACACATTGAGTAATCTTTTTAAAGAAAGGTACACAGTTCGTACAGAGCGGCAAACTGATGCTTTGCTGATATTCTCTGCATCTCCAACTGTGTACAAAAATGTTCCACTGGCAAAAAAACGAAGTGCAATGCACACCGTCTGTGGGACTGTGAGCGCTCTATTGCGGCGTGTATTATTTGCAATATATGGGTTTAGTAATCTACAAATATATGCAATCCCATCTCTTGAGAACCTATATCGCTCATACAGGTAGCTGTCATTAAAAGCCAATGGGTCTGACCGGTCTCTGAAAGCTCTGTCTCTTTGAAATGCCCTCCGCAAGACTATAGCTCCCTCATCCACCACCTCATCTATGAAAGGACACGCCATGGATAAGCTTGGAAACGAGTTCAGCTCCCTATTTATATACTTTTAAATAATTAATTACCAAACTTACCGATTAAACACACAAGTTTTGAACATTTCTTAGTGTATTTATACCTTATAATTTCTTACATTTATTAGTAAAGTACATTTCCTTTTGATTTATTCATTTAATTCAATTTTTTATTTTTCTTAATAGTGGTTAAGTAAAATAAAATGACATCGAAATACCAGCAGGTGTCATAAATGGTATGCTCGTTAAGCCTGAACTCAGACTTAGGCCCTGTCCACACGAACACGGGTATTTTCAAAACCGCCGCTTTTTCTACGCGGTTTGGCTGTTCGTCCACACGCAAACGCTGTATCCGGTTACTAAAACCGGACTTTTTTGAAAACTCCGGCCAGGGTGAAGATATTTAGAAACTCCGGTTACAGCGTTGTCGTGTAGATGGTGAAACCGGAGATTTCGGCTTTTTAAATTGAAGTGCGCACCGTTCTCTCCTTTGTTTGATATCAGATTTTCCACATCTCCTTTTGATTTACGTGAGTCGAGTCTATGCGGTGGACTCTACTAACAGCGCTTATCACACGTATCCTACAGATACATGTTCAGTTATTTCATTGTATTGCAGAACAAAGGCGCCAGAATGCAATAATACAAAATAGTAAAGCAAGTGTGTGAAGCTATTACAGTCCACTTCGGCCCTGCACCTGTGTATACAGTTACCTGTCACTGAGTCCAAAGTAAAGGAACTTTTTCAGGTTGAAGGGTTTCAGTTTAGCCCATGGCATCCCTCAGTCAGTGCAATGTGCATCGGTGCAGTGAATGGGACCCATGTGGAAATCAGGCAGCCAATCATAGCGTAGTTTTGCGTTCTCATGTGGACAGAATTTTTTTTTAAAACCGTGCTTGTGTGGACGCGATTGTTTTTTAAAACGGTGGAGGAAAAACTCAGGTAATAAAAATATCCGTGTACGTGTGGACTATAGGCCTTAGCCTGACAGTTAGCCTGCCCTGGACCAGGTTAATTTGGCAGCATAAGTTGCCAGGGTAACTGAGTTTGAACATTTTTAAGTTTGATTTATGAAACCGAATCTACCAAAAATAAGCCTGACTAACCGAAATAAGCCTGGCTTATACTCTAATCTTGGTTTATGGAACAGCCCCCTGCTCTCTCGCTTCGCAGCTTCCCTAGAGGTGGGAAATAAATCAACATCCTGCTTGCTTACACCCACAGCATTAGCACTCTATACATTTTATTGTATTTAATTACCTCAGTATTTTACAGTTAAGAAAAAAAAGTTTGTTAATAAACACTTTACCAGCAGAATACAAAACGTATTGAATCAATTTTGCCCTCGGTCAGTTACAGTCCTGCCCTCGAAAGTTTCTGATCTTTGAAAAAGTACAACCTCGCGAGCAGGCACGTTTGGAGGGGGAAATTTACCCGGAACTTCATTTAAACTCTGGTTCCTGCGGTCGAAACACACCGAGTACCAGCCCAAAGTTCGTAGTTCCTGGGGAATTTTTCTGCGGTGGAAACGCGGCTTTACTTTACCAAACTCAGCACTTCTCATCTAACAACACAAACATGATTTTTCTTCAATGAAATTATCTTCTTGCGGAGACGTCTGTGAAAGACTGTAGTGTCTGATTAAGATCGAATTCCATTTCTATAGTTCGACTGTTTATCGTTTTTAAATGAGTCGTCTTCCTTTCCTCTAAATGACGTCTATACGATTAACCTTAAACATTCGAAATCCAGTGCTGCGCACCATACTAGGGGTGTAACGATTCGTTTAACAACGATTTGATTCGTATCACGATTTGAGGTTGTCCATACGATTTAAGGACGATATTGGTTCATTTAGAACGATATGATCCGAAAGGATTCAGTGACTTGAAATCAATTCAGTAACTTTTTAGCCAAAAATTTAAATGTGTGTTAAAAGTGTGACTGTTTTATTTCAACCAAATCGAATCGTTGTTAAAACGAATCAGCAGAGCAAGCAAGCAGAGCTCGTAATAAAAATAAAAAGAGGACTTTTTTTTTAGTTAAAAAAAGTGAAATACCTATTTATATCACAACGCATACACTCAATAACATATTAGATTTACATTTAACTATTGTGCAAGCATTGAATTAAAACCATATTCTGTTGAAATTGCGTTTTTTTTTCAAGTACGTGTAAAAACGTCATGCCCTTATTTTTTGATTTTGCATCAACTGATTTAATTTCTTACTATATTAATGATTACGGAGGCACCTACACTTAAATTGCTAAGCATTGTGCACATGGACTTTTAAATTCTAGTCAGAATATGAGTCTGAAACTGCTCCATTGGGCTGTGATTATGGGGTGTTTCAACCGAACCAGGAAAAACCTCAATTGGACAGACCTACAACCAATCAGAGCAACGAAGCGATGTCAGCAGAGCTCAACTATAACACACATTTTACCCCCCAAACACCATTTTTTTTCCGGAGAAATTTAAATGTTCCAAAATATCCAGAGTGTTTGTGTTTCATGGACTCTTGTTTATTATTTTGAGAAGAGGTGAGCAGTAATAATACATTCATTTGGGTGTATGCAGTGTCATAATAGAGCCAGACCGCTAGGGGGAGCTCTCGCTAAGGTCTGCGCGAACGTGTGTAACGGAGGAGTGCGTGCAGAAATGAATAGAGAAATGAGTGAACTGAGATGCTCCATTCATAATTGACGCTGTATATTTCATTCTTTGTTTCAGACCATTCTTCTAATAAATGTGTTGCACTGGAAAGACGCCTGTTTCTTTGCAGACCTGTAACACAAACACAGCAAGTAATTTTACCTGGCTTTGGCCACTACTCTTCCTTCATAAGTCCAACGTTACATTTACATTTACATTTAATCATTTAGCAGACGCTTTTATCCAAAGCGACTTACAAAAAAGGGGAGAGTAATAGAAGCAACGGAACAAACAAGGCCAAAAACCTGTAAGAGCTGTAAGAAATCTCAATTAATTAGCACAGTACACAACAATGTTTTTTTTTTTTTTTTTTTTTTTTTAAAGACAGACATCTACAACAAAAACTCACGTCCGCAAAGTGCCGAACACTGGATTTTGATAGCTAAGATAGCTACAACCCATTAGGACTAAGGCTGTTGCCCCAGCTGTTGTCGTTAATGCAGATTCAGTGGCCCAATGGGTTGGTTTTGTATTCTAGCTAAACGCGCAGCAATAGCCATCTACAACAGAAACTCACGTACGCAATATACAGAACACTGGATTCTGATAGTTATGATAACTATGTAACACACCCGCCTGAAGGCACAAATCCGGATGAGAGACGTAGATATGATCCAGGAGTGTGCGCTTTTGGTCGTTGCTGTGGTGATCAGTAAGTGCTATTCTGTATTGGTCAGGAGCAAATGGAAAAGATGTGTCTTAAGAAGTTTTTTAAGAATGGCTACAGACTCGGCAGCACGAATTGAGATCGGCAGGTCATTGCACCAGGTGGGAACGGTCCAGGAAAATGTCCGTGAGAGCGATTTCATGCCTCTTTGGGATGGAACCACGAGGCGCCGCTCGCTCGCAGAACGCAAGCTTCTGGAGGGTGTGTAAGTCTGAACAAGTGAGTTTAGGTATATTGGTGCAGAGCCAGTGGTTGTTTTGTAGGCGAGAACTAGTGCCTTGAATTTGATGCGAGCAGCCATTGGCAACCAGTGCAGTTTGATGAAGAGAGGCGTAACATGCGTTCTCTTCGGCTCATTAAAGACCACTCTCGCCGCTGCATTCTGGATCAGCTGCAAGGGTTTGATAGTGCATGCTGGAAGCCCAGCCAGAAGAGCATTACAATAATCCAGTCTGGAGAGAACAAGAGCTTGAACCAGGAGTTGTGCAGCCTGTTCTGATAGGAAGGGTCTGATCTTTCTAATGTTGTATAAAGCAAATCTGCAGGACCGGGCTGTTGCAGTAATGTGGTCAGTGAAGTTTAACTGGTCATCAATCACAACTCCAAGGTTTCTTGCTGTCCTTGATGGAGTTATGGTGGATGAACCAAGCTGAATGGAGAAATTTTGATGAAGTGCTGGGTTGGTTGAGAAAACAAGTAATTCTGTCTTTGCAAGATTGAGTTTAAGATGATGCTCTTTCATCCAGTCAGAAATGTCTGTCAGACAGGCATTACATACTGTAATGTGCTGCTGGGTGTCCTGACGAGTTGTGAGGAAAAGAGTATAAAACAATATAATATGTTGATTGGGTGATATATGTTAGCTAGCTTGCATATAATCTATTAACATAGATTCAAACAAAACAATACACTAAATCTAGAACATATAACCTTACACATAAAATTTAAATAACAAACAATTACACCCTCCCTGGGGCCAAGCGTAGGAAGTCTTGGAAACCTGGCACAGCTCATCACTTGGCTAATACCATCCCTACAGTGAAGCATGGTGGTGGCAGCATCATGCTGTGGGGATGTTTTAGCGTGGCAGGAACAGGAAGACTAGTCAGGACTGAGGCAAAGATGAATGCAGCCATGTACAAAGACTTCTTGATGAAAACCTGCTCCAGTGTGCTCTGGACCTCAGACTGGAGACAACTTTGTGAATGTCCTTGAGTGGCCCAGCCAGAGCCCAGACTTGAACTTGATTGACCATCTCTGGAGAGACCTGAAAAATACTGTGTACTGATGTTCCCGGTCCAACTGATGGAGCTTGAGAGGTCCTGCAAAGAAAAATCGGAGAAAATGCCCCAAAATAGCATCATACTCAAAAAGACTTGAGGCTGTAATTGGTGTCAAATAAGTATTGAGCAAAGACTGTGAATACTTATGTACATGTGATTTTTGTCAGTTTTTTATTTGTAATAAATTTGCTGTGAATACTTCCCGGATGCACTGTAGATAGATATATCTATTCCATCAAATTAATGTCATGTAGGTTTGGAATAACGTAAGGGTGATGACAAGTATTTTGTGAATTTTTCTTTCAACATGTGTGCGGCATTGAAGGCATGGAAGTGGCTTTCTGCCTCTGCTTCCGTTGGAGACAGCAGGACGGGATTCCTCATGTCTGAAGCTGCATGTTAAAAAACAAAAAAACAACACTTCATTTTTTCAACCAAATAACTAGGTCAAATCAAATATATCAAACGTGCATCGAGTTGGCGTGAAGCTCTTCCTGTGTGCGTAAAACCATGTGCTGCTGATACTGCGTGGAGAAGACGTCCTGGCAAATTGTGAAGAAATATTTGCTCAAGGTATGTATAAATCAAATATATTTAATAATAAATTAAAGTGTACTGTAATAGGTTATAAAATTACGTTATATTGATTGAGATGTTAGTTATATTGCGAAGTTGTTTCGTGCACGTTTCGAGAGACGGTGTTAACATTAAGTGACATGGCATCTGACGCACAGGAGCCAATGGCACATGTCGCGACACACGCGGTGGCACTTCCGGTTCTCATTGGCATGTGTCAGTGGATAGTGACATGTGTCGCGACACACGCGGTGGCACTTCCGGTTCTCATTGGCATATGTCAGTGGATAGTGACATGTGTCGCGGCACACGCGGTGGCACTTCCGGTTCTCATTGGCATATGTCAGTGGATAGTGACATGTGTCGCGACACACGCGGTGGCACTTCTGGTTCTCATTGGCATGTGTCAGTGGATAGTGACATGTGTCGCGACACACGTGGTGGCACTTCCGGTTCTCATTGGCATGTGTCAGTGGATAGTGACATGTGTCGCGACACACGCGGTGGCACTTCCGGTTCTCATTGGCATGTGTCAATGGATAGTGACATGTGTCGCGACACACGCGGTGGCACTTCCGGTTCTCATTGGCATATGTCAGTGGATAGTGACATGTGTCGCGACACACGCGGTGGCACTTCCGGTTCTCATTGGCATATGTCAGTGGATAGTGACATGTGTCGCGGCACACGCGGTGGCACTTCCGGTTCTCATTGGCATATGTCAGTGGATAGTGACATGTGTCGCAACACACGCGGTGGCACTTCCGGTTCTCATTGGCATATGTCAGTGGATAGTGACATGTGTCGCGACACACGCGGTGGCACTTCCGGTTCTCATTGGCATATGTCAGTGGATAGTGACATGTGTCGCGACACACGCGGTGGCACTTCCGGTTCTCATTGGCATATGTCAGTGGATAGTGACATGTGTCGCGGCACACGCGGTGGCACTTCCGGTTCTCATTGGCATATGTCAGTGGATAGTGACATGTGTTGCGGCACACGCGGTGGCACTTCCGGTTCTCATTGGCATATGTCAGTGGATAGTGACATGTGTCGCGGCACACGCGGTGGCACTTCCGGTTCTCATTGGCATATGTCAGTGGATAGTGGCATGTGTCGCGGCACACGCGGTGGCACTTCCGGTTCTCATTGGCATATGTCAGTGGATAGTGACATGTGTCGCGACACACGCGGTGGCACTTCCGGTTCTCATTGGCATATGTCAGTGGATAGTGACATGTGTCGCGACACACGCGGTGGCACTTCCGGTTCTCATTGGCATATGTCAGTGGATAGTGACATGTGTCGCGGCTAGGGTTGGGCATCGAGAACCGGTTCTAACTTGGAACCGTTTAAAAAATAACGATTCCATTGGAATCGTTTAGAAAATTTATTTTCGGTTCCGATCTTCGGTTCCAAGCGCGCAAGTTTTGGTTTCCATGGCCACCTGATTTCCGGTGCTTGCGCGCCCGCTTGTTCTTAGTCATGGAAGCCCGGTAAGCGGCTCTGAAGTGTGGATTTATTTCACTTTTAAAAGCCTGGGTCGGCACAGTGCAACTAGTGTTGTCAAAAATATCGATACTGAAATATCTGAAAAGATACGATAGCCTGCTCAGCCTACACAATCGATCCCAGCTGCTGTCCTCTCCTCTCCTTCTCTGACCGACAGCGAGTTGACACGCAGCCGCATATTCTCAATCAGCCGGTTAACCTCTGAACACGACAGACGCGCGTTCTGCTGGACTTTTCCTTACGACAGCGTGTTAGTGTTAGTGTGTGTGATCGGTCTGAATTTCGCGCGGGATTGCACATAATTCTACGAATCCCCGCAGATTTCAAGCTCACATCTGAAGCGCACGCACACACACAGCCTACCGTAATAAAGCCGCCACTGACATACAATTGCAAATATTCGCTTCTTTTTACAGCTTATTATTGGTCAAATACACTCAAACAAATTCTCAGTGCACATTTTGAACAGTATGTAAACATAGTCTTAAACAATTCAGGAAGAAATGAATGAGTAACAGGAACAGTGTTCAGGATCAATGAGTGAGGCAGTTCTTAAAGGGACAGCAGTCATTTGTTATTCAAAGTCAAACTACAAAAAGACAAACGATCACACTGCTCTTGACTGATCAACTTGTCTAACTTTAATGGTTTTATATGAAACTATTTAATTTTTTGCAAAAACATTATCCAATGTTATTTTAAATTTATTTAGCCACTTTGCGTTTTTTTATTCAGTTTCTTACCTGAATGTTAGACCTACCTGAAAAAATAAAGCAGTCTATTTCATTTATATCTTTTATTCTATTGTATTTATTTGTGCTATTTTTTGTAATATGTATCTTTGTTTATTCAATTTACCATTCAAAATCAAGCTTACTTGTGCTGTGTGTAAACTATTGCAACACAATTACCCCGTTGTAAAAAATACATTGAGTTAACAAATATTTGTGAGATAATTTTAATAGTAATTGATCAATGTTTATATATGAGAAAAAGCTTAAAAGCTTTATCATATAAAGTGATCTCTTCAGAAGAAATGTTTGATTGCCTAGACTTTCAAAAGACAGACAAAAAAAATATATATAAAAAATATCTAATTGACAGTATATGTAGATTTTACCCCGTTGTATTGAAAATAGCATTGAATATCGATGTGACATGTTTTGACTCCACCCCTCAAAGAATCGGAATCGAGAATCGAAAAGAACCGGAATCGAAAGTAAGAATCGGAATCGGAATCAGAATCGTTCAAATCAAAACGATGCCCAACCCTAGTCGCGGCACACGCGGTGGCACTTCCGGTTCTCATTGGCATATGTCAGTGGATAGTGACATGTGTCGCGGCACACGCGGTGGCACTTCCGGTTCTCATTGGCATATGTCAGTGGATAGTGACATGTGTCGCGGCACACGCGGTGGCACTTCCGGTTCTCATTGGCATATGTCAGTGGATAGTGACATGTGTCGCGGCACACGCGGTGGCACTTCCGGTTCTCATTGGCATATGTCAGTGGATAGTGACATGTGTCGCGGCACACGCGGTGGCACTTCCGGTTCTCATTGGCATATGTCAGTGGATAGTGACATGTGTCGCGACACACGCGGTGGCACTTCCGGTTCTCATTGGCATATGTCAGTGGATAGTGACATGTGTCGCGACACACGCGGTGGCACTTCTGGTTCTCATTGGCATGTGTCAGTGGATAGTGACATGTGTCGCGACACACGTGGTGGCACTTCCGGTTCTCATTGGCATGTGTTAGTGGATAGTGACATGTGTCGCGACACACGCAGTGGCACTTCCGGTTCTCATTGGCATGTGTCAGTGGATAGTGACATGTGTCGCGGCACACGCGGTGGCACTTCCGGTTCTCATTGGCATATGTCAATGGATAGTGACATGTGTCGCGACACACGTGGTGGCACTTCCGGTTCTCATTGGCATATGTCAATGGATAGTGACATGTGTCGCGACACACGCGGTGGCACTTCCGGTTCTCATTGGCATATGTCAGTGGATAGTGACATGTGTCGCGACACACGCGGTGGCACTTCCGGTTCTCATTGGCATATGTCAGTGGATAGTGACATGTGTCGCGGCACACGCGGTGGCACTTCCGGTTCTCATTGGCATATGTCAGTGGATAGTGACATGTGTCGCGGCACACGCGGTGGCACTTCCGGTTCTCATTGGCATATGTCAGTGGATAGTGACATGTGTCGCGGCACACGCGGTGGCACTTCCGGTTCTCATTGGCATATGTCAGTGGATAGTGACATGTGTCGCGACACACGCAGTGGCACTTCCGGTTCTCATTGGCATGTGTCAGTGGATAGTGACATGTGTCGCGGCACACGCGGTGGCACTTCCGGTTCTCATTGGCATATGTCAGTGGATAGTGACATGTGTCGCGACACACGCGGTGGCACTTCCGGTTCTCATTGGCATGTGTCACTGACACTGTCACGAAACGCTGACACTGGCAGTGACACTGAGTCGCGGAACATGTCGCTGTATGTGACACTCACTGGCAGATGAGCTGAACAACTATACTCACGTAATTGTGGCACAAAAGCCAAAATAAATATCCTATTTTCGTGACTTTTTTCCCCTCTTAAATAAATGTTAATCTTACTTGTTAAATTTAGTAATATGTGTTAGTTTGTGACAAGCAGTATCTGAGTGGCATGTGCCACTGAATGATTTATGCAATGCCAATATTGGTGCCAATGTTGTTGATCATGCAAACTGCACGTTCTAGAAAACACATACAAACCATCATAAGTCATTACAAGCATCCGTTACTGTAGTAAAGCTTTAATTTTGCATCATGCTGCACGCTCTCCTCTAGGTGTCAGTATAGCCAGCGCAAAGATACACCATAACTTAAGACAGTTGAGGAACATCAACGGGTGGTGTATTTGACATTTTGTCTGCAAGTTTGATGGTAGCAAAAACAGTATCTGATAGTTTCAGAGTATGATATGTTAAGGCAAATTTGTAAATACTTTATCAAATTTATTTTTTGCATACTTAGGCCTACTCAGTCATGGCTTTAATATTTCACAACTAATTTTATGGAATTATGTAATGAGAAATAAACACAACTTTAAAAATGTGAACGCATTCCTTCTGGAGTTCCCTAAACGTCACACCATGGCAGACAGCAGCATGTGTAGGCAACTGGACGTGACACAACCCTATGGACACAATACACAGCGACATGTTCCATGACAGTGTCAGTGACACATCCACTGACACATGCCACACATTCTAGTGACACATGCCACTATCCACTGACACATGCCACACATTCTAGTGACACATGCCACTATCCACTGACACATGCCACACATTCTAGTGACACATGCCATTATCCACTGACACATGCCATTATCCACTGACACATGCCACACATTCTAGTGACACATGCCATTATCCACTGACACATGCCATTATCCACTGACACATGCCATTATCCACTGACACATGCCATTATCCACTGACACATGCCACACATTCTAGTGACACATGCCATTATCCACTGACACATGCCACACATTCTAGTGACACATGCCACTATCCACTGACACATGCCACACATTCTAGTGACACATGCCATTATCCACTGACACATGCCATTATCCACTGACACATGCCACACATTCTAGTGACACATGCCATTATCCACTGACACATGCCATTATCCACTGACACATGCCACACATTCTAGTGACACATGCCATTATCCACTGACACATGCCATTATCCACTGACACATGCCACACATTCTAGTGACACATGCCATTATCCACTGACACATGCCATTATCCACTGACACATGCCACACATTCTAGTGACACATGCCACTATCCAATGACACATGCCACACATTCTAGTGACACATGCCATTATCCACTGACACATGCCACACATTCTAGTGACACATGCCATTATCCACTGACACATGCCACTATCCAATGACACATGCCACACATTCTAGTGACACATGCCATTATCCACTGACACATGCCACACATTCTAGTGACACATGCCATTATCCACTGACACATGCCACACATTCTAGTGACACATGCCACACATTCTAGTGACACATGCCACACATTCTAGTGACACATGCCACACATTCTAGTGACACATGCCACACATTCTAGTGACACATGCCACTATCCACTGACACATGCCACACATTCTAGTGACGCATGCCACACATTCTAGTGACACATGCCACTATCCACTGACACATGCCACACATTCTAGTGACACATGCCACTATCCACTGACACATGCCACACATTCTAGTGACACATGCCATTATCCACTGACACATGCCATTATCCACTGACACATGCCACACATTCTAGTGACACATGCCATTATCCACTGACACATGCCACACATTCTAGTGACACATGCCATTATCCACTGACACATGCCATTATCCACTGACACATGCCACACATTCTAGTGACACATGCCATTATCCACTGACACATGCCATTATCCACTGACACATGCCACACATTCTAGTGACACATGCCACTATCCAATGACACATGCCACACATTCTAGTGACACATGCCATTATCCACTGACACATGCCACACATTCTAGTGACACATGCCATTATCCACTGACACATGCCACTATCCAATGACACATGCCACACATTCTAGTGACACATGCCATTATCCACTGACACATGCCACACATTCTAGTGACACATGCCATTATCCACTGACACATGCCACACATTCTAGTGACACATGCCATTATCCACTGACACATGCCATTATCCACTGACACATGCCACACATTCTAGTGACACATGCCATTATCCACTGACACATGCCATTATCCACTGACACATGCCACACATTCTAGTGACACATGCCATTATCCACTGACACATGCCATTATCCACTGACACATGCCACACATTCTAGTGACACATGCCATTATCCACTGACACATGCCATTATCCACTGACACATGCCACACATTCTAGTGACACATGCCACTATCCAATGACACATGCCACACATTCTAGTGACACATGCCATTATCCACTGACACATGCCACACATTCTAGTGACACATGCCATTATCCACTGACACATGCCACTATCCAATGACACATGCCACACATTCTAGTGACACATGCCATTATCCACTGACACATGCCACACATTCTAGTGACACATGCCATTATCCACTGACACATGCCACACATTCTAGTGACACATGCCACACATTCTAGTGACACATGCCACACATTCTAGTGACACATGCCACACATTCTAGTGACACATGCCACACATTCTAGTGACACATGCCACTATCCACTGACACATGCCACACATTCTAGTGACGCATGCCACACATTCTAGTGACACATGCCACTATCCACTGACACATGCCACACATTCTAGTGACACATGCCACTATCCACTGACACATGCCACACATTCTAGTGACACATGCCATTATCCACTGACACATGCCATTATCCACTGACACATGCCACACATTCTAGTGACACATGCCATTATCCACTGACACATGCCACACATTCTAGTGACACATGCCATTATCCACTGACACATGCCATTATCCACTGACACATGCCACACATTCTAGTGACACATGCCATTATCCACTGACACATGCCATTATCCACTGACACATGCCACACATTCTAGTGACACATGCCACTATCCAATGACACATGCCACACATTCTAGTGACACATGCCATTATCCACTGACACATGCCACACATTCTAGTGACACATGCCATTATCCACTGACACATGCCACTATCCAATGACACATGCCACACATTCTAGTGACACATGCCATTATCCACTGACACATGCCACACATTCTAGTGACACATGCCATTATCCACTGACACATGCCACACATTCTAGTGACACATGCCACACATTCTAGTGACACATGCCACTATCCACTGACACATGCCACACATTCTAGTGACACATGCCACACATTCTAGTGACACATGCCACACATTCTAGTGACACATGCCACTATCCACTGACACATGCCACACATTCTAGTGACACATGCCACTATCCACTGACACATGCCACACATTCTAGTGACACATGCCACACATTCTAGTGATACATGCCACACATTCTAGTGACACTTGCCACACATTCTACTGACACTTGCCACACATTCTACTGACACATGCCACACATTCTAGTGACACATGCCACACATTCTAGTGACACATGCCACACATTCTAGTGACACATGCCACACATTCTAGTGACACATGCCACACATTCTAGTGACACTTGCCACACATTCTAGTGACACATGCCACACATTCTAGTGACACATGCCATTATCCACTGACACATGCCATTATCCACTGACACATGCCACACATTCTAGTGACACATGCCATTATCCACTGACACATGCCATTATCCACTGACACATGCCACACATTCTAGTGACACATGCCATTATCCACTGACACATGCCATTATCCACTGACACATGCCACACATTCTAGTGACACATGCCACTATCCAATGACACATGCCACACATTCTAGTGACACATGCCATTATCCACTGACACATGCCACACATTCTAGTGACACATGCCATTATCCACTGACACATGCCACTATCCAATGACACATGCCACACATTCTAGTGACACATGCCATTATCCACTGACACATGCCACACATTCTAGTGACACATGCCATTATCCACTGACACATGCCACACATTCTAGTGACACATGCCACACATTCTAGTGACACATGCCACACATTCTAGTGACACATGCCACACATTCTAGTGACACATGCCACACATTCTAGTGACGCATGCCACACATTCTAGTGACACATGCCACTATCCACTGACACATGCCACACATTCTAGTGACACATGCCACTATCCACTGACACATGCCACACATTCTAGTGACACATGCCATTATCCACTGACACATGCCACACATTCTAGTGACACATGCCATTATCCACTGACACATGCCATTATCCACTGACACATGCCACACATTCTAGTGACACATGCCATTATCCACTGACACATGCCATTATCCACTGACACATGCCACACATTCTAGTGACACATGCCACTATCCAATGACACATGCCACACATTCTAGTGACACATGCCATTATCCACTGACACATGCCACACATTCTAGTGACACATGCCATTATCCACTGACACATGCCACACATTCTAGTGACACATGCCATTATCCACTGACACATGCCACACATTCTAGTGACACATGCCATTATCCACTGACACATGCCATTATCCACTGACACATGCCACACATTCTAGTGACACATGCCACACATTCTAGTGACACATGCCACACATTCTAGTGACACATGCCATTATCCACTGACACATGCCACACATTCTAGTGACACATGCCATTATCCACTGACACATGCCACACATTCTAGTGACACATGCCACACATTCTAGTGACACATGCCACACATTCTAGTGACACATGCCACACATTCTAGTGACACATGCCACACATTCTAGTGACACATGCCACACATTCTAGTGACACATGCCACACATTCTAGTAACACATGCCATTATCCACTGACACATGCCACACATTCTAGTGACACATGCCACACATTCTAGTGACACATGCCACACATTCTAGTGACACATGCCACACATTCTAGTGACACATGCCACACATTCTAGTGACACATGCCACACATTCTACTGACACATGCCACACATTCTAGTGACACATGCCACACATTCTAGTGACACATGCCACACATTCTAGTGACACATGCCATTATCCACTGACACATGCCACACATTCTAGTGACACATGCCACACATTCTAGTGACACATGCCACACATTCTAGTGACACATGCCACACATTCTAGTGACACATGCCACACATTCTAGTGACACATGCCACACATTCTAGTGACACATGCCACACATTCTAGTGACACATGCCACACATTCTACTGACACATGCCACACATTCTACTGACACATGCCACACATTCTAGTGACACATGCCACACATTCTAGTGACACATGCCACACATTCTAGTGACACATGCCACTATCCACTGACACATGCCACACATTCTACTGACACATGCCACACATTCTAGTGACACATGCCACACATTCTAGTGACACATGCCACACATTCTAGTGACACATGCCGCTATCCACTGACACATGCCACACATTCTACTGACACATGCCACACATTCTACTGACACATGCCACACATTCTAGTGACACATGCCACACATTCTAGTGACACATGCCACACATTCTAGTGACGCATGCCACACATTCTAGTGACACATGCCACACATTCTACTGACACATGCCACACATTCTACTGACACATGCCACACATTCTAGTGACACATGCCACACATTCTAGTGACACATGCCACACATTCTAGTGACACATGCCACACATTCTACTGACACATGCCACACATTCTACTGACACATGCCACACATTCTAGTGACACATGCCACTATCCACTGACACATGCCACACATTCTAGTGACACATGCCACTATCCACTGACACATGCCACACATTCTAGTGACACATGCCACACATTCTAGTGACACATGCCACACATTCTAGTGACACATGCCACACATTCTAGTGACACATGCCACACATTCTAGTGACACATGCCATTATCCACTGACACATGCCACACATTCTAGTGACACATGCCACACATTCTAGTGACACATGCCACACATTCTAGTGACACATGCCACACATTCTAGTGACACATGCCACACATTCTAGTGACACATGCCACACATTCTAGTGACACATGCCACACATTCTAGTGACACATGCCACACATTCTAGTGACACATGCCACACATTCTACTGACACATGCCACACATTCTACTGACACATGCCACACATTCTAGTGACACATGCCACACATTCTAGTGACACATGCCACACATTCTAGTGACACATGCCACACATTCTAGTGACACATGCCACACATTCTAGTGACACATGCCACTATCCACTGACACATGCCACACATTCTAGTGACACATGCCACTATCCACTGACACATGCCACACATTCTAGTGACACATGCCACACATTCTAGTGACACATGCCACTATCCACTGACACATGCCACACATTCTAGTGACACATGCCACACATTCTAGTGACACATGCCACACATTCTAGTGACACATGCCACACATTCTAGTGACGCATGCCACACATTCTAGTGACACATGCCACACATTCTAGTGACACATGCCACACATTCTAGTGACACATGCCACACATTCTAGTGACACATGCCATTATCCACTGACACATGCCACACATTCTAGTGACACATGCCACACATTCTAGTGACACATGCCACACATTCTAGTGACACATGCCACACATTCTAGTGACACATGCCACACATTCTAGTGACACATGCCACACATTCTAGTGACACATGCCACACATTCTAGTGACACATGCCACACATTCTAGTGACACATGCCATTATCCACTGACACATGCCACACATTCTAGTGACACATGCCATTATCCACTGACACATGCCACACATTCTAGTGACACATGCCACTATCCACTGACACATGCCACACATTCTAGTGACACATGCCATTATCCACTGACACATGCCACACATTCTAGTGACACATGCCACACATTCTAGTGACACATGCCACACATTCTAGTGACACATGCCACACATTCTAGTGACACATGCCACTATCCACTGACACATGCCACACATTCTAGTGACACATGCCACTATCCACTGACACATGCCACACATTCTAGTGACACATGCCACTATCCACTGACACATGCCACACATTCTAGTGACACATGCCACACATTCTAGTGACACATGCCACTATCCACTGACACATGCCACACATTCTAGTGACACATGCCACACATTCTAGTGACACATGCCACACATTCTAGTGACACATGCCACTATCCACTGACACATGCCACACATTCTAGTGACACATGCCACTATCCACTGACACATGCCACACATTCTAGTGACACATGCCACACATTCTAGTGATACATGCCACACATTCTAGTGACACTTGCCACACATTCTACTGACACTTGCCACACATTCTACTGACACATGCCACACATTCTAGTGACACATGCCACACATTCTAGTGACACATGCCACACATTCTAGTGACACATGCCACACATTCTAGTGACACATGCCACACATTCTAGTGACACTTGCCACACATTCTAGTGACACATGCCACACATTCTAGTGACACATGCCACACATTCTAGTGACACATGCCATTATCCACTGACACATGCCACACATTCTAGTGACACATGCCACACATTCTAGTGACACATGCCACACATTCCACTGACACGTTTTAGTGACACTGCTGCAGATCCTCTGCTGACTGAGCCGTCTCTGTCCAAATGAACATGCTTGTGTTTTAGGCCATGGAGAAGCTCATTCACATGCTGTCACGCCCTCACAATCATCTATCACTGCCACGTTCCCCATCACCATCATTCTGAACACCTGGGCACCATCACCAGCCAGCACTATATCAACCCGGCTAACCTTCACTCCTATTGTCTGGTCTCGCACTGATCCCATCGTTGACTACCTGTCCTGCCTAGAAGCCTTTGCCTGTACCCATCTTCATCATCGTCATCTTCACCACCATCGTCCTTCGTCTGAGTGTCACCATCCCTTTAAGTATCACCTGTGTCTGAAACCTCTAATAAACCTTGAACTTGCACTTATCCCTCTGTGTCCTCGTCTGTGTCTGACACATTCCATAAGTATAAGTGCCATGAACCACTATCCACTGACAAATTATACCAACCTGCATGGGTATGTGACATGTGCCACTGCAAATTGACACCAATCAGATATTTCATTTAAGTAAAAAAAGACCAAATTATTGTAAAGTGACACTTGCCATTGTTAAATAATTATTAAAACTAGCACTATCCATTCAGAATTGTGGTGGACCCAGACACTGTCACAGACTGTAGATAGGCAACTATCTTAAACTGGATAGCTATTATAATGTGGCTTCAGCAAGTCAAAAATGTTAACAAAATATTTGGGAATCTCCAGAAGGAATGCATGTTCATTGTTATTTTTTGTTTATATATCTTATTAAAAATTCCATAAAATTAGTTGTGAAATATTAAAGCCATAGATGAGAACCACTTACCACATATTAAATTATATCTATATTTTAAAATCATTTGTGGTTATTGTAGATAACCCCAATGTTAAGTCATTTGTAGCATATACAATATTTAAACATTTTTCAGTAAGCAGAGACAGAAAAGAGACTCAACAAATAAGCAAGTTAAAGCAACAGCTTTTTTCTTTTAATAGATAGATGGATACTTCAAATTAGTCGAACTTGACTATGCCAGAGGCCATTAACAGTTCAACCGCATAGCGGCAAATCTTCTCCTTTCTTTGTACAAGAAGTATGGTCACCTTAAAAAAAGGAAAAAAAGTTTTCCCATCAAAAAGCAAATAACACAAATCGACATCAGTCATTAAGATAATTAATGATTCCACATACCTCTGGAATCATAACATCAAATATGTAGTTCAGGTTTTCAAGATCTTCATCTGCATTCACTGCTCTCTTTATCTTCTCAGCAAGTTTGAGGAGCTATTAAATATGAGACATTTAGGATAATAAGGAACCTCTTACAGTGATGTAACAATACAATATACTGTATTATAATGTAAAATGTGATGCACTAAAATGTAAAACGCTTTTTAAGGGATACTTCACCATATTAAACTGTTATTCCCTTCACTAAGACAAGTGGATCCATACCTCTCTCGTCTCAGTGCGAACACTTAATCTCTCTGACGCGCAGTGACGTTCTGATAGCATTTACCTTAGCCCACTAAGACTCGCTGCTGTAAAAAGTCCCGGCTGATAAATCCTCCCCCACATCTCACAGATGTGAGGGAGAATGTTTCAGCTGGGACTTTTTACTGCGCCGAGTGGAATTACTATTCCGCCATACATTATAGTTCCATTTTAACCTGCTAAGAAAAGCGTCAAGTTTATTTTATGTCACCATACTTGATCGTTCAACTATTTGTGTAACTGTATTTAAATTGGGAAACCGTGGAGGTGTTTGGTGGCTTCTAACTTGATCTCTGTTTGGTACCATAGTAAATGAACTGGGCTTAGTGAGCTGAGCTAAATGCTATCAGAACGTCACCGCGCGTCAGAGCGATTAAGAGCACACACTGAGACGAGAGAGGTGTGGGTCAACTCGTCTTGGTTAAGGGAATAACATAGTTTAATATGAAAAAGCAGTGAAGTATCCCTTTAACAGAAAGCTGATTTCTCACATCACTTTCGCTGAAATAGCACTGTTTTGGCTTTAAGTGCTGCTTGAATTTCAGTGATGTCTCTGGATGTTTCCACAGATAAAACCGACAGGATTTGACGTCTTCATTGTGAAAAGCTTCATGTAAAGCCTGTTGGAACAGAATATGTTAAAAGTTTTATATATATATATATATATATACAGTACAGGTCAGGTCAAAAGTTTGGACACATTACTATTTGTAATGTTTTTGAAAGAAGTTTCTACTCATCAAGCCTACATTAATTTGATCAAAAATACAGAAAAAAATGTAATATTGTGATATATTATTACATTTTAAAATATTTGGTTTTCAATTTATTATACTTTACATTATCATTTATTTCTGTGATCAGAGCTGAATGTTCAGGATCATTCCTCCAGTCTTCAGTGATCATGATCCTTCAGAAATCATTCTCATATGAGGATTCATTATGAGTGTTGGAAACAGTTCTGCTGCCTAATATATCTGATGAATAAAAGGTTCAAAATAACTGCATTTATTCAAAATAAAACATATTTTCAAATAATATAAATCTCCTTTAATATCAATTTTTAACAATTTAACACATCCTTGCTGAATAAAATTATTAATTTATTTCAAAAAAAGAAAGAAAAATAATGACTGACCCCAAATTACTGACCTGTAGTGTATATTGTTGTTACAAAAGATTTGCTTCTTTTTAAATATAAAAAGGAAAAAAATAAAAAGTAAAAAATGTTTTACTTTTTATTCATCAAAGTATTATAAAAAGTATCACAGGTTATGAAAGATATTAGGCAGCAGAACTGTTTCCAACTTTGAAAATGAATCCTCATATGAGAAGGATTTCTGAAGGATCATGATCACTGAAGACTGGAGGAATGATACTCAAACAGCTTTGCTCACAGAAATAAATGATCATTTAAAGTATAATAAATTGAAAAACAATTATTTTAATTTGTAATAATATATCACAATATTAATTTTTTTTTCAGTATTTTTGATCAAATAAATGCAGGCTTGATGAGGAGAAGAAACTTCTTTCAAATCATTACAAATAGTAATGTGTCCAAACTTTTGGCCTGTACTGTGTGTGTGTATATACTGTATATATATATATATATATATATATATATATATATATATATATATATATATATATATATATATATATATATATATATATGTTAAAATGTTAATTGTGATTTGATAGTACTCACTTGTATGTCTTGATCTGAGATTGTGTTTTCAATCCCAAGTCTCAGAGCCTTCTGAACGCTACAAAGGAACAATTATGTAAATTCTATCAACATGAGGTAATTATATAGCATATAAAAAATAATTTAAAAAAAAACAGGCTATAGAGTAGTTGCTGATCATTAATACGATGACAATGGAGCAATAGCACCACAAAAGGCTGTGTGCAAAAAGTGGTTAGCTAAAGTTTATGTAACATCATACTGATTATGTAACAAATTGAAGTACCATATTATTAATGCTGCGTATCTTTTGTTCCATCTTTTTTATAGCATGATCCTAAACTTTTCAGTGAAAATAAAAATGTAATCCTGGTCTAGGCCACGATTTAACTCATTGTTTCTCAATGACAGAGCAAACTTTAAAAAAAAAAACTTACCCATCAAAAGTGTATGGTTGTGTCAAATCACACCCACATTTAAAAGTGCCTTTTTTGGCCTCAGTTTCTTTCACTCCAGCACAATCTGTGTGTAGCCAGCCCAAACACATGTCACACTCTACCCACAGGTAGGGTTGCCACCCGTCCCTTGAAATACGGAATCGTCCCGTATTTTCAGGAAAAATGACGCGTCCCGTATCAAAGCAATACGGGACGCGATTTGTCCCGTATTTTACATAGGTCCACCCGCATTGTGTGAAGACACGTCCTATTCTGCCCCTAATTGGGTCGCTGCCGTCGTTGGTTTGTTTGATTGGTTTGTTTCAGGTTCACGGGCCGTGAATCACGGCCAATCAGAGTAAGAATAGGTATAGGTTCTTTTCTATATGGGCAGAATCCATTTGAAACGATGGCGGAGGCAGGTCCAAATACCTCCGCGTCCAGCTGTAAAAGTTTCAGAGCAGAAACGCAAGCGGATGCAGAGGTACAGACGAGAGTGGGAAGAAATAAATATTTGGCTGGAAAGTGTCCGCGGCACAGTTCTTCATACCTCAAGCTTCTCCTGAGGCAGACAGTTATGTTTTTTTTTTTTTTATCACCTCATTTTTTGATTGATAACGTTAGATTTCATAAATACTGCCTATTAAGAAATAATGTTAATAATGTAGGCTACATTAATGATGTTATGGTATGATTTGTTTATTAAGGTTAAGTTGTATAGTCAGACACAAGAATTACTTTAATAAGAGATAAGAGATATTATATATATATATATATATATATATATATACATACATATATTTAATCAAAATAGGATCTTTTAGGAATAAAATAAACAACTAGCCTATTTGTTATGCTTAACAAATTTAAATAATTGCATCATCCAATACTATAGACTTAACAATAGACTATAAAAACGGAATAATACATAAATATATTTACTTAACTTACCAAAAATAAAAATGTTGTTTAGTGTTTTATTAAAATAAGAAATTATTGTAGATATATCATTTACAGTTATTTAGGTGTGGTTTCACTGTTTGGATGGTGTTACTGCAAACAATGACAAATATTTTAGTCAAAATCTTTGTTCACAACACTACAAAATTACTCGAGTTAATTTGCAATTTCTTATCCTACTCTCCTAGGTTACAGCAGTTGAGTTTGTTTTTCATTGTCATAGCTGTGTGTTATACTGAGTGCATCTGTTCACACTGATTTCAAAAGCAGATATCCTATTATAATGTCCATTGGTATCAATCTTAATATATATATATATATATATATATATATATATATATATACACACACAAATTAGGTTTTAAGTTATGATATACGACCACTGCACTGGCACACCATCGGGACTGTGGTCATCGTGGCCCCGAGGGGTGTGGCCACCGCTGCGGCAGGCGTCCCTTATTTTTCTGTATTGAAGGTGGCAACCCTACCCACAGGGTCTTCACAACACTGGGATACAATGGCCTGTAAATAAGATACGCATTGTATAATAAGTGTATTCCCTTATAAAATCTAAAGTAAAAACAAACAATGCCTACCCATCGCCCACTTTTTGAAAACAGCACACACGCAAGTCACCTGCCATGCACTCCATTGGTTTTTCTGTTTTTTTCATTGAATCCTACAATGAAAAATAATAATTAAGTTATGTTCTGGTAAATTACTAGTTTAGAACATTTAAAGGGGCGGTGAAATGCTGTTTCATGCATACTGAGCTTTTTACACTGTTAAAGACTAGGATTCCCATCCTAAACATAGACAAAGTTTCAAAAACTAATGTTGGACGTTTGATGGAGTATTTCTGTGTCAAAAATACTCCTTCCGGTTTCTCACAAGTTTCGGAGAGTTTTTTTCGAGTATGGGTCTACTTGACGTTAATAGAGCGGAAGGTTCTTGTATGGGCCGTACGGGCTCTTCTCCCGGTAGGGTGCGCGCGCGCGAGACTAGAGCGAGAGAGGAAATGCACGCTGTAAACACTCTCTCAGGTGCAGATCCAGTCGTCCGTGAACACTTCTGTCGTTATAGTCCGCGCCGCGCTCCACTTTGAACCGATTTGAACGCAGAAATGACGGGAAGCTTCACAACATCGCGGATCTCCACAGTCACTGCTGTCACAGGACTTCAACAAATCATACCAAAGAAGTGTGTTTTTGACGGAGCGGTCCCAGCGATAAAGGTTCGGTCCTGCTTTGGAAGCAGGCGGTGAGTAAAACTGCTTCAAATGTCTCTGCTGTTGGCTATCGTCGCGTGAGTAAACATCACTAAATAACACGATTGTGTAAAGTTAATTTATCAATGGAGCATGCAATGTATGGTGTGTGTTTAAATACATTGTTTAGCTGACCACTATAGGTGTCATTAAAACCACCCAAACATAAACCTAGCGTTCTCACAAAGCGTGCTTCGTCATTCAAATGCGCTAACGGACTCCATTGTTGTTCTCTGTATAACGTTACACTAGTCTGACGTGCAAAACCGTTTTGCTTGCTACTGCTAAGGTTTAGTCGCATACAATAGTCCATAAACCGAATCATGTCCTCATAAACTGCGAGAAAAGACACACAAATGTTGACAGGCCACTAAATACAGTCCATACCACAGAGACGGACGTCCTGATGTTGCTGTTTCTCCTGTTCAGTTTATTTCAGCCTCCGAATCTGATTCTGGATCATATCTGTATTAGTTGAATCTGATTTAGGGTAGCGTTTTCTTCTCCACGCTTGAGGACGTCACCGCTTTGTGCGCGCTCATCATTCTTTAGCTCCGCCCACACGATACGCCTCCAGCCGCTCTTTTTTATCGGAAAGACTTGGTACAGCCTTTATTTCTTTTATAAATTTCACGAGTTCCCACTTACATCAAATTAAATAGAGTAAAGATTATGCGTATTTGGCGTGCTGTCCAGGGGAGGGCTCCGGGCTCGGATTTTTGCCCAAACCCAGAGTACCCCCCCCCCCCCCCCCCGTGGTAAAGATACTCTATAACTAGACTGTAATGTTTTATGGATTGTGATGGCATCTAATGAGGGTTTATTAAACTGAAGTGAGGAGATGGGGTGGTGGAGGGATGCCAAAATGAAAATGGTCAACGAGAGGAGGTAAATCTGTAGTATAAGTACACCTCCTATCGTTGATCAGATTGATTAGCTTACCATGCTCCACCTGTGTTTAATTAGGTTTAATTATCTGACGTGCTCCCCTTGTTAATTAGGTTTGATTAGCTGACGGCTCCGTTGTTTAATTATCTGTTAGTGCTCCTCCCGAAATTAGTTAATAAAACTTCACTTCACGAGTTCCCACTTACATCAAATTAAATAGAGTAAAGATTATGCGTATTTGGCGTGCTGTCCAGGGGAGGGCTCCGGGCTCGGATTTTTGCCCGAACCCAGAGTATCCCCCAAAATGCAAGGAGTGGAGGACAGCCACCAGAAAACCCCCAAATACGCAGAAAAATTGGTGGGCTGATAATTTGAGAGGCCTGGCTGCTAGACCAGGAGAGCCCGTGTTGCCTCGCTGCTTCGGGCGGACGGGTTCTACTGGCTGAAGGAAACTGGGCGTTGGAAGACCGATCGGGAAAGCTCTTGCCGCGTCTGAGGGGGGCCAGGCTCACTGCAACAGACGGGAAAGAACCATACCGGACGATGGATGAGGCGAATTTTTGTAAAATTACCGATCGGGAGGGCCCTTTGCAACGTCTGAGGGGGGTCCGGCTCACTGCAACAGACGAGAAGCGAGCTCTTCCGGCTGATAAATGAGGAACATCCTCAAAGTCAGAGAGGCCGATGGGAAGGCTCTTACAACATCTGAGGGGGGCCGGGCTCACTGCAACAGACGAGAAAAACCCTACCGGACGATAAATGAGGAGCGGCCTAGAATTTGGCGTACCGATCGGGAAGGCTCTTTATCGAGTCTGAGGGGGGCCTGGCTCACTGCAACAGACGTAAGACGAGCTCTTCCGGCTGATAAATGAGGAGCATCCTCAAAATCAGGGGGGCAGATTGGGAAGGCTTCTTACAGCATCTGAGGGGGGCCAGGCTCACTGCAACAGATGAAAAAGAAGACCCTACTGAACGATAGAGGAGGAGCAGCCTAGAATTTGGCGGACCGATCGGGAAGGCTCTCTACCAAGTCTGAGGGGGGCCTGGCTCACTGCAACAGATGTAAGATGAGCTCTTCCAGCTGATAAATGAGGAGTATCCTCAAAATCAGCGGGGTAGATTGGGAAGGCTTCTTACGGCGTCTGAGGGGGGCCAGGCTCACTGCATCAGATGGGAAAAAACCCTACCGGCCGATTAAATTAGGAGCGGTCTTGAATAAAATTACAGATCGGAAAGGCTCTTGCAACGTCTGAGGGGGGCCAGGCTCACTGCAACAGACGAGAAACAAGCTGTACCAGCTGATAATGAGGAGCATCCTCAAATCAGAAGGACCGATTAGGAAGGCTCTTACAACGTCTGAGGGGGGCCTGGCTCACTGCAACAGACGAGAAAAACCCTGCCGGCCAAGAAATAAGGAGCAACCTTGAATTTGACAGACTGATCGGGGAGGTTCTAGCAACGTCTGAGGGGGGCCGAGCTCACTGCAACAGACGAGAAACAAACCCTAACGGCCGATAAATGAGGAGCATCCTCAAATTAGAGTGACTGATCGGGAAGGCTCTTGCAATGTCTGAGGGGGGCCCGGCTCACTGCAACAGACGAGAAACAAACCCCACCGACCAATAAATGAGGAGCATCCTAAAATTGGAAAGACCGATCGGGAAGGTTCTTGCAACGTCTGAGGGGGGCCGGGCTCACTGCAACAGACGAGAAACTAACCCTAATGGCCGATAAATGAGGAGCTTCCTCAAATTAAGATGACCAATCGGGAAAGCTCTTGCAATGTCTGAGGGGGGCCCGGCTCACTGCAACAAACGAAAAAACCTTACCGTCCGGAGAAAGAGCGCGCAACGAGATTCAACATGCGCGAAGTTTGAAAACCGTCGATCGGGGGCTCAAGCCGCATCTGACGGGAGATTAGAATCACAGCGTCAGATGAGTGAGCCCTACCAAATTGATAAATGGGGCGTCGAAATTAAAAAGAAAGACTGACCGAGGGGGCCCACCCAGCTTCCGCCAGGAGCAGATTCCTGGCATCAGATGAGTGGGTACTATCGGCCGACGGTACGGAGAAAGAGATGGGGAAACACACGCCAGGAGAGCTTTCACAGCAGTCGACGGGAGATCAATGCTCACTGCAATCGGAAAGGGAAGCTTCACCGGACGGAAAAAGAAAAGATGGATAGTGACTGAGAGGCTCTGACGGCATCCGATGGGAGATTAAGACTCATTGCTTCCAATGGGGGAGCCTCGCCAGATGGATAAGGGAGAAAATTAGCCAGAGAAACTGAGCTCCTGTGGGAGCAGAGGGAACAGCACTGCTGTGGCAGTGGTGAAAATTAGCCAGAGAAACTGAGCTCCTGCGGGAGCAGAGGAAACAGCACTGCTGTGGCAGTGGAGAAAATTAGCCAGAAAAACTGAGCTCCTGTGGGAGCAGAGGGAACAGCACTGCTGCGGCAGTGGTGAAAATTAGCCAGAGACACTGAGCTCCTGCGGGAGCAGAGGGAACAGCACTGCTGCGGCAGTGGAGAAAATTAGTCAGAGAAACTGAGCTCCTGCAGGAGCAGAGGGAACAGCACTGCTGCGGCAGTGGAGAAAATTAGTCAGAGAAACTGAGCTCCTGCGGGAGCAGAGGAAACAGCACTGCTGCGGCAGTGGTGAAATTAGCCAGAGAAACTGAGCTCCTGCGGGAGCAGAGGAAACGGCACTGCTGCGGCAGTGGAGAAAATTAGCCAGAGAAACTGAGCTCCTGCGGGAGTAGAGGGAACGGCACTGCTGCGGCAGTGGAGAAAGTTTAGCCAGAGTAACTGAGCTCCGTGTGAGCAGAGGGAACAGCACTGCTGCTGCTGTGGAGAAAATTAGCCGGAGAAACGGAGCTCCTGTGGGAGCAGAGGGAACGGCACTGCTGCTGCTGTGGAGAAAATTAGCTGGAGAAACTCAGCTCCTGTGGGAGCAGAGGGAACGGCACTGCTGCTGCTGTGGAGAAAATTAGCCGGAGAAACTCAGCTCCTGCGGGAACTGAAGGAACGGCACTCCTGCGGCAGAAGAAAAAAAATGGTTGAACAGACAAATGGAGAAACATGTTTGTATAACCAACTGAGACTTTTGAAATTACTGCTTGATTATTGCAGAATGCTCCTTTTAACTAGTATGAAGGAAATAACATATACTCCCTCACAATTGTGTGCAACAAATTACGATATAATCGTAGTACAGAAGCCTTGTCATTGTATGCATTTACTTGGCATAAACGAGAACTAATCATGATTGTGAACTGCTCTGAAATAAAGCGTTGTTGTTGTGAAGGCTGTAGAACGCACAGATTCTGAATGTGAAGCTCACGTTTATTTAATGAAATCATGGCCTTTGAGGTTTGCGTAATCGTGATATACGTTTTCTTTCCCCAAAATATAAGATGGCTTAAAATAATAATTATTATGCTATACAATATAGCCTACTGTAAGAAATTTGTGTTATATTTAGGAAAACAGGAGCTCCAAATTGGATTGTATTTCATGAAATGCAGCTCGTCTTGCTTCGTCCGGATTCTGACTTTCAGTTTGCAAAGTCTCTGTCCGGATCAAACTGAACGAAGATTAGATTCGTTTCTTGTGCGAAAGCGTTCTGTATGGTTTGAATTATCTGACCATTTACAGGAAGTTCCTTTTTATGTTGATGTAATGTAAAAAGCCTTATAGAAAGCCTTCTTTAGGTGAATTTTGTTTGTATGAATGGCTACAACTTCTAAAGATATTTCAAAGGAATTTCCAGTGTTTTTTTTTATTTATTTATTTATTTATTTTATTTATTTATTTATTTATTTATTTTTAAACACGCAACCACCAATATTTCCACTTCTGGTGTCATTATAAATGTAGTACTAGTGAAGTAATTAGATGTGCTTAGTTTTCACGACAGCTCTCTCTGTTTGCTGCAGATCATTAAACTGTTACACTGCCTTAGAAGTCTGTCCAAAATCATTGACAAAACGCTGCTTTACAAGCCATGTCTCGTAAGGCAGTGAGGCAAAGAGTCAGCTGGCTAAGTTTTTGGGAGTTACTCGCCCGAGTGACGATGCGCTGACGTCAGACGCACGTTCGTTTACGAGCCGAACAATGTCAAGAAGCAGCACGCTACGATAGTAGTGGGAAGTTTGGATCCTTTTTACTGATACGGATCTTTGAATCTTGTTCAGCAAAATGGACGAATCTTTTCTAAAGTGATCCCGTTAATTTAAGCAGAATCTAATTAAAATGTTACATGTTACATTTTCCAGCACGTTTAGTACTTCCCTGTACAGAACATATGCGCGTGCTCGGTAAACAAATGAACGAATCGCTCTCTGAGAAAACTCGTTGTTCAAAAGATTCGGATTAAAGATTCATACAATGAATGAATCGTTCGTACACAGCATCACTACAGCAGGACGCAGTATGTCATGTAAGTTCTTTAGTGCACTCGCACAATTTGCAAATGTGAAAGCAAACAAAACTAACCCAACATGTAAAAATAAATCAAAACATGAGCTTCAGTTCAGACCCCGGTGCGGACTTTAAGGTGTGGAAATGCCCTGAGTCGCAAATGCTTGTAAGAAGGTTGTACTCACTGTGTCCCTGTGTGACCGAGCTCATATGGGCATCAAGTTGAGACGTATTGAATCAAGGGAGAGCTGGTTCCGACTAGCGGCTTGTCTTTTTTGTGATGTATGCTGTAGCATTGTCATTATCTGAGTGATGTAGCCTCAAAATATTTGTATATTCACTTTCCCAGAAGTATAATTATTTGTTTATCGCCACGGTCACCACGTGCGCGTCCATGATGTACGTATTCTCGTGGATTAAAAGTAACGTAGGCAAAGTACACAGCGATCGCAAGCTTGAGGTGTGCCAGTAATACATTCATTATTTAAGATCGTTTTCTATTTCTTAAGACAGAAACTGTTGTAGTTTAATGTTGCGAGTCTCAGCAGTGTGCATTCTTTGATGACCGAGTGCTGCTTTCGCAGTTGACTCTGTTGTCGCGGTTCCAAAAACGCAACGTTATTAACATGCTTTTAAGACATTGATTATTGAAGTTGTTCATCGATTAGAATTGTTAGAAGACAAAATGCCAATTGTGTTTCGTAGGGAAAAGCAGAAATCTTTTATCATGAATGTTGATGAAGCGGTATGAGTTTATAAATAGCTTAGACTTTTGTTAGGAAAATACTTGTTTCTTGAGCATTTGGAGTTAGCCTAGCAGCGTGAGTGTGCAGGTGGGGCGACCTGCCTGAAGCCATCCATGCCAAAATGAAAATGGTCAACGAGAGGAGGTAAGTCTGTAGTATAAGTATACCTCCTATCGTTGATCAGATTGATTAGCTTACCATGCTCCACCTGTGTTTAATTAGGTTTAATTATCTGACGTGCTCCCCTTGTTAATTAGGTTTGATTAGCTGACGGCTCCGTTGTTTAATTATCTGTTAGTGCTCCTCCCGAAATTAATTAATAAAACTTCACATAATAAAACTAAAGACTTTTCGGAGATATGAAGGATGCAATACTACTCTATAGGTACTCAAGATTGACATGAGATTGACTGAAACTGAGTGTTTCACCCCCCCCTTTAAGTTAAAACGATATTATCTATAAGACAACCAACCTCTACAACAACATCTTTTACTAAGACTGTTGCATGATATTCTCTTAGATATTGTGCTTGTGATAGACCAATGGTCTCTTTGCTCAACCGGTTGCCCTTCAGCTCCATCTCTGCCATCTGTTCAAGGTAAACAAATTAAACAAAATTAAACATGACACTTTAGTTTTAATTTCTTTTAAATCAGTCACACCAAAACCTTCTACCACTCTTTTTCTGATTAAATAAAAACATGTTCTTTAAAGCAAGCTGACATATTTGGAACTACAAATATAAAATATTATATTTATTATTGTCTTACAGTGCATACAAACACTCCACAATTGTTTGCATCACCCTGGCTCTGAAGCCACTGTGGTGGATAAGAGATCCTCCAATCAGCAAGTTTCCATGTGTTACTGAAGGCATGGCTGATGAAGAAAAAGATGCAGAGATAGAGATGCAGACAAACTATGTTGAAAAGAACATTATTGACCACTGTTGATCTGACTGTAATAAACTGCATCCAGGCTGATAATTTATGTTAAAAGTGAATTAAGATCACCCTGCTATATAATAGTCACTTAGGACTAAGAAATAATGCATTGTTACATTGTTAATTTAACCATTTTGTTTTTTGCTTCAACATTAAATGTGAGTATATGAGTAATAATTATGGCAGGGAAATACCTTTTTGGAATCAAGCAATTTCAGCACTGTGTCCTCAACAGCATGCGAGTCTACAGAAGGCGACTTGTCACTTAGGCCTAGTCCACACGTACACGGGTATTTTTATTACCGGAGTTTTTCCTCCTCCGTTTTAAAAAACAATCGCGTCCACACAAGCACGGTTTTTTTTTAAAATCTGTCCACATGAGAACGCAAAACTACGCTATGATTGGCTGCCTGATTTCCACATGGGTCCCATTCACTGCACCGATGCACATTGCACTGACTGAGGGATGCCATGGGCTCAGTGAAACCCTTCTACAAGTTCCTTTACTTTGGACTCAGTGACAGGTAATTGTATACACAGGTGCAGGGCCGAAGTGGACTGTAATAGCTTCACACACTTGCTTTACTATTTTGTATTAATTGCATTCTGGCTCCTTTGTTCTGCAATACAATGAAATAACTGAACATGTATCTGTAGGATATACATGTGATAAGCGCTGTTAGTAGAGTCCACCGCATAGACTCGACTCACGTAAATCAAAGGGAGATGTGGAAAATCTGACGTCAAACAAAGGAGAGAACGGCGCGCACTTCAATTTAAAAAACCGATATCTCCGGTTTCACCATCTACACGACAACGCTGTAACCGGAGTTTCTAAAAATCTTCACCCTGGCCGGAGTTTTCAAAAAAGTCCGGTTTTAGTAACCGGATACAGCGTTTGCGTGTGGACGAACAGCCAAACCGCGTAGAAAAAGCTGCGGTTTTGAAAATACCCGTGTTCGTGTGGACAGGGCCTAAGACGATCTGAAAACCCTTTGAGGATTTCTGTTTTTGGTAAAACCCTTCCGGCTCTGCAGGAGGATCCAAGCCACGGGGCAAAAGATGAATAGGACAGGTCACTGGTGAAAGGGTTTCTCTCCTTTGTTTCTATAGGTGATATAGGGGAAAAGGCCAAATTATCTATACTAACAATTCTGTAGTATTTAAATTATAATTCATATGATCACATAAATCAATATTTGTGAGTATAGTTTTACCATGACAGAAACCAACACAAATTATCTCCTTTTCTAATGATGACCATCTCTCATCAACATCCACTCTAAGGTCACTGGGTTGTACATTCTGGGTACATGGTCTCTTCAGGAGATTGACTGGAGAAAAAAGTATGTCAAATTGAACAATTAGCTACATCAATTATCATAAAATATTGTAATTGGTGTATTATTATTATACTGTTATTTCTATAAATAGCTTACCAGGTAAATCAAAGGCCACCTTCCAATTACCATCAGCAATTAAGATGGGTGGTTCATGGCCACAGCGAATGCATGAAAAGTCATAGCTAAATCTTGTCATTGCCCAGAAATGAAAAATTGCTTTCCTCAGCGTGTTGTGGTGAATTGTAACCTCAAGAAGATCCTCCATCATTGACAGAAATCGGCCAATAGCTGTCTACAAAAAAGTGTGGTAATTAAAAGTCTACCTCAAAATACATATATTTGACATGCTGTACATAAGTATTACAAATAGCTTTCTCTTACCTTTAGGGCAGATGTCATCATTGCACAAAGACGGGTTGTCAAAATAATACTATTATTGAAATTTTGAAAACCTGAAGTGTACTCTTGAAACCTGACCGGTGTCTTGCAGATCAGGCAGTTTTTTACACACACTGTAACACCTTTATTAGGAATGAGCGAAAATAAAAGAATTTACTATGACATCACACATTTACAAATTTGCATTTGTTTTGTTGTTTTTTTGCATTTGAATATACAAACCTTTCTTGATTGAATCTATATCTTAGACTGTCGCATTCTTTGTGACAACCACTGGTTCTGTGAGACCTGGTGGGGTTGGCCCAGGGCAATAAGGACATGTTTCCTCTGTGGGCTCAAACCTTTTTGGGACCTGACTTGCCTGAGTCTTTAATTGCTGTGGCAAATTGTCTGAAATTTTTTAGTTTTGCCAGAGATAGTTGGTCATTGCAACCAGTTGGTGCTTTGTCAGTCCCTCCCCTGTAACACCAAGCTCAATTTCTTCATTTTCAGAGGGGTCTCCTGACAAGTCACTGTCCACTCTAGAAGACTCTATTAATAAATCTTCTCTTTCTTGGAAGAGCCACCACATTGCCATATAGATATGGAGGCATCTAAACTGTCTCTTTGAACTTTTACAAAGGCAATGCCAGTGCCCAATTAATTTGTCAAAGGACACTCTTGTCCGCCCAAAGAGGCACCATCTTTCCTTCTTTCCTGAATAAATAGAAAAGTAAACAAATCTGCCAGAATATCCATGTTTCTCAACGAAAATTGGAAACACAGAGCTGATTCCCTCTACTGATGCAGAATTTTTATGTTCTATGCACTCCTTCATTCTAGTGGTGGAAAGCAGTCCTTTTTCCTGCATGATTTTTATTGATTCATCTCTCAAAGGCTCTGGAGGAATGTATGGTGGAGCAGAAGAAACTCTGATTAGGTGCTCGCACTCTGCTCCAGGCTTTCCACTAAGTTTGGCCAGAGTCATGAACTCCCGGCACTCTGCTACTTCACAGGCAATTACTTGAGAGGTTGTACTTTTCTGTACATGAATTGGGACTCTTTGGCCTCTACTATTTTTTGCTGTTATGAAGACACCTTGCTGTACATCAACACAGTACACGGGATCTGATGTTGCATGAAACTCCCTTTCGTGTCTTCGAAGACTCCCTGCTGTTGTAAATGAAGATGAACAGAGGCAACACAGAAAGCTCTGCTCACCAACAGAAGCACTCGTTGCATTTTCATTGTCATTTTTCTTTGGCTCACCTAAAAATGTAAATACATTATATTTTCGAAATTTGCGGGTGAGTTTGATTAGTATGTCATATATGTTATGTACTAGACTTCATTAAAAGCTATGAACCATTTTATGTACACAAACTGTATCAAAAAATATGCAAATATACGTTTGCTAGGCAACGTGGGGGAGAGGACGCTGGCGTCGTCTGTTCGCCGCTTCTCCACCCACAACAAATCATGTTAATGTACTATTAGATTTACATTTTATTTTATTTCCTTATGTTTGTGACTAGTCTAAAAGTCAGAGCTACAATTGGGACTGTTGCTGATTGCTGGCAGCCACTGAGAAGTCGTTGTTCGTCGTTTCGCCGTTTTCAACCGCTTCTCTAATGTTTACGTTTGAATTGCTGCGGTTGGTTTCTGGTTTGGAGGACATTTTATGTTTCTCGCCGCGGGTGCTCACTGGTGGTCTCCCTTGGGCTTAAGCTGCATGGTGGCTGAAGTTTGCACCGGGCTAGCGTCATCCGGGCTCTCGTCGTCGGCGTCCGGCATGATGTTGGGATGTTCTGCTTCTCGGCTGCGCCGCTGTTCCGTCCTGCATTGCGACCGTGGAGCGGCTTGGACATCTGCGCCGGCCCCGGTGTGTTCACAGAAGTGCCCGGAGGAATGTTCTGCCTCCTGCATGGTGCTGCAGCGATCCCCATCGTTTGAATCATCATGAAGAAGACCCATCATCTGGTCTTCAGCTGTCGTGCCTCGGCGATGTCATCGGGACACTGCCGCTGGGAGAAATCTGAAACATGGAGTGGACCACAGTGTGCTGCGGAGCTAACAGAGACTTCCACCATCAGCTGTTTTCTGTTCACCATCAGCTCTGTTTCTGTTCACCATCAGCTCTGTTTCTGTTCACCATCAGCTCTGTTTCTGTTCACCATCAGCTCTGTTTCTGTTCACCATCAGCTCTGTTTCTGTTCACCATCAGCTCTGTTTTCTGTTCACCATCAGCTCTGTTTCTGTTCACCATCAGCTCTGTTTCTGTTCACCATCAGCTCTGTTTCTGTTCACCATCAGCTGTTTTCTGTTCACCATCAGCTCTGTTTCTGTTCACCATCAGCTCTGTTTCTGTCCACCATCAGCTGTTTTCTGTCCACCATCAGCTCTGTTTCTGTCCACCATCAGCTCTGTTTCTGTCCACCATCAGCTCTGTTTCTGTTCACCATCAGCTCTGTTTCTGTCCACCATCAGCTCTGTTTCTGTTCACCATCAGCTCTGTTTCTGTTCACCATCAGCTCTGTTTCTGTTCACCATCAGCTCTGTTTCTGTTCACCATCAGCTCTGTTTCTGTTCACCATCAGCTCTGTTTCTGTTCACCATCAGCTCTGTTTCTGTTCACCATCAGCTCTGCTTCTGTTCACCATCAGCTCTGCTTCTGTTCACCATCAGCTCTGCTTCTGTTCACCATCAGCTCTGTTTCTGTTCACCATCAGCTCTGTTTCTGTTCGCCATCAGCTCTGTTTCTGTTCACCATCAGCTCTGTTTCTGTTCACCATCAGCTCTGTTTCTGTTCACCATCAGCTCTGTTTCTGTTCACCATCAGCTCTGTTTCTGTTCACCATCAGCTCTGTTTCTGTTCTGTTTTCTGTGTTGGTTGATTGTTTGTAGTATTCTCTATTTTTACTTGTTATTCATTTTTTTGTTGTTATTCCCCCACCCCCCCTTTGTTGCACTTTGAGATTCTTCGGAATGAAAAGTGCATTATAAATAAAATCTATTATTATTATTATTATTATTAAATATAAAATTAAGGAACACATACTTTTCTTTGAATGGTGTCACCATGCAACCTGCAAGACAAGTGTCGGTATATTAAGTCAGTAAAAGCAGTAATTTTAATTAGTTATGTGTTTGGCAATAGCATGATTAATAATCGTGTAATAGCATAATTAACTCCTACCATGTTTTTGCAGATGTTCTTCAAATGCATTCCGCCTTTGTAAAATCTTGTCACATTTAAAGCAGTGCCAGTGACTTCTTTTTGATTGGACAATTTTTTCACAAAAGCATGGTACTGTGAACAGAACTGTTAAGCACAACATAAAGAGTAGTCTACATTAAAACTACTAAATTAATGCATAGAATATGTTAAACACTGATATGCTCACCATCATCGCCGTCTTTGAAGTGCACAGCATATTTAAAATGCCTTTTATCCAGGTGCTCTTCTGACCCAATCACAGCCTGCCTGCATAGCTGACAGTTTTTTCCTTCGTTGGCCTTAACTAAACTAATATGGTCTTTGAACGTTTGAGGACCTAGGGGGATACAACAATACAACACTGCACCTAATATACAATTGCGTTAATCTATCTCTACTGTATATTTTATAATATATATTATTAAATGTATATTGTAGTTCAGGAATTATGGTAGGCTAAAAATGCGATCATAAGACATACGTTAGCATACCATCTCTTATAACGTTACTAGTAATTAATCTATAGGATCACTGCATATTGTATGCCTAAATAATGTAATAAGCAATGGATTTATCATTTGCAGTTATTTCTATTCTCAGTTATTCTACGTATGGCATGTTATTTTTATCTCGATGTTTAACATTAGGCCTACATTAGGCTACAGTAGCGACGAGAAAGAAAATCACTTTACTTACCATTCATGTTTGACCGAAAGTAGTACAACCGTTCATTATCTGTAGTTTGATATCAGTCACATTAATTAATCAAGATCAGACTCTGGACACTGTTTTTGCTACCGTCAAACTTGCAGACAAAATGTCAAATACACCACCCGTTGATGTTCCTCAACTGTCTTAAGTTATGGTGTATCTTTGCGCTGGCTATACTGACACCTAGAGGAGAGCGTGCAGCATGATGCAAAATTAAAGCTTTACTACAGTAACGGATGCTTGTAATGACTTATGATGGTTTGTACGTGTTTTCTAGAACGTGCAGTTTGCGTGATCAACAACATTGGCACCAATATTGGCATTGCATAAATCATTCAGTGGCACATGCCACTCAGATACTGCTTGTCACAAACTAACACATATTACTAAATTTAACAAGTAAGATTAACATTTATTTAAGAGGGGAAAAAAGTCACGAAAATAGGATATTTATTTTGGCTTTTGTGCCACAATTACGTGAGTATAGTTGTTCAGCTCATCTGCCAGTGAGTGTCACATACAGCGACATGTTCCGCGACTCAGTGTCACTGCCAGTGTCAGCGTTTCGTGACAGTGTCAGTGACACATGCCAATGAGAACCGGAAGTGCCACCGCGTGTGTCGCGACACATGTCACTATCCACTGACATATGCCAATGAGAACCGGAAGTGCCACCGCGTGTGCCGCGACACATGTCGCTATCCACTGACATATGCCAATGAGAACCGGAAGTGCCACCGCGTGTGTCGCGACACATGTCACTATCCACTGACATATGCCAATGAGAACCGGAAGTGCCACCGCGTGTGCCGCGACACATGTCACTATCCACTGACATATGCCAATGAGAACCGGAAGTGCCAACGCGTGTGCCGCGACACATGTCACAATCCACTGACATATGCCAATGAGAACCGGAAGTGCCACCGCGTGTGCCGCGACACATGTCACTATCCACTGACATATGCCAATGAGAACCGGAAGTGCCACTGCGTGTGTCGCGACATGTGCCATTGGCTCCTGTGCGTCAGATGCCATGTCACTTAATGTTAATACTGCTACTGCACGTTTCTGTAGTTGCGCAACTAGCCTTCATTAACTGATCGTTTAAACTTTTTCTTAACAGGCTATTTTAAATATATATATGTAGTAACACCAAACAGCAATGTGTGTGTATTATATACAGTGTTGCCACAGTTACTTTGAAAAAGTAATCTGATTACTCATTGCTGATTACTCCTGTAAAAAGTTACTTAGTTACTTTACAGATTACTTGATTTTAAAAGTAACTAAGTCAGATTACAAGTTACTTTATTAGTTACATTCAGCAGTTGCCGACAACACCCCTGCCGCCTCAACATAGAAATGACAACCGTTTTTGCCAACACTCACTTTATTGGAAGTACATTTTTAACAGTAACGTGAACAATGTATCTCCTGACTAGAGCTCTGCATTTATGCCTGAGCCCTACGGCCCCGACTTTTTTACGAACCTTTTTTTAGGCTTCTCCTTTGTTTTATATTTATTTTAATAATTAAAAGGTACAATGAGATGTGCTGCGTTGGTGGAAACAACATGAGACCATGAGAGCTTACGCGACAAGACATGACATGTCAAGACATGGCTCGCGCAGGGTTATAGAGTCCGTTTCTTCAGTCCAGCTGCTAGAGTTATGGCCATTTTACAACTGGTTCCTTCATTCATTTTCTCTGACCAGGTATCTATCTGATTGCGAAATGACCAGGAGTAGGCCTAAATGCCTTCCGAGAGTCTTTTGAGACGTATTTAATTCCGATCACTCAAACAAACCAATTCAGAAGGTGGTCTGAAAGCATTTCAGACGAAACCGGACAAATGAAAACGTATCTGGTTGTTTAAACCACATGTGTAAATTTTACTCCTGGCAAATTATTAAAAAATAAATGTATGAGAGCATGTTATGGGCTATATATTGTAGTCAGATAAAGCAAGCCAACGCAAATGGCCGTAAATAAAACCTAAAATAAGTCACACAAAACACAATCATTAGGAGATATCATTAGGAAACATGGCGTTAGTTTTCATTTTTATGCTGACGATACTCAGCTCTATATTTCCTCACGCCCTGACGAAACCTACCAATTCACAAGATTAACGGAATGCATAGCTGATATAAAAAATTGGATGAATAGTAATTTCCTGCAACTTAATTCAGATAAAACTGAATTTTTAATTATTGGACAGAAAAGCTCCACAAGTAGTAACCGAGAATACTGTCTAACACTTGATGACTGCTCTGTCAAGCCCTCGTCGTCAGTGAGGAACCTGGGTGTGCTCTTTGATACCAATCTTTCATTTGAAAGCCACGTTTCTAGCATCTGTAAAACCGCATTTTATCATCTTAAAAATATATCTAAATTACGGCACATGCTTTCAATGCAAAATGCTGAACAGTTAGTACATGCGTTCATGAGCTCAAGGCTAGATTATTGTAATGCTCTACTGGGTGGTTGCCCTGCTCGCTTAATAAACAAACTCCAGCTGGTCCAAAACGCAGCAGCTCGAGTTCTTACTAGAACCAGGAAGTATGATCATATTAGTCCAGTTCTGTCAACACTGCACTGGCTCCCTATTAAACATTGCATACATTTTAAAATCTTGCTTATTACTTACGAAGCACTAAATGGTTTAGCTCCCCGGTACTTAAGCGAGCTCTTAACGCATTATACCCCATCACGTCTATTGCGGTCTCAAAACTCTGGCCAGTTGATAACACCTAGAATATCTAAATCAACTGCAGGCGGTCGATCATTTTCCTATTTAGCTCCTAAACTGTGGAATAGTCTTCCTAGCATTGTTCGGGAAGCAGACACACTCTGTCAGTTTAAATCTAGACTAAAAACACATCTCTTTACTATGGCATACACATAGAACATTTTTAACTCTCATTATTCAATTCAATTGACTGATTGTTAGGCTGCATTAACTAGGTCAGCCGGAACCGGGAACACTTCCCATAACACCTGATGTACTCGTTACATCATAAAAAGAGTGACATCTACGCTAATGTTAGTCTCTCTGTTTATCCAGAGGTTTATCCCGGATCCGGGCCCTGTCCGGATCGGATGGTGGACCTGCCTGGAGTGACATGACCAGCTCATCCTGGAGTGTCTGCTGAGCCGTGTCAAATGGTGTCTCCTCCGAATTTGCCTCACTGGCACGACATGCTCAAAACCCGTCTTCGGCGCAATAATTCCAATCTTTCATGTATTCATACTCTTGTGTAATCGACGCACCATCCCATCATTTATTTCCAAATAATCTGTCTCTTCCGTGATACCCTGAAATTTTGAATATTCCAATCTAATATGATTTCTGACCTGTAAGGTTGCCAGAATAATAATCCTACACGGTGTGTTAATAGGCCAGAGGAGAACTGGCACCCCGACTGAGTCTGGTTTCTCCCAAGGTTTATTTTTCTCCATCATGCCCTGATGGAGTTTTGGTTCCTTGCCACTGTCGCCTTTGGCTTGGCTTGCTCAGTTGGGGACACTAAAAATATGATTAAAGTTATTCAACTTATTATACAAATAAAATGTATGAATTAGGTCTTATTTAATTCTATAAACTTAAATACTGATCTGCCAACATTGTTGCTATATGATAAATTAAACTAAGCTGATAACATCACTGTTTTCTCCAGAACGACTGTACAGCCAAATCTAATTTTGTCGCAATATTATCCTGTTTGACACTGTGAAGCTGCTTTGACACAATCGTGATTGTAAAAGCGCTATATAAATAAAGTTGATTGATTGATTGACAATCATCTTCAAAAAAAATTAATAAGACTAAATTATCTTACCAGTGCTTAGGTCGCTCTCTCTCATATTGCGATCTTTGAATTTGAAATGAACTGCTGAATGTGATCTCCGTTAAATGAGCATATGCCGCGGGAATTGAAGATCGGATAATATTCAATTTGCGCAAGTGTAAGGTAGGCTATAAGACAAGCTGTTGGGTTTTTTAAAAATTTGTTTAGATTGTGTTTCGTTTTTTTGAGCGCCGTTGCAAGCAGTAGGGTAATCTATCAGCCTGCCTCAGCTCGTCAAAAATGCCTTTTATTGTGGTGGTATAATAGCTAGCCTACTTTGTTTTTAATGTCAAAGTAGTTATATTTCGTTTCGTTTCTTTATTAAGGTAATTTAGAAAAATGTTTAGAGCAATTTTTTGTTTGTTAAATTAAAGTTCTCATTTTTTATGTGATGACCAAGCGGACAGTGGCCGACAGGGAGTTAACCGCATGTTTAATCAATTTATCCTCTCAAACCAACTCTTGACTTGTCTTGCCTATATAAACTTTAATTTAACAAACAAAAAATTGCTCTAAACATTTTTCTAAATTAGCTTAATAAAGAAACGAAACGAAATATAACTACTTTGACATTAAAAACTAAACTGAACTATTTTCATGGCTGCAACACTGTAAAATAAACAGTCCAGCCGGACTCGGGCCGAGAATTTTGATTAACTGTCGGTTTTTACAAAGGAAAATGATTAACATAGTAACTCACAATGACTTGGATAAGTAACTTTAATCTGATTACTGGTTTGGAAATAGTAACACGTTATAGGGGTGTAACGATTCGTTTAACAACGATTCGATTCGTATCACGATTTGAGGTTGTCGATACGATTTAAGGACGATATTGGTTTATTTAGAACGATATGATCCGAAACAATTCAGTAACTTTTTAGCCAAAAATTTAAATCAGTGTGACTGTTTTATTTCAACCGAATCGAATCGTAGTTAAAACAAATCGTTACACCCCTATTCACTAATCATTCTCAGATGAGTATCTGATGATCAACACACATTTATGATTATTATCAGTTGTGCTGCTCATGGTGATGCTTAAATTTTGTGGAAACCATCTAAACATTTGTGGTAAAATTAAAAAGAGAGAAATTATTACTTTTATTGATCAGACATGCATTCAAATTGATCACAAGTGATATTTTTAATATTACAAAAGATAATAATTTATTTAATAAATGCAAATTAATGCTGTCCATTGAACTTTCACATCAAAAAATCCTGAAAAATAAAATGTATCATGGTTTCCACAACATTTTAAAGCAGCACAATTTTTTTCAACACAGATAATAATCATAAATGTTTCTTGATTATAAAATCCTCATATGAGAATGATCAGTGAAGGATCATGTGACACTGAAGACTGGAGTAATGATGATAAATTCAGCTTTGATCACAGGAATATATTACACTTTACTATTTATTCACATAGGAAAAGAGCTGTTTTAATTTGTAATAATTTTTCACAATTTTACTGTTTATCTATTTTTGACTAAATAAATGCAGCCTTGGTGAGCAGAAGATACTAAACATTAAAAAAGCTGTCAGTTAGCATTATTCATATGATAGGCTTTATTGTCAATAAATAGGCTACATTGAGATGGCTGGAAAAATACACATAAAGCATATATTGTTGCAAACGTCTGATTGTCGTCGTCACATTTCATCTCTCATAACGATTGTTTTCTTTCAGCTGCAGCTCCAGCATGACTGGGTATTACTTCTACGAATCCACTTTTGGACTTTCTCTGAGAGCGCCCTCCTCATATTTAGATGCGAATAAAATGACAGGTCATACATAGATAATTTTTTGTCTCTGATTTTAAATGTTACTGTAATAGCCAAGATGAACTTGATGCTGCAACCGAAACTATTGACTCTCTCCTTACTAGCACTTTAGACATAGTTGCTCCCCGGCGCTTAAAGAAGATTAAAGCAAATAATCCAACGCCGTGGTACAACGAGCACACTCGGGCCCTTAAAACAGCAGCCAGAAAAATGGAGCGCAGCTGGAAGAAAACAAAACTAGAGGTTTTTCGCAATTTGTGGAAAGAGAGCATGATTGCATACAGAAAGGCCATAAAAACTGCTAGATCTGCTTATTTCTCATCTCTTTTAGAAGAAAACAAACACAACCCTAAGTATTTATTCGATACAGTGGCTAAATTATCAAAAAATAAAGCTTCAGCTTCTGATGTTTGTAAACAACACAGCAGTAATGACTTTATGAACTTCTTTACTAGTAAGATTGATAATATTAGGAATAAAATTATAACCATGCAGCCGTCTATTACAGTATCACTTCAGACAGAGCACTGCAGGGTCACTGAGGAAAAATTACACTCATTCACTGCTATAGGAGGAGAAGAACTGGCTAAACTTGTAAAATCATCAAAATCAACAACATGTATGCTTGACCCTATACCGACTAGGCTATTAAAAGAGATACTTCCAGAGGTCATAGAGCCTCTGCTTAATATCATTAATTCATCTTTGACATTAGGATATGTACCGAAAACTTTTAAGTTGGCTATAATTAAACCACTTATTAAAAAAACACAACTTGATCCTAAAGAATTAGTCAATTACAGGCCAATCTCGAATCTACCGTTTCTATCAAAAATACTAGAAAAGGCCGTGTCTTCACAATTATGTTCTTTTTTAGAAAGAAATGGTATATGTGAGGATTTCCAGTCAGGATTTAGACCGTATCATAGCACTGAGACTGCTCTAATTAGAGTTACAAATGATTTACTCTTATCATCTGATCGTGGTTGTATCTCTCTATTAGTGTTACTCGATCTTAGCGCTGCATTTGATACTATCGATCACAATATTCTTCTGAATAGAATCGAAAATTATGTTGGCGTTAGTGGAACTGCTTTGGCATGGTTTAAATCGTACTTATCTGACCGTTATCAGTTTGTAGCAGTAAATGAAGAGATGTCACACCGATCACAAGTTCAGTATGGGGTACCGCAAGGCTCAGTGTTAGGACCGTTGCTTTTCACCCTGTATATGCTACCACTGGGAGATATCATTAGGAAACATGGCGTTAGTTTTCATTGTTATGCTGACGATACTCAGCTCTATATTTCCTCACGCCCGGATGAAACCTACCAATTCACAAGATTAACAGAATGCATAGCTGATATAAAAAATTGGATGAATAGTAATTTTCTGCAACTTAATTCAGATAAAACTGAATTTTTAATTATTGGACAGAAAAGCTCCACAAGTAGTAACCGAGAATACTGTCTAACACTTGATGACTGCTCTGTCAAGCCCTCGTCGTCAGTGAGGAACCTGGGTGTGCTCTTTGATACCAATCTTTCATTTGAAAGCCACGTTTCTAGCATCTGTAAAACCGCATTCTATCATCTTAAAAATATATCTAAATTACGGCACATGCTTTCAATGCAAAATGCTGAACAGTTAGTACATGCGTTCATGAGCTCAAGGCTAGATTATTGTAATGCTCTACTGGGTGGTTGCCCTGCTCGCTTAATAAACAAACTCCAGCTAGTCCAAAATGCAGCAGCTAGAGTTCTTACTAGAACCAGGAAGTATGATCATATTAGTCCAGTTCTGTCAACACTGCACTGGCTCCCTATTAAACATCGCATACATTTTAAAATCTTGCTTATTACTTACAAAGCACTAAATAGTTTAGCTCCCCGGTACTTAAGCGAGCTCTTAACGCATTATACCCCATCACGTCGATTGCGGTCTCAAAACTCTGGCCAGTTGATAATACCTAGAATATCTAAATCAACTGCAGGCGGTCGATCATTTTCCTATTTAGCTCCTAAATTGTGGAATAGTCTTCCTAGCATTGTTCGGGAAGCAGACACACTCTGTCAGTTTAAATCTAGACTAAAAACACATCTCTTTACTATGGCATACACATAGAACATTTTTAACTTTCATTATTCAGATCAATTGACTGATTGTTAGGCTGCATTAACTAGGTCAGCCGGAACCGGGAACACTTCCCATAACACCTGATGTACTAGTTACATCATAAAAAGAGTGACATCTACGCTAATGTTAGTCTCTCTGTTTATCCCGAGGTTTATCCCGGATCTGGGCCCTGTCCGGATCGGATGGTGGACCTGCCTGGACATGACCAACGCATCCTGGAGTGTCTGCTGAGCCGTGTCAAATGGTGTCTCCTCCGAATTTGCCTCACTGGCACGACATGCTCAAAACCCGTCTTCGGCGCAATAATTCCGATCTTTCATGTATTCATACTCTTGTGTAATTGACGCCCCATCCTAAATAAATCTGTCTCTTCCGTGATACCCTGAAAATTTTGAATAATCCGATCTAATATGATTTCCGACCTGTAAGGTTGCCAGAATAATAATCTTACACGGTGTGTTAATAGGCCAGAGGAGAACTGGCACCCCGACTGAGTCTGGTTTCTCCCAAGGTTTATTTTTCTCCATCATGCCCCGATGGAGTTTTGGTTCCTTGCCACTGTCGCCTTTGGCTTGGCTTGCTCAGTTGGGGACACTAAAAATATGATTAAAGTTATTCAACTTATTATACAAATAAAATATATGAATTAGGTCTTATTTAATTCTATAAACTATAATACTGATCTGCCAACATTGTCGCTATATGATAAATTAAAATAAGCTGATAACATCACTGTTTTCTCCAGTACGGCTGTACAGCCAAATCTAATTTTGTCGCAATATTACCCTGTTTGACACTGTGAAGCTGCTTTGACACAATCGTGATTGTAAAAGCGCTATATAAATAAAGTTGATTGATTGATTGATTGACTGTATTCACATTGGTTTCTATGTAAATACACTTGCAAGTGACCTCAAAAAGCGCGCTATCAACCGAGATTAGAGAAGGCTGTCTTTAGCGTCCCTGTTGCCCGCCGCCGCGCAGGGTAACGTCGGTTCGAATCGCGCTCTGAACAGGTCGACTAGGATCGGTGAGACCCAGTTTAAGTGCGGGGGACGAAAATACATTTTATTAAAAGTCCCCCCGTCCCCCGCGTAATCTACGCCCATGATCCAGACACCCCGCCAACGATGCCGACTTCCTCATCAGAGATCAGGTCTATGGTAGCGCACTTCCAAAGGCCCACCTCATCCTCAGCTAACACACTTTTTCTTGCTTCTAGCAGCTGTAAAAACAACCAATAAAGACAATCAGTATTGCGTAGGGGTGTAACGATTCGTTTAACTTCGATTCGTATCACGATTTGAGGTTGTCGATACGATTTAAGGACGATATTGGTTCATTTAGAACGATATGATCCGAAACGATTCAGTGACTTGAAAACAATTCAGTAACTTTTTAGCCAAAAATTTAAATGAGTGTGACTTTTTTATTTCAACCGAATCGAATCGTAGTTAAAACGAATTGTTACACCCCTATTATACAAGTATAAAGTTCCATGCATGCTAATCCAGAGCTCAAACGGGAAAAACCAACATGTTTCACCAACATTACTGTTTTACATGCTTAGTACTACTACTGTAATACTCAGTGTGCGTTTTGAATTTCTCTTCGGGAACTATGAAAGCAACTAAAATAAGTCAATTTACTCACCCTCAAGTTTCTCCAAACCTTTATATGTTTCTTTGTTCTGCTTTACACAAAGGAAGATATTTAATATATTTGTGTAACCAAGCAAATCTCACCACCCATTGACTACCATCGTAGGAAAAAAAATACTATGATAGTCAATGGCTGGTGAAATCTGCTTGGTTACAAACATTCTTCCAAATATCTTTCATTGTGTACAGCAGAACAAAGAAATGTATACAAGTTTGCAACCACTTGAGGTTGAATACATGATGACAGAATTTAAATTTTGGGTGAAACTTTTCTTCTAGACTTCTAAACTTCTACAAACTCTCAAGTCTCAGTTTTGCTCAAGTGCACAAAAAGGCCATAAGTAAACCAATATCCTTCAATATTATATACCAATATCCTAATATTACATTTGCTCAAATACTTTACACCTCTGAATAAACAATTGAATGACAAACAATTTCAAAAATCCCCTGAATGAAGTTCCCACATAATACTTTTAACAGGTTTATTGCACTAAAGCTAGCTGTTTGAGAAGCACATGATCTTTTCAAACTACAGTTTTAAAACCTTTTCATACTCAAACGGCCATATTAATGATCTTTTTCACTCTCAAATGGCTATAATAATGATGATCTTTTCACTCTCAAATGGCCATATTAATTATATATTTTTCAATCTCAAATAGCCATAATAATGATGGTCTTTTCACTCTTAAATGAACATATTCATGTGCTAAGTATGGCTGTTTGAGGTGATGAGTATTGCGTGAGTTTGAAATGTTTACTTTACATTTTCATAGGATGAGTATGTGACTGAAGAGGAGGAAAGCCTTGCTAAGGAGCAAAGTGAAGCTTATCCTCTAGGGGTGTAACACTGATTTAAATTTTTGGCTAAAAAGTTACTGAATTGATTTCAAGTCACTGAATCGTTTCGGATCATATCGTTCTAAATGAACCAATATCGTCCTTAAATCATATCAACAATCTCAAATCGTGATACGAATCGAATCGTTACACCCCTATTATCCTCACATACAAGATGGGGAGGGGCATGGAAGTGATCAGTCCAGAAGTGAAAAACCAGAAGACTTGTTGATAAAACTTCTGGCCATGATGCTTTTGACATGGCAATCAACCTTCAAGATTTCTGACAATGCCATCACATCACTTCTTCTGTGCATCAAACAGTTCATGTGGATAATGGGCAAGGCAAGGCAAGGTAAGTTTATTTGTATAGCACATTTCATACCCAATGCCAATTCAAAGTGCTTTACATAGAAATTAATTAAAACAGTGGTAACAAATGCATGAGAAAAAAGAATACCATATGGATGAATAAAAAATTAAAATCAAGCATAGTTAAAACAGTTGTACAGATTTACACATACTCAAACCTTATTGTCAAACTTACTATTTCCATCAAACCCAGTTTTCACTCATCATATTTAACTCAAAAGAACATATAAAATAAACAATAACCAAAGATAAGAACAAAGGTAAACTAAAACAATTATAAAAAGAATAAAGAGATAAGATAGGGTGCAATCAGTCGGACGTACAGTGCTCAGAGCTCATTCAGTAAATGCTCAGCTGAACAGATGTGTTTTGAGTCTGGATTTGAATGTGGCTACTGTTGGAGCACATCTGATCTGTTCAGGAAGCTGGTTCAAATACGGCTGGCATAATAGCTAAAGGCAGACTCTCCTTGCTTTGAGTGAACTCTTGGTATTTCTAACTGACTTGATCCTGCTGATCTGAGTGATCTGTTGGGTTTGTATTTAATCAGCATATCTGCGATGTATTTAGGTCCTAGCTCATTGAGTGATTTATAAACAAGTAATAGTACTTTAAAGCCGCACTTGGCTACTTTTGCTCTCGGTGTCCCCCTACAGTTTGGAAAAAATAATGTCCTCAACTACTGTCGTAAGCTCTTTCATCCTACAACAGGGGATGCCATCGCGCGTGCATTTGTTGACATGACAACCCTGATAGCCCTGAACTAGTGATGCGCGGGTCGTCTCATAACCCGCGGACCCCGTATGTCTATTTAATGGTTGCGGGTGCGCGGCGGGTTGTAAAAATATATACAGTGGTGCGGTGCGGGCCAAATAACTTCATAAAAGTGGCGCAGCGGGTTGGTGCAGCGCTAACAGTTCCCCTGAACACTGCAGGAGGAGTTCGAGTTCTTCTGGCGTCGCGTGTGAAATGTCTTCATCCCAGGTAACGTTACAGTCAGTGGCATAATCACGCCAAATAATGACGATGCTCACGTTTACAAGCCAGCGTCATTATAGTAGTCTATTGGTTACTGTTTTACAGAATCTATATGATACTTCAGTTCAATGTTTGAGTGGTAGCTCACCGTAACAAGCATGACAGCATCGGTCGGGCACGCCTCCTTCAGCTCACGCCAACGAGCAAACGCTGGTCACATGTTGATCCTCGTCCTGCCTTTAATCCCATCACTTTTTCATTTCCTCTTATTGCTTTCCTCCAACAAAACCTTTTCTTTCTTATGTGTCTGTGCTGCTTCGGACATGACTATAGTATCCGACGAACAAAGTTGGGCTCGCACGTCCGAATGTAAGGAAGTGTGTGTGTTGGTGAAAGTGACGTATATGCCGTAAAGCAGTCGAATTTTGTAGTTCTTTTTGTTCTCGGGTTACTACCCGAAACCCGAAGTTTAAAAGTACGATTAAAAACGATACAGACCCCATCAGGCTATGGCAGACGTGTCATTCAACCTATTGTAAGTCGATTTATCATCACAAGAGTCTTAAAAAATATATTATGAAGGTTGAAAAGTTACCTAGTGCTGCTTTAAAATCGATCCTAAATGTAACTGGAAGCCAGTGTGAAGACCTGAGGACTGGTGTGATATGGTCATATTTTCTGGTTCTGCTCACAATCCTGACAGCAGCGTTCTGTATGAGCTGAAGCTGTCTAATGGTCTTTTTGGGAAGGCCGGTGAGAAGGCCATTACAATAGTCCACCCTACTGGTGATGAAAGCATGAACGAGTTTCTCTAAGTCTTGCCTGGAGACAAAGCATCTAATTCTGGCAATATTTTTCAGATGATAGTATGCTGATTTAGTTATTGCTTTGACATGACTACTGAAACTCAGGTCTGACTCCAAAATCACTCCAAGATTCCTGACTTGATTTTTTGTTATCAGGCCTTTAGCCTCAAGATATGCGTTCACCTTGAGAATTTCATTTTTGTTACCAAATGTAGTGATTTCGGTTTTGTCTTTGTTTTACTGAAGATAGTTTTGGCACATCCAGTTGTTAACTTCATCAATGCATTTGCACAGGGAGTCAATGGGGCTGTAGTCATTAGGTGACAGTGCTAAGTAGAGCTGGGTATCGTCAGCGTAGCTGTGGTAAGCAATATTGTTATTTTTCATCATTTGGCTCAGTGGCAGCATATACAGGTTAAACAGGAGTGGTGCTAGAATTGACCCTTGTGGGACTCCGCATGTCATGGATGTCTACTCAGACTTATGGTGTCCTATACTCACATAATAACCTCTCCCTTCTAAGTATGACCTGAACCATTTGAGGACCATCCCAGAAAGCCCAACCCAGTTTTCCAGCCTGTCTAGAAGAATGGTGTGGTCAACAGTGTCGAATGCAGCACTGAGGTCCAGTTGTACCAGAATTGATGTTTTGCCTGTATCAGTGTTTAAGCGAATATCATTTATAATCTTTATGAGCGCTGTCTCTGTACTGTGATGTGGACGGAAACCAGATTGAAAATTGTCAAAGTATCCATTTGAGCGTAAGAATTTGTTCAACTGATTAAAAACAACTTTTTCAATGATTTTGCCTATGAAGGGGAGATTTGAGATTGGTCTGTAGTTGCTCAGTATGGAGTTATCCAGATTTCTCTTTTTCAGAAGAGGCTTGACTATGGCAGTTTTAAGGGAGTTTGGAAAAGTCCCATAGAGAAGTGAGGAGTTTACCACTTCTAGGAGATCTGCTTCTAAACAGTTAAACACACTTTTGAAGAAAGAAGTGGGGAGTGTGTCTAGGGCACAGGTTGATGTTTTAAGATGCTGTACTGTGTCTTCTAAAATTTTGCAGTCAATAGCTTCGAAATCTGACATGGTCATTTTCTGAGGGTTTGGTATGATCTAACTGACCCCAGAGCTAGAGGATGTGCCGATCGCCTTTCTGATTTTATTGATTTTCTCGGAGAAGTAGGAAGCAAACTCATTGCATTTACTGTCTGAGAGCATTTCGCTAGGAGTCTGACTTGGGGGGTTTGTTAGTCTCTCGACAGTAGCAAAAAGAGTGCGCGTGTTGTTTATGTTTCTGTTTATAATATTTGAGAAGAAGGTCTGTCTAGCTTTGCCTAGTTCAACATTGAAAGCATGAAGGGTGTCTTTATAGATGTTATAATGGACTACAAGTTGTCTTCCGCCACATGCGTTCAGATTTTCTGCATTGTCTTTTCATTATTTGTATTGCTGTTGAGTTTCTCCAAGGTGCTTTTTGTTTGGTACTCTTTTTCCTGACTTTTAGAGGAGCAATATCATCAATTACACTCTTAACTTAATGGGGAATGTTCTCTGTAATAATTCCCTCACTGCCTTTGCAAGCATTATTCCAAAGACTTTATTCTCCTTAAGGGAAATGGACTGGTATCCTCTGTGACAACTTTTTACAGTATGTTGTTTGTCCAAAATGTATGGCAGTATACATGCTTACTGAAACCTACGAGATCAGATGGGATGGCACAAAGGTTTGCAAGACTTGTTGTCACATTCCATTCTACAATCACCCACAGCAGAGGTCTGCATTCAAGAAGAAATGTGGCTCTGCCTGGCTAAGAAAGGCAAAATATTCTAACGGTAAAGAGTATGTAGATCCAATACGTTCTTACTGTCACAAGAGTGTTGTGCAGTCTCTGGAAGAATTTGTTAAAAGACCTGGATTTAAAGAAAAATGTGAAGAATGGTGAAAGTGGAAAATACCTGAGGGTATGTTAGGAGACGTATATGATGGACAAATATGGCAGGATTACCAGTATGTGAATGGAGAGTCTTTTTTAGCAGTGTCACATGCCTGTCCTGTCTTGTGTGCACATGTGGGTTTAGTGATGTCTAGCATGTGCTCCTGTCATTGTCAGATCCCTCCCCCTTGTTATCTGATTAGTGTTGATTTCTCCCACCTGTTCCCTCTTGATTTCTTCCCTTTATAAGCTCCTTCTGTTTGTCAGTCTGTGTTGGATACTTGTTTCATGTCTGTGTCCCTGTGATTCCAGTTTGGTATGTTTTTGAGTTTTTAGTTTATGTTCTATTATGTGTTTTGCCCCCTCGTGGGTGTTTGTTTTGTATTCATGTTTTATTTTGTTAATAAATTATCATTTTTCCTGCACTTGAGTCCTCACACCATTTTCCCTTGTCTGTGACGTGACAGGAGGATCCAACCCTACTAGGAGGAATCAGCAGGTGGTGTTTGTTTATTTTTTGTTCTCCTTGGACTATGGACCTTAACAGACATTTACAGGTGATGCGGCAGGTAAACTCCAAGTACATCCGTCAACAGGGGGCGGGTGTAAAGGAGTTTGCCTGCCAATTCCTCAAAGAGGTTCATCACCTGTACCTTAATGAGACAGAGAAGGCAGAGATGTTTAACCCCTGCCTGGACATGCCTCACGGAGGCGAAGAGAATGGGGACTCTGGACTTTTGGGAGTTTGTGGACCGGCTGGACTCCAGTCCCTCTAGGACCAGGGTCCGGATAGATCCGGTGGTCCCTGTGCGGGTGGTCCCCATGCCAGTGGATTGTATTCCGGTGGTCCCTGTGCCGGTGGTCCCTGTGCTGGTGGATCATGTTCCGGTGGTCCCAGTGCCGGTGGATCGTGTTCTGGTGGTCCCTGTGCCGGTGGATCATGTTCTGATGGATCGTGTTCTGGTGGTCCCTGTGCCGGTGGATCATGTTCTGGTGGATCGTGTTCCGGTGTTCCCCGTGCCGGTGCACCCTATTCCAGTGGTCTCAAAACGGAGGAGGAGAAGGAAGGCTCCCTCCGTGCCTGTTCCGGTGGATCGCATTCCGGTGGTCCATGTGCCGGTGGATCGTGTTCCGGTGGTCCATGTGCCGGTGGATCGTGTTCCGGTGGGCCCCTCTCTGCCCGTGCCGTTGAGGCGCCCTGCACTGACCGCGCCGACCCTGCTCTGACCATGCCACCCTGGGTGCCTGAACTCTGCAGGTCATCATGAACTTTTTATTTTCCCAATTCCTCCCTTGTTTACCCCTCCCTTGTCTGTTTCCCCTGTGCCGCCCTGGTCTGTCCCTCCCGTCCCTAGTGGAGTGTCTGGTAGACATTTACAATGTTTGTTTTTAATGGATAGCGGTTGGTCTGTTTCATTGAATGCTCAAATATAAATGTGTGTGTAACATATTGAACTAACTTACATTTGCAGGATGCCACAAGTGTTTGAAGACGTTCAGCAAGAAATAATTTGTTGAAAAAATGGACTACTCAGGATTTAAGCGGTTTTCGTGGATGGTTCCTATTGGTATTTTAATAGAAACCAATAGAATTTCTGTGATGGTTTCCAGCTTTTTAAAGCTGGTCTGATCTTCTCACCTTGTCTAAAGAAATAATTACACACGCACACATCATTAATGTTTTATTATCAAGGTGAACACATGAAATTCCTCAGTATCTGTAAAATGTTCCTACATAAATGAGCTTCACAGCACTAACACTGTTTCAGCTTCGATCGCCTCGGTAAACACGCAATAAACGGGGCGTGAACATAAGCCTACTTGCATTTTATGGTTGTCAGTTTTGTTGCATTACATTTACTTCACCAGGAGATGGTGCTGCAATTTTTATCTGAATGAAGCTTCGAGTAACAAACCATTTTCGACACAATTGTATCAGAAAGCAATAATGCTTTGAAACGCTTCATTTGGCCATCACTTCTTGCGACCCTGTTGACTATTTTGAATGAAACGCTTGATTGTTCGATAATCACGCTTCAGAAGCTTGGCTATTTTAAGACTGCTGCATCCCTCTGCAATATATCGGGTGTTGATGTCATTAAACCACACCCCTTCTCATTACAGAGATGCACATCACCTAATATGCTTAATTGGTAGTAGGCTTTCCAGCCTATACAGCTTGGAGTAAGACAACATGCATAACGAGGATGATGTGGTCAAAATACTCATTTGCTTTGCCTAATAATTCTGCACTCCCTGTGTATGTATATATATATATTGACATCTAACTAGCAGGGTTAATAAACACATCTATATTAATTTAAGAATAAATAGATTTTCAATTAATAGAGACATATTTTCATTATGTGTTACTTCCACAATACAATGTTATCAAAGTGCAATATCTGTAAAATAATAGTTAGCATGGTTACTGTCAGTTAAGTTCAGTGTATGGTTTAGTGTTACATTATTTACATTAACATTTCTGTGCCACTGGAGATTTCATTTCCAAACTGCTGTTATGTGATGTGCAAGAAGCAGCATGATATCATTTTGCAGAAATGTCACCATAGGCATGTTTCCAATGAAAAAAATATATACAAATTCTGTCATAATTCATTGAACTAGCACCAAGCATTGTCACAAACATAATTTACTGTAAATCAGACAGAATACATCATACATATATATTTATTTTAACAATCCTTTGGGTAAGTGGCCATTGATTGTTCGGATTGTCACATTAACTTCCACAATGCATCTGAATGAGCCAATTTGCAGGGTATTGTTTGAGCTTTGCCCTGTTATTGTTATGGTTCATTGATAGGTGAAGAAGTGTAATCTATGGTATCACATCATTCACATTTTGACTTCGGGTATCCATGGTTTCACCCATTTAGTGAGCATTGCTCGTATTTTTCGCGTCCGCTTCTACCTTTCCTCTTCCACAAGTAAAAGACCAAGGGCTGACAATGGCAATGCCATAGCCTACGTGCACAAGCGCAGTGACGAACTTCCGCTATTGTCAGAAGTCGGCATATCAGTTTCCGGTTTACTTCCTGTCTTCATCCGCTATAAACAAACAAACAAGATGTGTGCTGCTGTTGTTGTACGGAAAAAGAAATATAATGTGCGAGACACATCTAGATTTCAAAGTACCATGAGTGGGTCTAAGGAGCATTGCTGTGTGCCACTTTGCTCGGCTTCAAGTCGGTACAACAGCCATTTGAGCTTCCACCGCTTCCCGAAGGACACCAACCTTCGTGCGCAGTGGTTGCACAAAATAAGGAGGGCGCGATTTTCGGTTACCACTCACACCAAGGTATGCAGTCGACATTTCACCGAGAATGAAATCCGCACTTCTGCTAAGGGTAGACGGGTTTTAGCAGCAGGTTCTGTTCCATCGTTATTCGAGTGGAATAACTATACAAAGGTGTCACGGGCCGGTGTTTGGGAGCGCCGATCTCGACCACCAAGTCCAGAACCTGACCCGCCGAGACCCGAGGAAGACATTGAGCATCCCGCCATGGTTCCGATGGTTGTAGACCACGACTACGCTACCAGTCGTACTGTATGTGTAGACCGAAAGCAGTATGAAGATGCGTTGAGGGAAATCGAGGCACTGAGGGAGCAGCTCCAAACAGTTCACCTTCATCACTCATTTGGACTTAAACGGTTTGCTTCGTCGCCCGAAGACATCAGATTTTACACCAGGTAAGACAGTTGTAATATCAACATCATCTCATAACATTTTACTGATTGACTAACTGACCAAGTAATTGTTTTTCACTGTCATCTTAATCATATTCTTGAGCTTGTATGACGAAAACAACTAATTTTGATTGTAATACTGTATTTTAGATTCCCCTCATACGAGCATCTGATGGCGTTCTGGAACCTGATCGAGACAGCAACAGCAAAAATGGTTAGGGTCACCAGGGCAAAGAAACCCTATGCCACTAGCACATCAATTGAAAGCCCTATATCCAGACCAACTGTAAGTTTTCTCTCTCTCAATCACACACACACACACACACACACCAATATGAGAGATACATGTAGTACTGACACTAAAAATAAGTTCACTCTGTAAACTTTTTTTTTCTATCACAGTAATTTTCTTTTTGGGTGACAATCTGTATTATACACAATACAGATTGTTACCATCCATGATACATATTGTTACATGTTTGTATTGCATTATCTTGGTACACCCCTACTCATTAAACTCATCTCTTCCCAGAAACTGCTGCCGATAGATGAGCTTTTTCTTTTCCTCACATACCTGTCCACTGGCTGTACCCAGAGAGAGTTGGCTCACAGATTTAACATCCACAGAGCAACAGTCAGCCGAATCATTGTGACCTGGGCCAACTTCCTCTACAGCTTACTGGGCTCAGTCTGTATATGGATGTCTCCTGCAGCTGTGAAGGCCAGTCTTCCTCGGGACTTTGATGGCAGCTACAGCAACACACAAGTAGTGCTTGATTGTACAGAGCTACGGTGTCAAACACCTTCATCCCTGCTCCTTCAGAGCGAAGTTTTTTCAAACTACAAGTCCCATTGCACCTTTAAGGCTATGGTGGGCATGTCCCCTCACGGAGCCCTGACTTTTGTGTCAGCACTCTTTGAGGGTTCCATGAGTGACAGAGAGGTGTTTCGTCAGTCAGGGATTACATCACTCTTAACACCTGACATGGCCATCATGGTGGACAAGGGATTCTTGGTGGATGACCTTGTACCTGGGCCTGTTCATCGTCCTGCCTTCCTCTCCAAGAAGGCCCAAATGTCTGAGGTAGATGTTCTGAAGACGCAGTCCATTGCCCGTTTGAGAGTACACATCGAAAGGTTAATCAGAAGAGTTAAAGAGAATAAAGTCTTTGACACTACTATCCCTCTCTCTATTGCAGGGAGCATAAATCAAATCTTTACAGTTGCTTGTCTCCTCTCAAACTACCAAAATGGACCTTTGGTCAAGAAATGGAGATTATGAAGTGAGATACTGTAGCCATTTTCTAAAGAGGTTGATGTTAACTACTTGTGTTCACAAAATAATAACTGTCATTTTGTAAATTACCTGATATAATTAGTAAATATGTTTATACATTTGTGAGCTACTGTTGCCATATTTTAAAGAGATTTATATTAACTATTTGTTCAACAAATTCATAAGAATAACTAAACTTGCAAAATGATTCTCAGATATAATTTGTAAATATTTTTGTAAACTTTCATATTAACTTGTAGGTGGAACATAATAAACACCTAAAAATCACAGGCATGGTCATGTAATCATTTACTATCATTTGCTGTTAAAGACGGTTGTAGTGCCAGAGACATCTGCCTTTAGTACAATGGTTATAAATGACTAGTCTTTTTCTTGGGGTGCTCAGTGTTAACATACTTTTATTAATCATAAAAACATCTTTAATTTTAAATTTTAATAATAACACAAAGCATAAAACATTTAAAAGGAAACAATAAACAAAAAAAACATTAGTTGAAGTCCTACTCCTGAAGCAGACATTTCTGTATGTAGACATAGAAATAAAACCTGTCTACTTTCCCTCTGATCACATCCAAGACATCATTGTCTCTGTAAATTCTTTGGATGAGTATGTCTTCCTCGGCTGAAACAACAAAATCACACCAAATCATCCCTGTTAATAACATCTGCCCCTGTATTTGCCAGTAGTAAGCATGTGTTGGTTTTAGCTCCAATTTGCCTGCCTTCATTTTCAGATATGGGCAGTCGACATAGCTTTTAACATTTGGGCATTTAATCTCAACCAGCCCAAACTGACATTGCTCTGAAGGGTCAAAGATTAACCCGTCTGGTGATGCACCCAGCCAAGGAGCATCAGGGTGAATTACTAATCCACAGGGGTAGTGGTTGACCCTTTTTATTTGGCAATATTCCCAAATTGCATCTGCCTCCAATTCGAGCCCCCTCTTCATAGCTGCCGTCTGCCGGGTCCCTTGCAGTATCCGGTTCGCCAGACCTTCTTCTGTGTTCTCTCGAACCTGGCAGATCTCCCGAAACCGTGAGGCAGTCAGTCAATGCCTCCTTAGCTGATGCCATTCAGTACATGAACTTTGGTCTCTGGTAGCACATTCATATTTGTGTGCCATGTCCCAGGTGACCTCCAGACTCTTACAGTGTAGCTGTTGTGGTTCAGTACAGACATACATGCAACTAGATGGCTGTAGGCGGTAGTTCTGAAGAGGCACAGATGGTTGTGGTGGGGCAGCATGGAAGGAGAGGTTTCGGTTTGCTATTGCAGGTTGTTGGTAGGACAAGGGACTACCAGCTTGAACCTTGCCCAGGGCAGAGTCGACCAGGGGAATTTCACAGCTGACGCCCAAGCTGCAGATCATCGGTGCCTCAGCTATAGAGAAATCTTTATATACCTCTTTCACCTGGGAAATAATAATATAACAATTCGCTAAATATAATAATATAAAATAACCACTATTATCATACCAGTAACTTTTTTTTCTGTAATTTCTATCCGCAGTGTGTTATGCATGGATTTGTAATCAGAAAATCATGAAATATTGGTTTACAGATTTTGGTTATGATAAACTGTACAGTGAAATTTGATTGTTATATCCCTACTCACCTGAAGGACGGATAGATCAGGTAGATCTCCAGTCAGGCCTTTGTAGAGTGTGCTCCTGTGTAGAACATAAAACTTTCATGAGTGGAAAGTGGCATATCCACAAAGGAATTTTAATTTAACATGCAACATGTAATAAATCTCCAATAATCAGCTTTTACCTTACACCCTCAGTTGTTGCTCTACACTTTGGCTTAGCAGACAACACGACCATCTTTTCCACAGGGCCTGGCTTAATACCCTATCAAGTTATTGAGGATACAGTTAAAAGTTAGATGTAGTTAGAAAATATAGCCACAGGTCTATAATTATAGTGCACACTTACCAAAGTTCTGGGCTTGTGCCACTGCTGTTCCCCTTCAGTACAGCTTAGCACAGGAGGGACCACTGACATATTCAGTTCAGAGTAATGTGCTGACTGGAACAGCAAAGCAACACAGTGGTTGCATAATGCAGCTCCAGCAACACATGTGCAGCTGTGTTCAATAAGCTCCACAGGACTGGAGTCTTTCAACACCACCTGCATAAGTAAAATGAAGTATTAAATACTGATTTGTCATTGCTTGATCACTGTTTAATCATTTGTTTAGGACATAATCTTGTTTTTTCATTCTATATCTAATATTCTAGATTATGTAGTATAATATGCCAACAAAATCCTTAAATGTTTATTTGAAACATGTTAGCCTAATACCTTTAAATAATACAAGATTGTATCTTAAACGAATGACTGAGTTGAGGAAAACTTGAACAAGAACACATTTTACCCAGAGGGGACCAGCTAGGGAAACTTACCTGCCTACAATATAGTTACATTAAACATGAATGCCCTTAGCTGAGTCCCCAGGAACACCGGGTTATATAAGTAATAATATTAACGTTATAACATCAACAAGAACGCATGCAGTAACCCGAATGGGGACAAGCAAAGTAAACTCACCTGTCAATTTTAACCACTCTTTTCATTACATAACGTTACTCATTTAAGAGTTATAATAATACTAAACAAGATTACCTTTGCTAAATCCCCAGGAACATCAGGAACACCGGGCTATTAAAGTAACAAGCCTACAACTGCTGGCTTATCAATTCTAGCTTCACCATACTCTCAAACTGTGAGGTTTCTCTGCTTTCCTCATGGACCTGTAGCACAATGCCCTGACAGTGACAGCGCCTGTGCCCTGATCTTTATTAGAAACTGAGAGGAGAGCAAGTTAATGCCATTGAGATTACAATTATCACAAAAGAACCGTCTGCGTTTAAAATTAAGAAAAACAAACTTCTATACTAACTTTACACTACAAACGAATACGTCGCTAACTAGCTTAGCCGCTATCTGCCGGCATAACACATTAGATTAAACTACTTACCCTCGTAGTTGTGCAGGTAACTTGATATATAAAGTTTAAATCCCTTGTCCCTCTTGCTTGTCGGAGCAGGAGACCAGGCATCGACGATGCGATGAACATCGCTGACGCTTATTTTTGGAAGGTCCTGGAGACATCTAGTAAAGCAAGACATTCTGGCCGATGCGTTAGAAAACCGGAAACAGAAATGCCGACTTCTGGCGACAGCGGAAGTTCGTCACTACGCTTTGTGCACAGAGCCTATTTGCAACGTTCTGAAATGCACGAATCCGTCTGTGTGGGGAACGAAAACGACAGCTGATATCTTTATAGCTCTTCCGGTTTCCCGTTTCGAATAACGAAAACAGACTACTGCCACCAGCTGGAACGGAAAGGTATTTCCTCTAACGCAGGCGCAGAACGGAAGCGCTATTGGCCATCGGATGTCGAGGGTCGGCTTGGTGTGTCAGGGCAACTTTGGACCGCTTTGGACCCAAGACGCTGCCGACGTGAGCCAACGTGAGCCGACTCAGCAGTTTGCTTTCGTCGCCACTAATTGATCGGCGTCGGCTTGGTGTGTTCCTAGCTTTAGGAGAAAGTATTATAGGGTCCTTTATTTCACAACTAAAAGTTTCACCAAGAAATATATTAATCGATTTACTATCATCTTTTCCATGAATTTTTAGCTGTAAATTGGTCTATTAGTCAAATGAAAATTTGGATACTTTCCCGGTTTCCTTATTGGAATTCATCATGACCAAACTTCATCATGACCTGGTGCTGATGATTTTAAAGTCTAATTTATCAAATACCACCAGTATTGTCCTCTCTTTAATATTTTAAAAGCTTTCCTTTTCTCTTTAATAATCACTAGATCGCATTCCTCATTCCACCTAGGATTTTTTCCTTCTTCTGCTCTTCTGTAGAAATACATGTTATTGACACATTTTGTGTAACTGATACAATCTGTGAATTTCCTGTGAAGACTCGATGCTGACTGAATGAGGGCAGCGCTAGACAAGCCAAATACTGTTCACAACGACAAAACATCTATGAACATCAACGGCATCACCGGTGGAGGGAGATACGCATTACAAAAGTAATACATTACAGTAACATAACTTTTTGCTGTAACACAGTAGTGTAAGGCATTACTAATGAATCTTCAGTAATATTTTAATCAGTACATTTTCAGTAATGCTTGCGTTACAAAAAAAAAAAAGAATAAATAAAACACAAAAGGAAAAGGGAAAAAAAGTGCGATACATTAACGAATGAAAAATGGAAGTTATTAGCTGTTCGTGGTCATTCAATAGCTGTGTGTGGTGTCGGGGTTAGTAAATAAAGACTAAATGACAGCTTCTGATATATTTGTATAGCGATTTACTTCATTCATCTTCCTCTTGCTGGTGTACATTTGGATATTGTGTGACATAGTCCAGTGAAGGCGTACGTATTTAGGGCGGATTTTACAGAAGTGCCGAAGGCATGATTTCAGCCTCTGTGCTCGTGCTGGTCGGTGGAAAGTAGCTAAAGAAGGTTTAAAGGCTCTGTCGTTTAAAAGAATAGCACAACGGCGAACGCGTCAAAGAACGGACGAGAGACAAGGCGCTCGCTGCTGAGCCAAACGAAAGTATAAACAACACTAGGGTGAAGATGACAGAATAAGACTAGGCCTACTGCACACCGTGACACCGTCGTTTTGATTTTTTACAGTAATTTAGTTCAGTTAGAGAACAGACTGTTCGTGTCGCAGTAAACGCAGTAGGAGTCCGATCTTGAGCTGACAGATGATCGCGGAAGATTTGGTTTCAAAGTGAAATGTAAAAGCGCCTATAAAAGGGAGTTTATCATTGTGTTGTGTTTTTCATTAAGAATAATTGCCTAATTCTAAACTGCAACAAAAAATCTGCTTGTCATTCACGGTGTGCGCGCACTGGCACGTATTCAGTTCATATGGAAGCAAACTGAAAGCACTCGCTTTGCATCCGCTCCCGTTATTAATGCCCAAGCGGTGGTGCGCATGTTCCTTTCAGTTAGATAGAATTAGTGATTTAAAAGCCCAGATACCATTATTACCGATGTGGTCACATCACACTTTGATTAAAGGGTAACTAAACCCTAAACCAACTTTTTTTAGTTAATGATCTGCAAGACTGGGGCTTTATTAATGCTGTTTATTGATTAGAGTAAATGTTTTGACATTTGGGTATAAAGTGTTTTAATTCTATAATATATGGTGTAAAAACGTCTTAGTGCTGCCCTCTTAAAAAATATAGACGTAGTGTCCGTGATGTCACCGATAGGATTCCGATAAGCCGTTCTGAAGCATGAAATAGGGGCGAGCTGGCCGTTGCCATCTTTTTAGCGTGTCATCGCAAGTCACTCCCGGATAACAGAAAATGGGCAAAGAGGCGGGATGTGGGCGGAGCTTATGTGACGCAATGACTAGATGGCGGAAAAATGGCTATCCACATTTCACTCAAAGTAACCACGCCCTTAATTATGCAGAACTTTAAGGCTTTATATAATATAAACAACTGAGTTGTAAAAATATTGGTCATAACTCTTGCTGAGCAATATGAATCATCTGTGTGTGTTAACGAATACCTAAACTGGGACGTTTTGGATTGTTTCTTTCCCTCTCAGCATTGATCGTCTGCTGCTTCTTTGACAGTCTTTCTGCTGTATACCAGACGCATTTGCTGCGGCTCTACAGGTAATCACCTGACGACTGGAACAAGTTTCTGGTCACTGGTGGCGCATCGAGATTTAAGAGGCTGGAACTTTAGCGACCCTAGGCTTGAAAGGGGTAATTAGTGACAGAACCATAACGTGTGTGCATGTGCTGGTCTCATTCTGTTTTTTTTTTCCTTCAGAATTGGGGTACCAGTATAAGCCGGAGTCCTTTGTGTGTGGTGGTTGTTTGACTGTGTACACATCAGGGGTGTGATTGCTGTGTTTTTTGATAGGCAAGTCGAATTCCCCAGTTCTGAAGTGGTAAAATCATGTTTGTATGGATGTGCAAGAAGTTTTATGAGTGATTGGACTTTTTATATACATTAAAGAGACTGGTCCTGTATTTTTGGAGGTTTATTAAATAAAACTGTGGAACAGTACATTGTTGTCTGATACCTGTCTCAGCCACTAGTTATCTGTGTGCTTGTGGTACTTTGTGTACCTGTGGGTCCCCGGCCAAAATAAAATATATGAATATGGGGATAAAATGAAACAGCGTTGATAAACACGCTAAAAAGCGATTATGCGTCTTGATAGCACGCCTAAATGGCATACGAATTGGCGTGTCATACATACGCCATTTCATGAGATCAGTCTGGCTGAGAAGGAACGCCGTTTCCAGGCCGGAAGTAACGTTTCAAATTTTGATTAAAGATCACCACAGCAAACAATTATTTTTCAAAGCAAAATGTTTCTGTTTATTAACTTGCATGGATTAATTGTTCACCCTATGACCTGTAATATGTGTTAAAGTAAATTAAAAGTTAAAAAGTTAAAAAAGTCAAAATTAAGTTAAAGTCAATTTTGATTTCTAGAGGTAGTCAAGGAATCAAGTCTTTGTAAAAGGATGAATTTTTTCCGTCTTGAATGAAAGGTTGAAGTCCAGGTACTGTTAAAAAGATCAGCTAATTAATCTGGAGTCACACGAAAAGATCTGGTAGAAGAGGAATTAAAACATCTAAAAACCAATAAAACCAAGTGAAACACTAAATCCAGAGTATGACCCATCTGATGTGTAGGGCTGGGTATAAAGCTCCATACTTTTTAGGCACTGACCGAATTGCCTCAATAACGTTGTTGACTATCAATTTGTTTTATCAAAACGGTACAAAATTTCAATACCTAAGGTGTTAAGTAGTCAAAGTAGTCAAGGCCTCCATGTGAGGAAGATTTGAGTACAGTATGTGTGTGTAAGCCACTGATGACTTAACATCTCATAATAACGGCTCCATGTCTCGTAATAATGAGACACTAGGCGTTTCTCAATGTCAAGGAAGGATCCTAGGAAGCCAGAATTCTAAGGATGCCACGTCATCGACATCCGACGAAGGACTGTTCCAATGTCGAGGATCCTCGAATTTAAACCAAGGACTGAGTCCTTCGTTCGAAAAATATGTCATATACAGAAAAGGATGCATATGAGTAGCCTTCGCGCACTTCGCGTTCTCAAATCACCCACAATCCTATGCGCGCAGCTTCGCTATCTTCTGACGTTCCCGGAGTCGGAGCGTGAACGGGGCAAATATGCTTGTATCGGAGTTTGTTGATGGGAAGGAAGGAGGCGGGAACCGGCGAACGTTCAACAACTTTATTATAAATAATAAACAAAACGAAAGTAACACAGGGAAAACCCTCACGGGCGACTGCCCGCACACACATAATAAAACAATCACTTTGCCGTGAGCTGAGACCGGTGTGGCGGCGATCAGCTGCCGCTCATTATCACTCCATCAGCCGGCTCTCACGGTCCCTCACCTCGCTGATTGCCACAATGCTTTTATTTACGTTACCAAACATTTGTTATAACCGTAGTAAATATACGTAAAGTTTAACGTTTAAATGCCAGTACAAATTACTACTGTATTGATATAAAAATATATACAAATGACGTTACACATAATGTTATTGATGGCCAACGGACCTTTTCACTGACGTAATGACGCAATGACGTGCACTTGCTAGCCTGTTCCATTTGCGTGTTCTTCGAATCCTAATGAGGAGCCTCGCCTAGCCTCTGAAGGAAGTGACTTGGAAGGATCTGTCCTTCCAAGGAAGCATCCTTGACATTGAGAAACACCTACTTTATTGTTATGATGAGAAACTTTCCAAGCAGTCAAAAAAAGTTCTATCACAAACTAACTTTCTTGCTCAGCATATACAGATGAACTACTTATTTCAGACTGTGGTGATGTGGTTTATCCACTGCATGACTCTTCATGTGTCTCTTGAGGGAACTTTTAATAGTGAAACTCTCCCCACACTGATCACACTTGTGTGACTTCTCTCAGGTGTGAATCCTCTCATGTGTTTTCAGAACTGATGACTGACTGAATCTCTTGTCACAGTGTGAACACTGGTAAGGTTTCTCTCAGGTGTGAATCCTCTCATGTGTTTTCAGATGTGATGACCGATTGAATCTCTTGTCACAGTGTGAACACTTGTAAGGTTTCTCTCCTGTGTGAATCCTCTCATGTGTTTTCAGATGTGATGACTCACTGAATCTCTTGTCACAGTGTGAACACTGGTAAGGTTTCTCTCCTGTGTGAATCCTCTCATGTGTTTTCAGATGTGATGACTCACTGAATCTCTTGTCACAGTGTGAACACTGGTAAGGTTTCTCTCCTGTGTGAATCCTCTCATGTTTTTTCAGAACTGATGACTGACCGAATCTCTTGTCACAGTGTGAACACTTGTAAGGTTTCTCTTCTGTGTGAATCCTCTCATGTGTTTTCAGATGTGATGACCGATTGAATCTCTTGTCACAGTGTGAACACTGGTAAGGTTTCTCTCCTGTGTGAATCATCTCATGTGTTTTCAGATTTGATGACCGAATGAATCTCTTGTCACAGTGTGAACACTTGTAAGGTTTCTCTCCTGTGTGAATCCTCTCATGTTTTTTCAGATCTGATGACCGAATGAATCTCTTGTCACAGTGTGAACACTTGTAAGGTTTCTCTCCAGTGTGAATCCTCTCATGTTTTTTCAGATTAGATGACCAACCGAATCTCTTCTCACAGTGTGAACACTTGTAAGGGTTTTCTCCTGTGTGAATCCTCTCATGTGTTTTCAGAACTGATGACTGACTGAATCTCTTGTCACAGTGTGAACACTTGTAAGGTTTCTCTCCTGTGTGAATCCTCTCATGTGTTTTCAGATCTGATGACTGATTGAATCTCTTGTCACAGTGTGAACACTGGTAAGGATTTTCTCCAGTGTGAATCCTCTCATGTGTTTTCAGATGTGATGACCGAATGAATCTCTTGTCACAGTGTGAACACTGGTAAGGTTTCTCTCCTGTGTGAATCCTCTCATGTGTTTTCAGATGTGATGACCGATTGAATCTCTTGTCACAGTGTGAACACTGGCAAGGTTTCTCTCCTGTGTGAATCCTCTCATGTGTTTTCAGAACTGATGACCGATTGAATCTCTTGTCACAGTGTGAACACTGGTAAGGTTTCTCTCCTGTGTGAATCCTCTCATGTTTTTTCAGATGTGATGACTGATTGAATCTCTTGTCACAGTGTGAACACTGGTAAGGTTTTTCTCCCGTGTGAATTCTCTGGTGTAGTTTTAAGCTGTTTGCTGTGGTAAAAGTCTTCTCACACTCAAAGCACATGTACTCTCTCACACCAGTGTGTTTTTTTTTATGTCTATGTAAACTTTGCCAATATGAAAAACTCATTCCACACACAGGACATGAATATGGCTTCTCCTTTGTATGAACTCTCAGGTGTCTCTTCAGGGCTGATCTATCAATAAATGTTTTGCTGCACTGATCACATGCATATGGCTTCTCTCCAGTGTGGATCCTCATGTGACTTTTAAGGTTTGCTGATTGACTGAAACTCTTCCCGCATTGATCACATTCGAATGGCCTCTCTCCAGTGTGAACTCTCATGTGATTCTTAAGTCTTTTTGGGCATGTGAAACTGTACCCACACTGAGTGCAGGTGAAAGATTTCTTGGCTCTTCTTTTCTTTATAAATGTCTTTTTAGTCTTTGAGCGACTCAAAGGTTTTTCTGCAGGTTTGACATGATGTTCCTCCTCCATTTCACTCAGTTCTTCACTCTCCTCGTTCTCTTCCATCAGGTCTGAGGTCAAAGAAAAAACGTTTAATTACATTTCAAGAACATCAAAATAATTATCAGAGAAAATATGAAGTGAAAGGACATAAAACATTAATTTGTTTGATGCATTGTTATACATTAATTGAAACTTTGCATGCATTGGGTACATTGATCTGCCAGCTAATATTTAAAAAATAAATTAGGCACAGATCTAGTTTCTGTAGAGAAAGATCAATGACACAATTATCTAATTTAATAGTTAACATTAATAATTATGCACAAATGTTTGATTGATATTTAAATCTTTTTATGAATTACTTTATAATTCAAATCCAGAAACTGTTCAAAACTCTTTTCCTCCTTGAAGCAGAGACCAGGAGACTTGAAGATATCTTCAGCAGGATTCTTTATTGAGAACTTGAGCTGTGTTTCAGCTGTGGTCATCAAGTCTACTCAAAACAGTTCACACTGTAATTTATCTACCTTTTAGGGGGAGGGATTTACACAGTAGAGGAGGAGACAATCTAAACAAAAGAATGCAAATGTTGTATATGTAAAGAGACCTGTCCTCAGACTCCAATCCTAATCCAATCATCCTAACGATTACAGGGGCTCTGAGAGCCGTTAAAGACAAAAGGTGAGAATCTCAGTAATCTGGCTCATTTGATTTAATAAAGGGAACAGAAACTGGCCTGGAAACTTTGCATAACAGATGGCATCATCTTTACCTTAAATGTGCTTTAAACATATTCTTAAATTTGTAATACCTGTTACCTTAACAATATATTCACCCAAAACCGAAACTGTGATGTTTATCTGCTTACCCCCAGGGCATCCAAGATATAGGTGTGTTTGTTTCTTCAGTAGAACACAAATGAAGAATTTTAACACCAACCATTGCTCTGTGTTAGTCGTATAATTGATGTTACTGGGGTCCGTTTATAGTAAGGCAGCTATGAGAGTAAAAAAAAACAGACATACAAATCCAACCTTGCAGCTCGTGATGATATATTGATGTCTTAAGACACGAAACGATCGGTTTATGCAAGAAACCCAACAGTATTTATGTTATTAAATATATCTTCTCTCCTCACTTCATTTTTTTTTTCAGAATAACACATCACACATTTAAGTCTAATATATTTTTAGTCGGTCAGTTATTTCATTCTGATGGTCAGCTTTTGAGTATTACTGAACTAGGAATTGTGGTGATTAGTTGTTCCTATCGTTGTCCACAAGATGGCAGTAAGATACAAAAGATACAATGGGCCAATAACAAAGTAAGGGTGCGTCTCAATCAGCTCCCTAGTTCAGTTGTCAGAGCACTGATCAGGGAGTCAGCCCATTGACTTATGTCATGATCAGTGCCCCGACTAGTGAACTAGGGAGCTGATTGAGACGCAGGGCATAAGATAGAGCTAAAAGGGAGTGGAATGTTGAGTGTGGATAAATAAAAGGCTACATGCCAGTTCATACAAGTTGTTCTTGAGAGAGTTTATTCAATGAACACCACATGGTATCAGGAGTGCACTGTCCTGTGATACAACGAAGATGGATGCTGTTAAACCCCTGGAATCATGGAAACTTATCGGGAATGTTGATAGCAGCTGGCAGACATTCAAGCAGAAATTCACGCTATGCATGCAAGCTCTAGGTCTGGATAGCAAGTCGGATTCACGGAAACGTACTCGGTTACTTTCGTAACCTCGGTTCCCTGAGAGAGAGGAACGAGTATTACGTATGGGGAAAAACTCCTTTTCTCGAGAATATGAAGCAAAAATTTAATAAAGGTATCCATGTAAAGCGCAGTGCCGCTGAATGGCCATAGCTCAGCGCGAGGAGCGCTCTGATTGGCCAGGCCACGGCAACTGCAACTGCAGGAACCTATGGTGAGGCGGCTGAGAGGAACGAGCCACGAGCGTTCCAGAAGCCCGCCGAAAAAAGGTGCTTATATTTGCATACAGGAGGCTATATAAAGCCCTAATTTCGCCATAGGTGTCAAGTTTTTAGATCGACTGAAGCGATACCTGAGAAGCATAAACACGGCACGGTACGTAATAATAATAATAATAGATTTTATTTATAATGCACTTTTCATTCCGAAGAATCTCAAAGTGCAACAAGGGGGGGGGGGGGGGGATAACAACAAAAAATGAATAACAAGTAAAAATATAGAATACTACAAACAATCAACCAACACAGAAAACAGAACAGAAACAGAGCTGATGGTGAACAGAACAGAGCTGATGGTGAACAGAAACAGAGCTGATGGTGAACAGAAACAGAGCTGATGGTGAACAGAAACAGAGCTGATGGTGAACAGAAACAGAGCTGATGGTGGACAGAAAACAGCTGATGGTGAACAGAAACAGAGCTGATGGTGAACAGAAACAGAGCTGATGGTGGACAGAAAACAGCTGATGGTGGAAGTCTCTGTTAGCTCCGCAGCACACTGTTAGCTCCGCAGCACATTGTGGTCCACTCCATGTTTCAGATTTCTCCCAGCGGCAGTGTCCCGATGACATCGCCGAGGCATGACAGCTGAAGACCAGATGATGGGTCTTCTTCATGATGATTCAAACGATGGGGATCGCTGCAGCACCATGCAGGAGGCAGAACATTCCTCCGGGCACTTCTGTGGACACACCGGGGCCGGCGCAGATGTCCAAGCCGCTCCACGGTCGCAATGCAGGACGGAACAGCGGCGCAGCCGAGAAGCGGAACATCCCAACATCATGCCGGACGCCGACGACGAGAGCCCGGATGACGCTAGCCCGGTGCAAACTTCAGCCACCATGCAGCCCAAGCCCAAGGGAGACCACCAGTGAGCACCCGCGGCGAGAAACATCAAATGTCCTCCAAACCAGAAACCAACCGCAGCAATTCAAACGTAAACATTAGAGAAGCGGTTGAAAACGGCGAAACGACGAACAACGACCTCTCAGTGGCTGCCAGCAATCAGCAACAGTCCCAATTGTAGCTCTGACTGTTAGACTAGTCACAAACATAAGGACATAAAATAAAATGTAAATCTAATAGTACATTAACATGATTTGTTGTGGGTGGAGAAGCGGCGAACAGACAACGCCAGCGTCCTCTCCCCCACGTAATACTCGTTCCTCTCTCTCAGGGAACCGAGGTTACGAAAGTAACCGAGTACGTTCCCTTTCGAGAGAGGTTCCTCGTATTACGTATGGGAACACAATGTAAAGCGCCGTGTGTGCTGACTGACCCAGTATGCCCAAGCACATGTAAATAACCCCCGAGACACCGAAGAGGCGGCTATAAGGGGGATGAAGAACCGGAAGAGTCGGTTCGTTTGAACGGCTGATCGGACATAGTCGGATCTTATGATAAATGAAAAGTGCTTAAGGACTGATGTGTACAGGCCAAAACTAAAAGGGTTACTTCAGCGATTAGCATATGGCTTTGTATCAGTAGAAACCCTGGAATATATTCAAATTATTGCGCTTTCCCCCCTCATATCTCCCTGAGACAAGAGATTTATGCATTTTATTTCTGGAAAAATTCCTCCTATGATGCAAATTGACGATTTTTGCATCATAGGAATGTTTGCTCAAAGGCTAAAGACTACAGCCAGCAGAGGGAGCCATTTCCGCATGTTTTGAATTTGCGCATGGGGGATGGGAGATTACACTCAGCTTGCAGGGAGAGCTCAGCTACAGGCACTCATTTAAACGGAGCTATGGTGTGCAATGTAAGTCTTTTAACTTCTCAAATTAATTTCTATGAAAGTTAAGCTTGTAAAGGCATGAACTGAAACGCGCCAGACTGAACTCGCGTTGTGAATGTATGCCGCGAGTGTTGTCGCGATTACCTCAGCTCTCATCACTCGTGCAGTTAGTTCTCAGCGCTGTGATACTCGCGCGGTGACTCACTCATTATATTGAACAGACACGTTCAGTTTTTAATTGTAGTGTCTTTTCTAACTCAGTCACTGTAATCAAGTTGGTGACGTTGGGGAATGGCACAGGGCAGCGAAGCATTCTGGGAATTGTAGTCTTTCATCCCCATGGGACAAAAATACATTTTCTGTCTTTTCTCAGTCTAGAAGACACCAAATTCAAAAATCATTTCACATTTCTACTACATTGATGACCCAGTTTAAATACAGATTCATCTTCCCAGCGCTGAAGTACCCCTTAAAGGCAATCTGTTTACCAGGGTCAAGATAGAGCCTAGATGGAGAGAAGCCCTGTTTGTAGAGCTGGAACCTCCAATTTATAGAATCTGATAAAAGTGGACGGAGAGGCCCATCCTGCCGCCGCATAGATATCTTCCAAAGAAATGCCACACGACCAAGCCCAAGATGAGGCCATGCCTCTAGTGGAGTGGGCTTTAACGCCTATAGGGCAAGTCAGGTTTTTAGACTCATATGCCAGCGAGATCGCGTCCACTATCCAGTGTGAGTCTTTGCTTCGTGACAGCACAACCTTTAGTGCGGCCGCCGAAGCAGACAAACAGCTGGTCCGACTGCCTGAAGGGGGAGGAGCGCTCCAGATACAGTCTCAAAGCTCTGACCGGGCAGAGTAGATTCGCGTCCTGTTCACCCTGAGATGCGGGTAAAGGAAGCAGAGTAATAACCTGTGCTCTAAAAGGGGTAGAAAGCATTTTGGGTATAAAACCATGTCTCGGTTTAAGAACAACTTTGGAGTTGTTGGGCCCGAACTCGAGACAGGACGGACTCACTGAGAGTGCGTGTAAGTCACTCACACGTTTAACCGAGGCCAGAGCCAGCAGAAACGCAGTTTTGAGTGATAAAAGCTTTATGGTCGCGGTCTGGAGAGGCTCGAAGGGGGGACCCTTCATAGCGTCTAGAACCACCGCGAGGTCCCAAATAGGGACCGATGGGGGGCGAGGGGGGTTCAATCTCCTGGCCCCTTTAAGAAAACGTACAATGAGCTCACTTTTCCCTAGTGAATGTCCCGCGACCTGAGCGTGGTTAGCTGCTATGGCGGCGACATAAACTTTGAGCGTGGAGGGGGAACGACCCGCGTCCAGTAGCTCTTGGAGAAAAGCGAGCACTTCTGTAGTTTCGCATGAGCGTGCGTCGATATTTCGGACGGCACACTAGTTAGAAAACACTGACCACTTCAGAGTATAGAGCCGCCTCGTCGAGGGGGCTCTAGCTTCCGCTATAGTGTTCATAACTCTGTCAGAGAGGTTTCCCGATACCAGTTGATGGGCCATACGTGGAGGGCCCATAGTTCGGGACTGGGATGCCAGATCCCCCCCTTCGCCTGCGTGAGGAGGTCTTTCCTCAGCGGAATGGGCCATGGGGCTGTGTCTGACAGCTGGATCAGATCGGAGAACCACGTTCGGTTCCTCCAGAGCGGGGCTATTTAAAGCACCGCGGATGCTGTCTCCCTGATTTTCTTGATGGTTTGTGGTAGCATCGCGATCGGGGGGAAAGCATACAGCGGGAGGCTGGGCCAGACATGGGCTAGGGCATCCCTGCGTTTGGAGAAAAATATTGGGCAGTGAGTGTTGTCTTCTGAGGCGAAGAGATCCACTTTGGCTCTGCCGAAGGTGTTCCAAATTAAGAGAACCGTTTGCGGGTGAAGAGACCATTCCCCTGGGGCAATGGTTCTCCTGGATAACATATCCGGACCCACATTCAGAATACCTGGCACGTGAGCCGCCCTCAGGGAGCTCAGGTTGTGCTCTGCCCATAAAAGGAGATGCTTCGCCATGCGGTGAAGGGAATATGATCTCAGGCCGCCCTAGCGATTTATGTACGCTACCACCGACATGTTGTCTGAACGAACCAAGACGTGGTGGTTCTTTATATGTGGAAGGAAAGCTCTCAGCGATAAGGCGACCGCTTTCATCTCTAGACAGTTTATGTGCAGCCGCTTTTCTGTTTCTGCCCACCGGCCAGAGATCGGCTTGCCCTCGTGCAGGGCTCCCCACCCCCGAGTGGAGGCATCTGTTGAGACCACTTTCAACTTCGTAACCGTGCCCATAAGCACGCCGCTCCGATACCACTCTGTCCTCGTCCAAGGAGCCAAAGTTTTGACAACGCTGTGGCTCACTTTGACGGGAAAACGGCCTCATTTCCATGCATAAGGAGGGACACGGGCGCGTAGCCAACGCTGGAGGGGGTGCATGTGTTGCAGTCCCAGCCTGAGCACTGACGATGCCGAGGCCATAAGGCCGAGCATTCTCTGAAAGTGTTTCAGGGGAACGCGAGTTCCGGCTTTGAATGAAGTCGCCATGTTCTGGACGGATAGCGCGCGCTGTGTCGTTAGCCGCGCGTTCATGTCTAGAACAATGCCCAGAAAAGATATCTTTTGAGTGGGTGACATCGAGCTCTTGGCGATATTGATCCTGAGACCCAAACAGTCTAAATGGTTGAGAAGCCAGGATCTGTGTGTTAGTAGTTCTGCTCGAGACTGGGCTATCACTAGCCAGTCGTCGAGGTAGTTGAGCACCCGCATCCCTTTCAGCCTGAGCGGGGCTAATGGCGCGTCCATACATTTCGTAAACGTGCGGGGCGCCAGGGATAAGCCGAATGGCAGGACCGTGTACTGATAAGCCTGCCCCTCGAAGGCGAATCTCAAGAATGGCCTGTGGTGGGGGGCTACCTGCACGTGAAAGTACGCATCTTTCAGATCTATCGTGAAAAACCAGTCCCCAGGGCGAATGTGCGCGAGGATCTGTTTCACCGTTAGCATTTTGAAAGAGCGAGTCATTAGAGCTTTGTTCAAATGCCTTAAATCTAGGATGGGCCTGAGCTCTCCGTCCTTCTTCGGAAAGAGAAAGTATCGGCTGTAGAAGCCCGACTCGCTTTTGGAAGGGGGGACGGGCTCCACCGCTCCCTTCTCTACCAGTTTCAAAATCTCGGTGCGAAGCACGTGACTGACGCTTCTTCTCACCATGGTCTCGACCACGGCGCGAAAGCGCGGGGGCCTGCGAACGAACTGTAGCGAGTGGCCCTTTTTTACTATGTTCATAACCCAATTTGATACCCCTGGCATGGCTTGCCAGGCCTGAGCCCGACACGATAGTGGCTGGAGCCGGCGCGGATAAGGGTCGCCTACTAGAGGGAACTTGGTAGCGCTGCCATTTTGTGCTTGAGACATAGAGGGGGAAGTGCTTATGTGTGGCGGCGTGCACTGTGGAGTGGGCGCCGGGACATTTATAGCATGGGTGGGAGGGGTGAATGAGTGTAGGAGTGCAGACTGATGTGTGGGCACATTTACTACAGAGAAAAAGCTCTTTTTGAGATTTATTTGGGTCGCCGTGGTAACGGCGTTTGTGTGCAGGCGAGTGCGTTTGACAACGGGCTCGTTGGCTGCTAAACTGAGGTCGGCAGTCACCTGGGTGCAGGGAACTGGGAGACCGGGAGGGAGAGATGGGGGTCCGGCCGAGGCGAGACCTGACCATCTCCTTTTTATCCCTGCGGCTAGGACGGCTTCGGAGGCTCGGGGTTCAACACAAGCCTGGGTCGAGGTCCCCGGCGTTCAGGCCGACTGCTGCGGTTCACGGAGCGGGAACGTTGGCGCGGTCCAGAAGAGGAGCGAGGCCGGGAAGGTGGGCCTTTTCGGAAAGGCCTTTTGCGCTTCGGTGAAATGCTCCGCGAAACCCACGACTGACGGGCCGAAGAGACCGGTAGTGGAGATGGGGGCGTCCAAGAAGGAGGCTTTATCCGCGTCCTTCATCTCGGTCAAATTCAGCCAAAGGTGCCTCTCTAAGACCGTCAGGTTAGCCATATTTTTCCCGATGGCTTGTGTCAAAACCTCGGAGTCGGGGACAGACTCATCCAAGGAGCGGAGAAGTCTGGCCTGGAACACCTGAAGGACAGCCATGGTGTGAAGGGCCGCGGAAGCCTGGCCAGCGGAGGCATATGCCCGGCCAGCGAGAGCAGAAGTGGTGCGGCAGGGCTTGGACGGGTGCTGAGCCCTGGACTGCCATCCTCTGGAGGAGGAGGGCGGGCAGAGGTGCGCGGCGACAGCCTCCTCGAGGGGGGGAAGAGACTCATAGCCTTTTTCCTTAGCGCCGTCGACAATGGAGAGCGCTGGGGAAAAAGTGGATCTAGCGCGAGCAGAGTAGGGCGACTTCCACGACTTCGTAAGCTCGTCGTGTACCTCAGGGAAGAAAGGCGCGGGCTTCTGAGGAGAAGAGAGGCGGCGGCTTTCCAGGAACCACTTGTCCAATCTGCTGCGCGTCAGCTCATTGGGCTGGGACCACTCGAGCCCGAGGTCTTCCACGGCCCTGGAGAGCACGCGGATGAGTTCCGCGTCGACATTAGATTTGGCGCTCGTGGCGGTCTGCGTCGAAGCGGGGGGCTCCGAGACAGAAGCTGACCACTCGCTACCAGAAGCGGCTGTGGAGAGGCTGTCCTCATCATCCTCTGGCGACGGGCCACCGAAGGAAACCGAACAGGCCGCTGCATGAGAGGGACGCTGTTCCTCCTGGGTGAAGGTGACCGGCGATGGCGAGGCACGCGGGGAGTCATCCGGCGTGCAGTCGCCAGACCGTTCCGGCAGTCTCTGGTCGCGGCGTTTCTTGCGGCGCGGCCCAGGGGCAGGAGGAGGGACCTGGTCGAAGGTGGCGAGGCGAGCCCGAAGGGTCTGCAGCGCCATCTCATCGCACTCGGGGCAGCCGCCCTGAGAGAGTGCGAGCTGCGCGTGGTCCCGTCCAAGGCATGCCACACAGATGACGTGACGGTCGCCGCCAAGGAGAGGAGCTCTGCAAGAGCCGCAGGAAATGCGAGGCATTTGAAACAACGCCCCGCGCTCTTTTAGGAGAAGAGAGTAAAAAGGATACGATCGCCGGATGGCGTAGCTGGAACGGCAGAGAAGGCGGAGAGGGAGTCCGTCGTCCTCAGCTGCAGGTTCCGCTGGTGCCTTTTCGACGGCGGTTGCTTCTTCCGGAGGTCAGCGAAGGTATCGCTGAAGGAGATAAAATCTGACACCTATGGCGAAATTAGGGCTTTATATAGCCTCCTGTATTCAAATATAAGCACCTTTTTTCGGCGGGCTTCTGGAACGCCCCCATTGGCTCGTTCCTCTCAGCCGCCTCACCATAGGTTCCTGCAGTTGCCGTGGCCCGGCCAATCAGAGCGCTCCTCGCGCTGAGCTATGGCCGTTCAGCGGCACTGCGCTTTACATGGATACCTTTATTAAAGTTTTGCTTCATATTCTCGAGAAAAGGAGTTTTTCCCCATACGTAATACGAGGAACCTCTCTCGAAAGGGAACTAGCGGTGCTTTTGACAGTTGCTGGACCTCAAGCAATTGATGTATAAAATACTTTCACGTTCGCGGACGGAGAAAAATATGACGAGGTCATGAAGAATTTTGATTTTGATTTAATGAGCAGGGTAAGCTTTGAACGAATCACTCGCCCAAGAGAAAAAAATTAATCTATTTTCATTGTATTTTATTTGTAACTGTTAAAGACAGACCTACTGTAAGCAGACCTGTAACTACCCGAAGCTGTTAAACGTAGTCTATGTGTTTGTTCTCAATTGCATTATTTCAACTTATTTGACTTATTTATTTATAACAGGCTACAAAAATGTATTATATATTATTTTATCTTTTTTTAATATATTTAACACTTCTGACACATAACTGACACCTGTCATGGTGTTCCCTATTTGTGTTCTCTGATTTAAGCCGAGGGCACACGGGGCGATTTTGGCCACAATTTGGCCGTCTGGGACAAATTTAGCAAATCCTAAAAGATTCCTCTGATCCTAGGCTAAAATCTGACGTCTTTGGTCGTTAGTTTGACATGTTCACCGGCAGCCGATTAATGAGCGCTGCGATCAAATTTTAACTCTTTTTTTTTTTTTTACCTCAGACGAAATTCTGGCAGTGTCAGAGGATTTGGCACACAATCCTGCAGTGTGACTTCTCCTACGACAACAGTCAAATATCTCCTTTTTCAAGACATACTATGACCAAAACGAGAGCTAGAGATTTCTTTGTAGCCAGCATTTCAGTCCCGCGTGTAAGGCAGCTCACGGTCACCGAACGCGTCATTCATTGATGATATAAAACTCCGGACGAGTTTTCTTGTGCCCGTCCGTTTTTAGCGCGCCTTCACTATCGTCACTATATGTCACTAGTCTGACATTAATGCCAACTGAGATCTTATAGTGTGGCATTGCTTACATCGGGGATCATGTTCGTACAGTCTGACAAGGGACATTCGCAAAGGATTTAGAAAAATCGCACAGTGTGCAGGACCCATTAGATGCGTGTCCTACGCCGATGCGCTGAACCATTTTAAGGTTAGGCATTAAGTTTCTGTGCCATTAGTGCCACCTAGCGGAGTTACAAAAAAAAAAAAAATACAGCATATTTTGCAAACAGCCCTTCCGTGTGTCTCTGAGAATGAAACAGACCTGTTTGTTCCTCAGTTTCTTCATGTTTCAAACTGAATGTTTCTTCAATCTTCACGTCTTCTCTCTCCTCTTTGATGAACTCCATCTTTATAATAGTCATTTGGATCTCAGTCACTTCTCCAGGAGTTTTTCATTGTGTTTGTCCTGTTAAAGATATGAATAATTAACAGACAGAAAAATAAATCTTGTTCAGCGCAGTAGCAATGCAGTCAGTCAGAGGGATTTTTTTGTTAATTATTAAAATTACAGAATTAAACTAGATTTAACTACCGATGTATCGGCCAAAGATTGGTTATGGACAATATAAGCTATTACTTACTATCGGCCATTTGCCGATTCCTTAAAACAGCCGATGATCAAGGCTGATGGTGTGCTGTCAATCAAAAGGGTGCAGAAAAACATGTTCAACACCTTAAGAAGATAATGCAACAATAACTCATAGACAGTTGAAAATAGCAACATAAAAGCAGCTCTATTTGACCCTATGAATCGACCGTAGTCCAAGACTGTGGTTTTTCCCTACACTAAACATGATCCCTTGCAATTAAATATGGTTCTCTTTAATAACTGTTTAGGGATCGTGGTCCCTTTAAGATGTTCTGATGTGTGTTGACATATCACGTTGGTTAACACCCTCTAGAGGAAGTGTTACGATTTAGTTTTGTTATTAAACGAGTTGTCGCTTGTTCTTCACAGCAATTTCCACAACTGCTTTATTACTTCTGAACAGAAACTTTCTGTCATCTTTCCCATTCCAGCCATTTTAGCACGAATAAACGCCGCTCCTATATGTGAAGTGACGGAGCGCGAGTCCTCTTTAACACTTTAATACAAGTTATATCTCAAAAAACATGCATGGATATCAAAACGTATGTTGAAAGATACAGTACAAATTACACAAATCCCTATCATGACTCATGTAAACACTCAATCAGTTTCAACCGTGGAAAGATGTCAATAAAACAGCTTGTGGGTCACTTCACATTGTATTCAGCTTAAAGTTACCTCAGGAAAGTCTTAAGATGTTCACAGTTTGTTAGTTAGCAATAAAGAAACACTATACGTACTGTTAATTATGTTTCCTTGAATAAATTTGTCATGAACACAAGTGCTTTTGAAAAATACTTTATGTGAACTTGAGATTTACTGAACTGTCTTAAATGTAAGTGTCATATTTCTGTATTGAAATACGAATATTGTATTGTCATTAATTCTATTTCTGCCTAAATGTTATCTCTATTCATGAGTCAGAGCGACAGTTAATGTATCTAAATGACCTGATTACACAAAAACACTCAATAGTTGTACACTACAGATTAATTAAATAATGCATATTAGGTAGTTTAGTTATTTAATGATCGAAATGGAGGGCTTCGAATCACTTGTTATTAATCAGTCAGTTAAATTGATTTGAAGAAATCTCCGGTTCTCGCGTCACTCGCCAGAGACCTTAAATCATGTTTGAATCTCATTAAAGAGCTAAATGAGACGCTCCTTCTGTTAATCATGAGTTTCATTATGTTCCTTTACTCACACAGCGCTGATAAATGTTAGATAAATCAATGCAGGGTTACGTTTAATAATACATCATTCATTTTGCGTCGCTATTAACAGTTTAAACGCTTTAAACACAAACCTTTCTTCAGCAGAAACACAACAGATGCAGGAGCGCGGCGCAGCCTTATGACGTCACACATATGTCGACCACAATAAAAGTCCCGTTCACTGCTGAGTCTAAAATCACAAGCGCATAGAAATTTACATAGAAAATATATAGTAATGAAAATATGACAATTCAGGGTTGAATGTATTATTGATATACATTTATTGACACAAATTGCAAATTTAACTTCAGCAAATAATAACAGGGTGAGCTGAACTTTATATGAACTTTACATTTTTGATGTATGCATTTCACATGAAATCTTAAGTTTATTTTCTATCAAATTTGTCACTATTTGCATTTGAAACTAATTTATATCTGGGACAATTGGCTTCTTCACACAAACAGTTTGATATTTGATGCCTTCCTCTCTTGAAATGTGTCCTCCGAAGGCAGAATTTTACAGGTTTTGTTCGGACGCAGCCCAAAGCTGCGTTCCACTCCACTGAAGTTAAATTTGCAATTTGTGTCAATAAATGTATATCAATAATACATTCAACCCTGAATTGTCATATTTTCATTACTATATATTTTCTATGTAAATTTCTATGCGCTTGTGATTTTAGACTCAGCAGTGAACGGGACTTTTATTGTGGTCGTCATATGTGTGACGTCTTAAGGCTGCGCCGCGCTCCTGCATCTGTTGTGTTTCTGCTGAAGAAAGGTTTGTGTTTTAAGCATTTAAACTGTTAATAGCGACGCAAAATGAATGATGTATTATTAAACGTAACCCTGCATTGATTTATCTAACATTTATCAGCGCTGTGTGAGTAAAGGAACATAATGAAACTCATGATTAACAGAAGGAGCGTCTCATTTAGCTCTTTAATGAGATTCAAACATGATTTAAGGTCTCTGGCGAATGACGCGAGAACCGGAGATTTCTTCAAATCAATTTAACTGACTGATTAATAACAAGTGATTCGAAGCCCTCCATTTCGATTTATACAAATCGTTATAACTAAACTACCTAATATGCATTATTTAATTAATCTGTAGTGTACAACTATTGAGTGTTTTTGTGTAATCAGGTCATTTAGATACATTAACTGTCGCTCTGACTCATGAATAGAGATAACATTTAGGCAGAAATAGAATTAATGACAATACAATATTCGTATTTCAATACAGAAATATGACACTTACATTTAAGACAGTTCAGTAAATCTCAAGTTCACATAAAGTATTTTTCAAAAGCACTTGTGTTCATGACAAATTTATTCAAGGAAACATAATTAACAGTACGTATAGTGTTTCTTTATTGCTAACTAACAAACTGTGAACATCTTAAGACTTTCCTGAGGTAACTTTAAGCTGAATACAATGTGAAGTGACCCACAAGCTGTTTTATTGACATCTTTCCACGGTTGAAACTGATTGAGTGTTTACATGAGTCATGATAGGGATTTGTGTAATTTGTACTGTATCTTTCAACATACGTTTTGATATCCATGCATGTTTTTTGAGATATAACTTGTATTAAAGTGTTAAAGAGGACTCGCGCTCCGTCACTTCACATATAGGAGCGGCGTATTCGTGCTAAAATGGCTGGAATGGGAAAGATGACACTGTTTCTGTTCAGAAGTAATAAAGCAGTTGTGGAAATTGCTGTGAAGAACAAGCGACAACTCGTTTAATAACAAAACTAAATCGTAACACTTCCTCTAGAGGGTGTTAACCAACGTGATATGTCAACACACATCAGAACATCTTAAAGGGACCACGATCCCTGAACAGTTATTAAAGAGAACCATATTTAATTGCAAGGGATCATGTTTAGTGTAGGGAAAAACCACAGTCTTGGACTACGGTCGATTCATAGGGTCAAATAGAGCTGCTTTTATGTTGCTATTTTCAACTGTCTATGAGTTATTGTTGCATTATCTTCTTAAGGTGTTGAACATGTTTTTCTGCACCCTTTTGATTGACAGCACACCATCAGCCTTGATCATCGGCTGTTTTAAGGAATCGGCAAATGGCCGATAGTGAAAGTAATAGCTTATATTTTCCATAACCAATCTTTGGCCGATACATCGGTAGTTAAAGGGGGGGTGAAATGCTGTTTCATGCATACTGATCTTTTTACACAGTTAAAGACTTGGAATCCCATACTAAACATAGACAAAGTTTCAAAAGTTAAGGTGGACGTTTGATGGGAGTATTTCTTTGTCAAAAATACTACTTCCGGTTAGTCATAAGTTTCGGCAAGTTTTTTGAGATCATGCGTCCCCTTTGATGTTAATGGGGGCGGAATTTCCTTGTATGGGCCTTACGGACAATTCTACCGGAAGCGCGTGAGAGAGAGAGAGGGAGAGAGCGAAAGCAACAGGCTACGCCCATCAAAGCGCTGGCTTGTAGGATGCTGCACAGGTGATGTGCACATAACAATGTCACCAAAAAAGTGCGTTTTTGGTTGCCAGACCAAGACAGTCCTGCACAGATTCCCCAAAAACCCCGCGGTAAGGCAACAGTGGATGTAATTTGCTTTTCCGGATCAGCAACTGAGTTGCGCGAATGTTTATATCTGTTCGCTGCATTTCGGTGCCGACTGTTTCATAAACAAGGCCCAGCTCGACACAGGATTTTCCGATCGCCTAATGCTGAATGATGGAGCAGTCCCAACGATAAAGGTCCCAACGTTAGAACGTGAGACTGCTTCAAATGTCTGTGTTTTTGCCTATGCTCATCAAGTAGCCCAAACATGATCACGTATAGTTAATTGATCAATGGAGCATGCGATGTGTAGTGCGTGTACATTTGTTTAGCTGGCCACTATATGTGTAACTTTATGTTTGTGTATTGTAAAAGCACTCCAAACAACAATACACAAAGAGGGGGGAAATATGTTGAACTAAATAAGCGCGCTTCTTCATTCAAATGCGCTACTATTCCGTGTCTATCTATGTAAACACTAACTTAACCTGTCTACACAAACCACGCGTAAACACACAAACACACGTGCACAACTGCACTTCCCACATGTACACCTTCAAAGACAAAAATACGACGATATAATTCAAGTATAAATATGTAAATAACACAAGCCGCTAAGCATATTATATAGTTAGTGTATAACTTGTAGCACATAGAGACGTCCTGCTCTAGTCGTTTTTGCTGCTGCTCCTGTTCAACTGCAGCCTCTGGGTCTGATTCCGGATCATAGATGTATGGCTGTATCTGATTAAAAGCCATATTTTTATTTTGAATAAAGTTTTTTTCCGCTGTTAGGGATGACACAGCTTTACGATGCACTCAACTCAACACAATAGCAGCAGCGGCGCACACGTCATTATTTAGCTCCGCTCACACGACACGCCCCCACCCGCTCGGCTTTTTTCGGAAAGACTCGGAACAGCGCATCTTTCTTATATAATTATAAAAAAAATAAAGACTTTTCGGAGATATGCAGGATGCAATGCTACTCTATAGTAGTGTTGTCACGATACCAAAATTATGACTTCGATACGATATCAGACTAAAATATCGATATATTGATACTAAATCGATACCACAGTAAAAAAATAAATAAATAAATAAGATAAGATGCTTAATATGACAACAGAACTTATTATTCATTGTTATTTTTTACTAAAAATTCATGTGGCCAGCATGTTCCTTAGGGTTGGGCATCATTTTGATTTGAACAATTATTGATCAATTGATCAATTACTATTAAAATTATCTCACAAATTTTTGCCATCTCAATGTATTTTTTACAATGGGGTAATTGTGTTGCAATAGCTTACACACAGCACAAGAAAGCTTGATTTCGAATGGTAAATTGAATTTAAAAAGACGAGTACACAGTAATAAAATAAGAACAAATAAACAGATTACAAACAATAGCACAAATAAATGCAATAGAATAGAAGATAAAAATTAAAAAGACTGCTTTATTTTTTCAGGTAGGTCTAACATTCAGATAAGAAACTGAATTTAAAAAATGCATAGTAATTACATTTAAAACAACATTGGATAATGTTCTTTGGAAAAAAATTCAATAGCGTACAGATGAAACTATTAAAGTTACACAAGTTGATCAGTCAAGAGCAGTTGATCGTTTGTCTTTTTGTAGTTTGAATAGCAAATGACTGCGGTCCCTTTAAGACTAACAGACGCATGGATCCACACTGTTCCTGTTACTCGTTCTTCCTGAACTGTTTGCGACTGTGTTTACGTTAATACTCTTCCAGATGTGCACTGATAATTCTTTGAGTGTATTTGACCAATAATAAGCTGGAAAAGGAAGCAAATGTTTGCACTTGTATCATGTCAGAGGCGGCTTTATTAGGGTAGGCTATGTGTGTGTGCGCTTCAGATGTGGAGCACGAAATCTGCGGGTATTAGTAGGCTAGAATTAATTTATGTGCAATCCCGCGCGAAATTCAGACCGATCACACACTAACACTAACACACTGTCATGAGGAAAAAGTTCAGCAGAACGCGCGTTCGCCGTGCTCAGAGGTTAACCGGGCTGAGTGAGAATATGCCGGTGTGTGTCAGCTCGCTGACGGTCAGAGAGGAGAGCGCAGCTAATATCGATACTGTAAAAAGTGAGAATCGTATCGTTTCAGATATTCCAGTATCGATATATATCGAAATATCGATATTTTTGACAACACTACTCTATAGGTACTCAAGATTGACATGACACTGACTGAAACTGAGTGTTTCACCCCCCCTTTAAATCTAGTTTAATTCTGTAATTTTAATAATTAACAAAAAAATCCCTCTGACTGACTGCATTGCTACTGCGCTGAACAAGATTTATTTTTCTGTCTGTTAATTATTCATATCTTTAACAGGACAAACACAATGAAAAACTCCTGGAGAAGTGACTGAGATCCAAATGACTATTATAAAGATGGAGTTCATCAAAGAGGAGAGAGAAGACGTGAAGATTGAAGAAACATTCAGTTTGAAACATGAAGAAACTGAGGAACAAACAGGTCTGTTTCATTCTCAGAGACACACGGAAGGGCTGTTTGCAAAATATGCTGTATTTTTTTTTGTAACTCCGCTAGGTGGCACTAATGGCACAGACTCTTAATGCCTAACCTTAAAATGGTTCAGCGCATCGGTTTAGGACACGCATCTAATGGGTCCTGCACACTGTGCGATTTTTCTAAATCCTTTGTGAATGTCCCTTGTCAGACTGTACGAACATGATCCCCGATGTAAGCAATGCCACACTATAAGATCTCAGTTGGCATTAATGTCAGACTAGTGACATATAGTGACGATAGTGAAGGCGCGCTAAAGACAGACGGGCACAAGAAAACTCGTCCGGAGTTTTATATCATCAATGAATGACGCGTTCGGTGACCATGAGCTGCCTTACACGCGGGACTGAAATGCTGGCTACAAAGAAATCTCTAGCTCTCGTTTTGGTCATAGTTTGTCTTGAAAAACGGAGATATTTGACTGTCGACCTAGGACAAGTGACACTGCAAGATTGTGTTGCAAATCTTTTGACACTGCCAGAATTTCGTAAAAGGTAAAAAAAGAGGTAAAATTTGATCGCAGCTCTCATTAATCGGCTGCTGGTGAACATGCCAAACTAACGAACAAAGACGTCAGATTTTAGCCTAGGATCAGAGGAATCTTTTAGGATTTGCTAAATTTGTCCCAGACGGCCAAATCGTGGCCAAAATCGCCCCGTGTGCCCTCGGCTTAAATCAGAGAACACAAATAGGGAACACCATGACAGGTGTCAGTTATGTGTCAGAAGTGTTAAATATATATATATAAAAAGTCTAAAATAATTATTTGTAGCCTGTTATAAATAAATAAGTCAAATAAGTTGAAATAATGCAATTGAGAACAAACACATAGACTACGATTAACAGCTTCGGGTAGTTACAGGTCTGCTTACAGTAGGTCTGTCTTTAACAGTTACAAATAAAATACAATGAAAATAGATTCATTTTTTTCTCTTGGGCGAGTGATTCGTTCAAAGCTTACCCTGCTCATTAAATCCCTCATATGCCAGCGACCCAATGAGAACGCAGGGTGGTGATGACAATACAGAGCGCAGGCGCCAAAGCTGCTGTGGATCCGCATATCCGGAACTGCAGATTTGAAGAAAATTGCCGTTGTTTGGCAAATACATAAAAGGACAGAGAGTTAGGGTGTACTCACACTAGCCAGTTTGAACCGTGCCCAAGTGCGTTTGACCACCAAAGCGTGGTTCGTTTGAATAGTGTGAGTGCTCCGAACCGTGCCCGGGCTCGGCTCGATTAGCCGGCCCTGGCCCGCTTGGAAGAGGTGGGCCAGAGCGCGGATCAGTTGGACTCGGGCGCGGTTCACATGCAGTGTGAACGCTAACCGTGCTGGAGTCCGTAATCAAAGCTACAAAGTCCTTGCTGCACTTCAGCTGGTACCTTGCAAACCTCATAATACGAGCAGCACGATTACGTGAACATTTTCGCGCCACTAAGGCGACACATCTGTTTAACAACAGGCTGTGAGAGGGCTGTGGACCAAACAACACAAAATTATCCACAAAGAAAACAGAGCGATGGACTCCATTGTGTTCAGAGAGCGCCGCTCTTCCTGTTTATCCCGAAACCGTCGAACCATAATGACGTAAGCGTGTTTCGGCACGAATGCTGAAACCCGAAACCGTCGCACCATAATGACGAAAGCGTGCTCCGGCACGAATGCTGAAACCCGAACCCGTCGCACTATAATGACGTAAGCGTGCTCCGGCACGAATGCTGAAACCCGAAACCGTCGCACCATAATGACGTAAGCGTGCTCCGGCACGAATGCTGAAACCCGAACCCGTCGCACTATAATGACGTAAGCGTGCTCCGGCACGAATGCTGAAACCCGAAACCGTCGCACCATAATGACGTAAGCGTGCTCCGGCACGAATGCTGAAACCCGAAACCGTCGCACCATAATGACGTAAGCGTGCTCCGGCACGAATGCTGAAACCCGAAACCGTCGCACCATAATGACGTAAGCGTGCTCCGGCACGAATGCTGAAATCCTATGTGAGTGCAGGCCAGCGGGGGAGTGGGGAGGGGGGACAATCGTACTCGGGCACAGTTCATGGCAACCGTGCCTAGTGTGAGTACACCCTTACATGCGTATTACTATCATTTTTACTGCTGAAATGATGGGTGAAGTCAAGCATGCTTGGAATAACACAGATGTAACTTTCCTTAGCAAGGATTGTATTGCATCACAATCAGGTAGGTAGGAAGGAAGGGAGACGACGGATAGAGACAGTTAAATTTTTTCGCAGCTTGTTTATTGACTTCGGGTCCAGTGGAGTCTGTGTCTTCTCGCTGAGTTCGGTTCCAGCTATCAAATAATAGACGGGTCCAGTTCGGTTCCTGGTACAACATTTTTGGCATTTCTCTGATCTGCACTGGTCTGGGTCCAGCTTTTGAAATAATAGACCGGTCCGGATCAGTTGTGTGTAGCACATTACAGGTTTCTTTGGGTTCGGGTACAAATTTTAAGACCTCAACTGTGAGCTCATTAAATAATCTCTGAAAGCGTATGTCACTTCAGAGTTTATATTGGCTGTGCGAACTAGGGATGTCCCGATCAGGTTTTGTTGCCTCCTAGTCATTTGATTTTGAGTATCTGCCGATACTGAGTCCCGATCCGATACTTTTATAATACATAAAAAAAGAATAAAGAAGAGCAAAAAAACGAACCAGGATGTTCCTTATTTTTTATTTTATTAACCTTATTTTAACACTCAAACACTCTAACAAACAGAGCACTTCTGTGAGGTAGCTTGAACAATCAAGTAATAAATAACATCAATTCTTCACTTTTGGATTTTAGTGCAACAGTAAATATAAAAAAGTCTGGGACCGGAGTTGCGCAGAGCAGGAAGTACAACGGCGATATCAAAAGCACACCTATACTCTCACAGATGCAGAACAATTAATTATGTTGGTGTGAAATAAACAGTTATGGAAATTAAATTAAATAATCTGCTCCCAAAAATCCCGGAAAAAGTCCGTTAGTGCCTCAGTGACAACTTCACTCAGAGAAGACGTCGATCTCAGCTGTCAATCATTACATCACACAGCCGTTTTTAATAGCATCAAATAACTAACTAAAACTAAACTTATTATAAAACGAACACTTGAAATGAAATCATCATGATGATAACTGCCTACAATGACATAAACTAAAAAATATTTGAAGTGTAATTTGACTGAAGTGTAATTAACAATGCTTTTCAGGTTTTTATAGATCTAACATTAGTTTTTAGGTAGAGAAATTGAATAATGTAAAATAGTTGCATATTTAACTGTTTAAATTAAAAAATAATCTTTACAAAAGCTATTAGATCAAGAGCAGTGAGTGATTCCTTATCTTTTGTTTGACATTAAACAGACAGCAGTAAAGGCTACTGCCCCTTTAAGAGCTAATGGAAGGCTATGCGTCGTCTTTCTCGACTGTATAAAGTCCTCTTAAAGGGTCATGAAACCTCAAAACACTTTTTTTGAGATGTAAACAGATATGTATCGGCTGCACATCATTGAAAACACTAAGGATACTCATTAATGGTATTCATATGTGAAAATAGTTATTTTTGCATTTTTCAGAGCGATTTCTGTCTTCCGGTTTGAAAAGCTTAGTCGGAGCAACGTCACAAATGCTGACGTCGGCGTGGCCTTTTCGGCCCAAGTATGGGCTGCTGGGCACATGCTGACGTCGACCGCTCCGAGCGATTCTCGATATATATTCATGACATAAAGCTCATTCAGTCCAATCCCTGCGCTGTAGTATGCATACAAGATAATTTAGTTAATATGCATGAGACAGTCACTTCTGTCAGGCTCGTCTTACATCATTATTGTAGAGATATGGTGGGGAAGTTTTGGAAGCAGCGTGCGGAAAAGTCACGGAGGGAAGCTAGGCGTTGTGCTGATACGAAGTAACGTAAAGCGCGCCGAGCGAGCTGTAACCAGCGCCGTCTGTGGAAGCCTTTGCTACAAAGGCTCGGTAAAGTAAAATTCACCTGAGGAATCGCACGCCGAACCTGCAAGCGTTGACTATCTATGTCAGGAGTGCAAAATAACCAATCTGTAATCTGTAGGCTAATGAACAAAAGCCACGTCCTCTCCGTTTTATTTGTGGTCACTGCCATGCACTAAACCGCATGTGATCGGGCTCTTAGTGAAACAGTGTGCTGCATATTTGGACAGATATAGATTTAGCTGCTGAGTGATAGACAGCGCGGATCGTCACGGCAACCCAGCGCGCGTCGCTCTGCTTCAGATGCGCGGTCGAGACTATGAAGCCTCAAACCCCTTCGCTTTTCCCCCGATCTAGAATTACACATCTCTTATCACATCGCATGTTGGGTGGTTCACGTTCTCTTATCACGTCGGCGCGTTGTTCATCTTGCCAAACAGCGTGCATATTTGGACAAATATAGTTTTATCACGTTTGCAAAATATTTCGTCATGCAGAATAACATTTATTTTCATTTCTCACTGAATTATGCTGGTTTGAATATGAAGAGCTGAATGATTTGCGATCTCTGCTGCACGCCACATAGCTCTCTCATTCGCTGTACTCCTCCCTCATTTAATCTCACTGTGGTAGCCTAAACTATGCCAACGTTACCCAAGAACTTGTCTCAGAACCGCTGTAACTGCTGCTATTGGGATCGCTAATCTTAATGCACCTAATGACACTCCCCTATTTATGCAAACCATTCCCTTTTTCCACACAATACCATCCCACCTTTTCACAGTCGACCACTCCCCTTTTAACAAGCTTTTTCAAATCGAAGGTGTGAAAAAACACCGCTGCAGCAGGGGGGTTTCATGACCCTTTAAGGCATATTCAGACTATGTCTGCTTGGATACTCATCAAGATGGACATGTTGACATACTTCTTGTGTAAGACATGAACGAGAACTCAATATTTGCGCGCTGTGAGCATTCTGGCGAATATACCCGGGTGATGACTGTGAAAATGACTGCTCATATTCGAACATACGGCAGCACTCGCATGCATTGAACAAAGTTTACACAGATAGACTGTTTTGCCCACGTTTTTCTTTTATTAGCGCTGTTGTAATTTACATTTACATTTATGCATTTAGCAGACGCTTTTATCCAAAGCGACTTACAACTCAGGAGAACAGGAAGCGATCCGTCAAGAAGAGGCAACGAAACACAAAAAGTGCCCTAAATACTAAGATTTGTACACTGCTTAGAGTAGCAAAGACCAGAAAAGGAAAGAAGAAAGGAGAAATAGAGGGGGAATTTTTTTTTTTTTTTTTTTTTAATGTAAGATTAAGTGCTCATGGAAGAGATGAGTTTTTACCTGTCTTTTGAACGAAGTGAGTGATTCTGTTGTGCGTATGGAGGACGGAAGATCGTTCCACCAACCCGGAACAATGAAAGAAAAAGTTCGAGAGAGGGATTTCATGCCTCTCTGTGATGGTACCACAAGCCTTCGCTCATTAGCTGAGCGAAGGCTTCTGGTGGGTGTGTAGACGCGTAGGAGTGAGTCGAAGTATGCGGGTGCTGCGCTTGTGGAAGATCCATAAGCAAGAGTCAGGGCTTTGAATTTGATCCGGGCAGCGAGTGGTAGCCAATGCAGAGAGATGAATAGAGGTGTGACATGAGCCATTTTGGGCTCATTGAATACAAGACGTGCTGCAGCGTTCTGGATCATTTGCAACGGTTTGATTGCACAAGATGGAAGTCCAGCCAGAAGCGCGTTGCAATAGTCAAGTCTAGAAATGACCAGGGCTTGGACAAGAAGCTGTGTTGCATGCTCCGTAAGGAACGGTCTGATTTTCCTGATTTTCCTAATGTGTCACTGAGGAGCCAGCACGTGTATCCATCAACAGAAACATGCATAAAGCGTTATTTTCAAGTTACAACCCATATTATTGATGCGTCATCAGATGTGAGATGAACCGCGGTGCAAGTGCGAACCTTTTACACGGCACCCCTGCTCACCTCACCCCAGAATATACATGTATATCCGAGTCCTGATCGGGATGTAACATCTGAGTACGAGCGAGGCCCGATTTCCGATCACGTGATCAGATCGGGACATCCCTATTGTGAACGCAACCAGAAATCTGTTTGGCACACCTGGCGAATATGATCCAATATGCATGTTACTCGTTTTAATGTTTTGTGTTTCTAAATGTTGTATTGTCTGTTGCTAAGCTGGATTAACTTTTATGTCTTTTTTCGTCTTAGACTTGATGCCGTTGAAAGAGGAGAGTCGAGATCTCTTGGGAGAGAAGGTGGAAATGGAAGAGAAAGATCAGTACAAGAAACATGAAGAAAAATCTTTTAGTTGCTCACAGACTGAAAAAACTGCCTCACAAAAAAAGGCTCAAAAGACAGAGACTGAAGGTGATATCACCTGCCATCTGTGTGGACTATGTTTCAAAAAGCTTGGAAACTTTGAAGTCCACATGAGAGTTCACACTCCTATAAGGAAGAATTACACCTGCCAACAGTGTGGAATGAATTTCAATCATAAATTTAACTTTAGAGCCCACATGAGAGTTCACACTGGAGAGAAGCCGTACACCTGCTCTCAGTGTGGAAAGAGTTTCACTCAACAAGGAAACCTTAAAAAACACATGAAAACTCACACTCGAGAGAAGCTTTTCACATGTTCTCAGTGTGGAACACGTTTCAGGCAAAAAGGACACCTGAACAGGCACATGAGAGTTCACCCTAAAGAGAAGCCGTTCACCTGCCAACAGTGTGGAATGAGTTTCACTCGGAAAGAAAACCTTATAAAACACAAGAGCATGCACACTGCAAAGAAGGCTTTCATCTGCCCTCACTGTGGAGACAGTTTCAGTCAAGATGGAAACCTTATAGTCCACATGAGAATTCATTCTGGGGAGAAGTAGAATAAAGAAAACATTTCTACATTTTCCCTAAAGTGTTCATATGAAAAACTGATTTAGAAGCTGTACATACGCCCTTGATGTGTGTTAGTGTTTAGGCACACCCAAGTATGGCAGACTTTTGTGTACTAATAAGCACATGAGATCATGTTAGATGCATAAACTTGTGTGATGAATAGTTTAGACCTTAGATTAGGGGATGCAGAAAGCTTTGTATAATGATATATTCATGTGATACACATCATGAGCCCCGTTTCCACCAAAATTACCCGGAACAATTTGTACCAGGAACTTTTTTACAGGAACTTTTCTCCCCCCGAGACCTTCAGCTGTCTGCGTTTCCACCGCGATCTAAAGTTCCGAGAAGATTAGGCAAATTAGTCCGGTGATGTAGGACTGCGCGCGACTGCTCCTCCAAATCAGTGAAGGACAGTAATCAATTTTGCGTGTACCGATTGAAAGATTTAGTGGACTGTTTACATGAGACGTTATCTAAACCTTGTAAATAAACTTTGAGTGATGACACTCAACTTTACTTTAGGACAAGTTCATCTCCCTCTGCTGACCTCACACCATCCACTTTGATCACTTGCCTGGATGAGATAAAGGCGTGGATGAAGCAAAACTTTCTGCAGCTAAACAGCTCCAAGACTGAAGCTATCCTAGTCGGCAATCCACCTCAGGTCCAGAAGTCCGTTATCACCAGCATTGCTTTCTCTGATCAGGTCATTCCTCTTTCCACTTCAGTCACCAATCTGGGGGTCAGAATGGAATCGCAGCTTACCTTTGAAGCTCACATCAATCACCTGTGTAAGACCTCCTTCTTCCACCTCAGAAACATTGCCAAACTTCGTCCCATTCTATCACTGGCTGATGCGGAGAAGCTTGTCCATGCCTTTATCTCCTCCAGGCTGGACTACTGCAATGCGCTCCTTATTGGCATCCCTAGCAAAAATCTCCAGAGGCTGCAGTGTATTCAGAACAGCGCTGCTAGGATCCTCATGAGGGTGCGCAAATACGACCATATCACCCCCATTCTAAAATCACTCCACTGGCTTCCTGTGTCGTTCAGGATCGAGTACAAGATCTCTCTCCTTACGCACCAGTGCATCCATGGTGATGCTCCTTCCTATCTCAAGGAACTCCTCACCACACAAACAGCCACTCGTAACCTCCGCTCTGTTTCGCTGTATCGCCTCAAAACTCCCACAGCCAATCTCCGTACTACGGGAGATCGGGCCTTCTGCTCTGCAGCCCCCAGTCTGTGGAACGCTCTCCCTGACCACCTGCGGACTCCACAGACTATAGATGCTTTTAAGCGTGGTCTTAAAACCCACCTTTTTAGCAGCTTTTAATTGACTTGTTACTTCTTTATTTTATTTTATTTTTCAGTTTTATTTATTTTATTTTATTAATTTACTTATTTATTTATTTATTGTTGTTGATTGTTTTTTTTAATTCTGTAGCACTTTGAGATTTTGTTTGATATATAGTGCATTATAAATAAAATTTATTATTATTATTATTATTATTATTATTATTATTAATAAACCAATCTGGTGTTTACATGTGATGACTTTCAATCGCAATCATTTTGTCACATGCAGTTTGTCTGCCGCATCAAAAATGTCAACGCTGTTTTCTCCGGCAGCTGGAGTGTGTTAACTGTAGCCATAGCAACTCTTAACGGCCACCAGGACTAATACAGTATTATATAAGCTGTTTATCTGTTATAAAGTGTAATAATCATCTCAGAAAAAAAATCTTCTGTCCGGCGCAGTTAAAGTAAAAACTGCCTGGGGCAATATACGCTGTGTCATTATTCCAACATTATCTTCATAACTTACGAAATAAAAAGTTTACCCCTCAGAAAAATGAGCTTTCCTCTCTTGTCAACATGAGCGCGGCGCGCGCTGTCGTCATGTAAGGACACACACTTAAAAGTAATCGGTCAGGTCGTTTACATGGTGAAAATTATAGACTGTAAAAAAATGAATAACGAGTATGGAAGAGATTCAAGCTGTGCTGCTTTTGCTGGTTATGTATAGGTTTACTAAAGAGGTAATTAACAACGACAGAAAAGAGCACTAATATGCAGATTCAGCAGCATATTCAGAAAGCTTGTAAAGCTAGATTTAAAATAACAATGTATATTATTATCAGCTATTACGGACATTGCACGCGAGATGGCTGAGACGAACGCGCTCCATCAGACAGAGCGCAAGACTGATATTTACTGAACGCAGAACGAACCTCGCAAAAGACTTTTAAAAATGCCGGTTGAAATAAAATGCTAAACCAATCAGCATGTTCAGCGCCCAAGTCCCGCCCTCGAAAGGTCCTGAACTTTGAAAAAGTACTACCTCGCGAGCAGGGCCGTTTGGAGGGGGAAATATTTACCCGGAACTTCATTTAGACCCTGGTTCCTGCGGTCTAAACACACCGAGTACCACCCAAAGTTCCTGGTTCCTGGGTAAAGTTCCTGTGGTGGAAACGGGGCTATGTATCTCAGGTGTTGCAGCGACAATGGGAGATGGTAGCAGCATACACGTCATCCAAACAACCCCCCTGCTTTCGACCTCTGACCCATACACACACACATACACAGAGAAACTGCTCTGAGAACACACAGATCAGCAATATATGGACTTTTAGATTAAATTACCTCTTCAATGTACCAAATATATGTATGGTGATGATGCAATGTCTTGTATGATGTTTTGAAGTAACTTGGATGTTTACTGCATGTAAAATCAACTTCTGTAGGCTAGTAACTGTAAATTCTGTATCTCTGCATTCTCGAATGTCAATACTGTCGTTCATGGTATCATTGGAATCGCGGACGCCCAACGGCGTCGATTTCGGTGCTTAAGTATGTGACAAAATCATCAATATGAAACTATACACTTTCCGGGAAAAGAAAGAAAGATCGGCTCTTAATAAATCACCCATCTTTGTTTGAGTCACAAGGAAGTGGGGGCTTTCTAATAGGAACAGAGGGGGTCTTGTGACCACTCATCTCCTGATTGAATTATCTCCGCCTATTTCATCTATAAAAACCTAGACCCACAATGTCTCTTTGCGAGCACTTTTCCGCCACTCTGAAGAGATGAACGATTGAGCACGAGAGCGGGCAAGGAGAGATGGGCAAACCTGCCCGAGAGACACGACCAGCCATCACGCCCGGAAAACTCCTCCAAGAACATCCAAGCTTCATTGCCTTGAAGAAACTGCAACAGACCTACACACCTAAAACTTAGATGCAAGTATCCTATTTCGCAATCAAACTGCGCTTAAAGGTTGTCTTGACCATTCCTGTTTACGGGAATAGTATGAATTTAACTGGGGCCTCTTGGAAAGAACTGCGTGATAAAAGTTGTCTCTCTCTCTCTCTCTCTCTCTCATTCTATGTTACTTTTGTTTTATTCGTTAAGTTTAGATTTTTCCTTGTATGTTGTTTGTTTTGTTACCCACATATATGAATGTTTTACCCTGTGTGAAATCGTAGTTTTGTCTATTAAAATCCAATAATTACATTGAAGTGAATGCCTTGCTCATGGATTTGAAGTCACTGATGACGTAAGATCTTATCTACAAATTAAGCTTGATTTTTGTGTTACTATTTCAGTAATACAAATTGTACAAACTTATGAAATATTATTGGTCCTGATCAAACAGATTAATATTTCTTCCGAGTTTGTAAGATTGATAGTCAATGAAGAAATCCCATTTTCCACTCGCAAGACGAGAGGAAAATCTGGATGACTGAAATCGACTTTGATAATAACAGGATTAAAAGTCCCGTTATAAAATTAATAACTAATGTACAACCAGCGAGTCACATTATAGACTCATGAATATGAGTCCAATTTAAATAAATTATTCCCCGAGACTCGTTATTGTTACAGTGTTGAACACTGTATTAGTGCAGCAATGTAAGTGCTGACTGGTGGCTGCATAGATTCTTTGAACGATCACAAGTGCTGACTAGTGAAAGGATTTACATTAATCAGCTGGAATTCCCTGACTACAAGCTATTTATAAATGTTTAACAAATAAATGAAACAAATAAATGACTCTTCTTTTAAACACAGCTTTAACAGTGGTGTAATGTAGTGAAATAATAATACTTTGTTACAGTACTGGACTATTTTTTGGGAGAATCTGTTCTTTACTTGAGTTTTTATATTTTGTTAACTTTTACTCCCAACACATTTTCCCAAAGAATATTCGTTACTTACTACCAAATAAATTTGGAACACAAAATGCAAGCAAGCATGTGCAAACAAGTCCACACATAATTGCGGTCGTTTCATCCCTTACAAAAAAATAACTGCATTGTACATTGAAGTTCAACTGTAGATTTGCAGTATAATGAAGTATAGATGCAATATTACTGCAGTACAATAAAGTTAAACTGTAGTATAATGAAGTATAGATTAGGGCTGAAGCGATTTCTTGAGTAGGGGAGAGTGGGGACAGTTGCAACGTGTGGCAGTTGAAACACTGCTGATTTCTCCAATCACGAATGAGCTGGAGTCATGCCACTCCTACTGCACATGCTAAGTATACCCCTCCTTCTTTCTTGAAGTCAACAGCCAATGGTTAAATTGCTGAAATAAGCAAATTGCTTTTTTAAAAGTCAAACTAGGCTACAGTGTATCTTACATTTTCTGTTCTGTTTTTTCAGTATGCCACGAGACAAGAATAGGTAGAGGGACACCCCTATCTGTTGTCCTTTTCCTATTTTCCTTTTCTGTCCTCAGCTTCTGCTGTAGTGAGCAATGACGACAGGACAGTGAGGTGAGCAACAGTGAGCAATGACGCCACACAACACACTAGTGCTTTATTAGAAAGAGAGAGAGGCTATGTCGAGAGGAGATGAGGACAGGATACTGGACCCCTAAGAGGGTCTTCTCAGTCCAACAGGAAGATAGCCTATGTGGCAGGAGGAGTGGTCCTGCTTTCATCATCGTTATTTGCCGCAAGCCTATTGCCTTTAACACTGGGCTATAAAAACTGCAACGAAAGTGCTGCCTGGGATGCGTCATTAACACGCTTGCCTCATTCCTTCCTGGAAACCGGATGAGTGCTTGTTACGGTAAGTAGAATGCGCTGCTAGTTTTATTAGTTATCATAGTTATGCGTCTTTATTATTGTATATTTTAGAGACAGAGTGTCTGGAGAGCTTGTTTCTGCTGTTAATTGCATGAGCGTGCTGCTGTTGTCTTGCTGTTTGTACTAACTGGATGTGGACAAGGGAAAAGAGAGAATAAATCGTTAACCTTCTATTTATAAGAGGTACGCATTTGGTAACTATCCGTTCTTACGTTTTAAACGTTGTCTTTCTTAGATTTCCTCTGATTTAGGGATGGCGAAAACTAAACATTTTCTTGACCGACCACTGAGCCTCATTAGCCGGTTGAAACCGGTTAACCGATTAGTTTAAAATATGCTGCGCTATTTGAAATAAGAGCTGCGCTCCCGCTCTCACACACACACTGTAACGGCGGCACCGCCTCCCTTCTACTCACGTCACTTTTTTAAAATCCCCTACAGTGCGAAAAATGAGTCCCGCAATTGGGCGCCGAGGAGCTGGTTTGTAATCGGAGGAAAAATGGCTCCTTAGTTTCCAAATGGTTTGGGTACAAGGTGACCACGTTGAAAATAAAGGCATTTGTCTAGCGTAAGAAGCTCATTTGAAACATTGCCGCGGCTCATTTAAGAAAATGACAGCTCCGTAGAGACAACGCTTTAGTGTGAGGCAGAGGCGTTGCTCGATAGCTCAGAAGAGCTAAATATGGATCTGACTTGCCTTCTGATGCTTTCTTGAGCAATTGTTTTACAATATGCACTTCTTTTTCTGCCTTCCTGTTAGACTGAGCATGATGGGGACTCAACGTCACGTCTGAAATCATAGTGAGCAGCAAAGTCATGAAATTCCTTTGAACTGTAGCATGGACCATTGTCACTCACTACCACCAGAGAAATACCATGCCTGGCAAAAATTGACTTAATTTGCTGTACCACACATGCACTTGTAGAGTTAGACAGCATGGCTATTTCTGGAAAATTAGAAAAATAATCCACTACCAGCAACTATTCTTTTCCATGAGAGTGAAACAGATCAGTACCCACTTCCTGCCAAGGATACTCAGGCAGGTCTGTTGTGATCATGGGTTCTCTTGCTTGTGTAGTGATTTTTACTTTTGTCCACCTAAGGACACTAAGTAAGAGTGATTGGTACTTACATCACCGCTGACATTGTGAATTTGGATCACACGTCACTTAAGGTGTGGTTATGAGTACATCAGATGACCACCTTCCCCCCCTCTTAGTTTGGGACACTAGTCAAGGCCTTTTACCTTGGCTGTATGAGAACACTCTGCACAGGAAGCTGCCCAGTCATTCATAATGAATGTAAGGTGGGAGAGTTGTTCAGCTGATTTATCTGAAAGATTGGTGAGATTTCTAACTTGTAGAGCCTTTTCTGCTTTATCAGCACAAGGAAGACACAATTGTAATAAAATAGATTTTATTAACAAAAGATAAACAGAACAATTAAAACAACTACTAAATGAATACAATGAATGATAAAGGAATAAAGTGCGTAAAATGCATAAAATACATGTGAGTAAGTTAAGTGTGGCTATAGAAGAGTTACGTTATCTTATGGAAAGATAAACTGTTGTTTCTCCGAAATTAAGGTGAAGAACCTTATTATGCATTAAACAAATAAACGAAAGATTATTTGTTATTAACTAGCATCAGTTATATTACTTGTAATGTAAATTACAAAATCATATACTGATAATAATCAACAATGCCAAGGTCTCTAGAAAGAGGTTTGGTTAAGTGATATTTACGTTCCACGTGGTTGAGTAAGCAGTCCGATGGTGATGACTTCTTCCTCTGGTTTTGCTGGGAGACAATGCAGAGAAGAAAGGAGCTGGAATCTGTTTCAACAGCCTTGAACACGAAGATCTGTGGGATGCTGATCTCCTGGGGCACCAAAGGGTCCTAAAATCTGGAACACGCAGATGAGGCCCTGAAGTAGGTGCAGAAGGTCCTTAATCTGGAACATGCAGACGAAGGAACCTTGAAGTGAAGGTTTGCTCTCCTGAACTTAACCTTGTTGCGAATGTCTCTGTGTGTCTTCTGCCTCTTTGGACCAGACACTCAAAAGTTGGTCAATCTGCTCTGGTCTCTTTAGCATGGAGACTCTGGACGTGCTGTAGTCGTCTCGCTCGACTAAAACTCTGAACGTAGTGTTGGTTAATGTCTCTTTCCTTACAGGCTGGAGGCTCAGAACGTTGTCGTATCTGTTGCTGCCTCACAAGCTGTAGATTCAGATCCTCGGATCTTGTGTTGTCTCTCTGGTTAAACCAGAGGTTCAGAACTTGGTTGCTCTGTCACAGTCTAATCCTCAGCGAACAGACTCAGAACTTGGTGAACTGTTTGTCTCTTGGATGAAGACTCAGAACCTGATTGCTCTGTCACAGTCTAATCCTCAGCGGACAGACTCAGAACTTGGTGAACTGTTTGTCTCTTTCTTGGAGACTCAGAACCTGGTTGCTCTGTCACAGTCTAATCCTCAGCGAACAGACTCAGAACAAGGAGTGTCTATTGAAAGGGTACCTTTATCCTTTTCCGAATAGGAGGAGATTGCAATTTGGCGCTTCTCCATTCCAGTGTTGCTATTGGCTGCTGGCGTCAGAGAGGGCACACAGTGTGGCCCACCCTTCTTTCCCCTGTGGAACTCATTTGCATACTGTGCACAGTTAGAAGTCTTTAAAGGGTCTTTAAAGTTCATCAATGCATTTCTCACTTTCCAAACCACCATCAGAATACCCTTGGCAATATACTAAACAAATAGACACCAAACATGATGGAAAAAGATTGAACTGTCATATGTTCATTCATTTGTTCATTAACAGCTGAATTTGTGGAAGATGTTGCATTACAAATAGCTGTCCCTGAGAATACTTATTTCTCTGAATAAGTATGAGATGGATATGTGTAGTTTACATCAGTCTTAAGGTTTCCAAACATAGGTGTGAATGGATTTGGATGGATCAGTTTTGGTCTTTCTTTGTTTTACCCACTACTGCTGAGGTCCTGAGGAATGTTTATGGCCGTCACAAATCAGGTCATTAGGGATCCATCTCTAGATGGGTGAAGGGCAGAAACTGCATGTGGATCAATGAGAAGTCCTGTCCTTTCTGGGCTTGGTACTAGAGGTCTTCTTGCCCTCAAAGAAGTGTCTGGATGTTGTCCAAGCATCTTTATCTGATGCCGTTGGACATTTTGTTTGTGCTAGTCCAACAAGATCCAATCAAAATGTAGCAAACCTTTGTCCACTGTTACGGGCAAAAAGGGGCCCGGCCATAAACCGGGCCCTGGAATGTGCTGTCCACTACACTTGCTTGCTTTGAAGTTTCAGACAAACTTTACAAGAACTGACCATTTTCTCAATATCCGAATTTATTCCAGGCAAAAAGACTGAATCCCTGGATCTCCTTTTAGATTTCAAGATGTCCTTCATGTATCCTGGAAATCATATCTTCTCTCAGCACTTATGGAACAACCACTCTGTCTCGTCTCGGTAGAAAACCATCTACCACACTAAATTCAGCTCTAACATTGTAGAATTGTGGACATGAAGTTCTGACCCAGTGATTGTTCAAATTCTCAATTACAGCCTGGAGAACTGGATCTTTTGCTGTCTTCTCAGCTATTTGCTTGAGCTTCTGGTCCGACACTGGAAGAGATTCAACAACAAGATTTACATGCAATTTCATATTATCTTCCATGGAACTCCCATCTATGGATTTGCATGTTAGTGGAGCACAAGATAATGCATCTGCTAGGACTATGTATTTTCCTGGTGTAAACTAATTCAAAGTCATACCGTTGTAGTCTCATCATTAGATGCTGAATGAGTGGGGACATCCGTTTCTGCTGTGAACGATGGTAAGCCATAGACATAGTCATGAAATTTCTCAAATCCGAAGACGAGCCCAAGGCATTTGTAGAAAGTGCCCTCCCCCTGCCTTTGATACATGGACTCTCCCAGTCACCCCTGTCATTCAGTGCAAAATGGACTGTTCCAAAACTTTCCACAGGAGTTCGCGAAGTGACGGAGAAGAGAGCAGACGGTTGATAATGAGAATGGGAGATCGGCTGAAGATTGTATATAGTTTGAGTGAATAAAGTATTAGTCCAATCAGTGGAGGCCTTATCGACTGTGCGTGTGCGTGCATTACACCGTAGGTCGTCACTTAATCATTTAACACTCAACTAACGCTATTCCGCCTGGAGTAAACACGGATGTTTACAGTTAATGTTGTTTCTGTAATTATAGTCTACTGCTGTAACATCACTGTTATTCTATATTTGTCATTTACTGTCAGTTTAGCCATATTTATATCATATAAACACCGATGCACGGTTGCATCTCAGGTAGCGCGCATGCGCTATAAAGTTGTTTACATCTGAGAGCTGATCGCACGTGAAGCAGCAGTCAGGCTCACGCGCACAGCTCATGGACAGTTAGCGCACACACAATTTGTATTGTACTGAACGTCCATTCCGATTTATTCTAGTTCATCCTCATCGAGATTATATTGTGTTCTATTTCATAAGTGTTCATCAGAAGCTTAATTAGTATTGTGTTGTGTTGTGTTTATATATGTTTCTTATATCCATATTTATATCTGTATTTTGTATTGTGTATTTACAGAACCACACATCTATGCACATTTAATAAAACCACCAATTTGGATAAAACCTGAGTAAGACATCATTGTTCTGACCGGACAAACTGTAGCCTTCAACCAAACCCGAACAAGCAATTAGAGTCAAGATTCACAATATTTTTCATGGTCCTTCGAGCCGGATCGGGTGAATTGCTACAGAGATGTCTCAACCTGAGAGAGAAGCGCCTGTTGTGCGTCCACGAAGACGGATCAACCCACCAACTCATTTAGCTGATTATGAGCTTGGTGAGCTATTGCCGCATCGACAGCCACTCCCAGACTTCAGCCAAAGTAGGGTCCATTCACCAAGTATGGTAGGATACACCAGATCATCTTCTCCTGTCAGTCAAGAGTTAGACCATGATAAGTGGACACTGAGAGACGAATGGCAAAGTGAAATATCAGATGGTAGAGGAGAAAATGAAGTAGAGCTTACAGCTACACTGCAGGTGCTGAAACGAGAGAATGCAGACTTACGGCTACAAACCAGCCAGCTTCCAGAGATTATTTCAGCACTACAAGAGATGCGTCAACAGAATGCTTTGTTGCATCAAGAACTTCAAAGTCTTAAGGCAGAAAGAGGAGCCCCCTTCAGGCCAGTGACTTCATCAGTGCCGTATCCAAGTCCCTTTATTCCAGTGGTGAGCTCTGAGACCCCACAATGTTTCCGTCCGACTCCAGCCCCTCGGACAAAGCCACCAACGCCGCCTACTGTAATGAGAGAACTGAACCCAGCTAGCTTAGCTGATGATATCAGAAACATGGACATTTCTTCCTCAATGCAAGAGCGAGTCCCACCACAAGTGCGAGACAGCAACCCACCTCAGCCCAGGTATTCTCGTTTTTCTCAACACCTTCCTTCTCATCAGTCAGAGTTCCAGACACCAGCATATGAGCAGAGGCCACCTCCTCAGCCAGACTCCAGACAAGCTTATTACCAGCCTCCATTGGCACAGGAGAAATTATACAGAGGTCCTGCTCCAACCATTCCCTTCCTAACATCCCCTGATCCGCGGGAGTTCTCTAGACTGAGGATAGCGTTGGAGAACATTCTGCCTGGGGATACAACAGAGCGATTCAGGTATCAGATCCTCACTGACCATCTTAAGTTGGAGGAAGCACTATTAGTTGCAGACTCGTACAGTAACTCAAGCTTCCCTTTCTCAAACACCATGAGAGCCCTCAATAGAATGTATGGCCAGCCTCACCAGCTAGCCTTACAACGCATTGCAGAACTGATGGATGGACCGAACATTCGCAGCGGAGATGTAAAAGCTTTTCGCATGTTCGGACTCCAAGTGCGTTCCCTGGTTAGTATGCTGGAACAGCTGGGCCAGAAAGGTAATGTTGAGCTGGAGTGTGGGTCACATGTGTCCAGACTGACGAGCAAACTGCCGCATGACCTCAGGTCCAGTTTCAAGAGGTATACACATCCTCGTCTTGTTGCGATACCTACATTATTGGACTTTGCAGACTGGCTTGAGTACGAGCTTCAAGTTCAGGAGGACCACACTGACTATACCAGTCACTCTAAAGTTTTGTCTGACCAGAGAAGGGAGATGAGGAGAGATTCTAAGCAAACGCGCAGACCTACTACAATCCTCCTTGGTACAGAGAAACCGAAAGCCAACCCAGCATCACCAGTTCATCTGCCAAAACCAGCTGCTGCTAAGAGAGAAGGGGTGAATGCTTACTGTCCATTCTGCGACAGCAACAGACATTTCCTAAATGGCTGTGAGAACTTCAAGTTACTCAACAAGGAGCAGAAGGTGTCTTGGATTAAAGGCCAAAATAGATGTTGGCGTTGTGGGCGTGGTCATCATGCTGCAAATTGCACACTGAAAGCCCTCTGTCCATCCTGCAATAGGAAGCATCTGCAAGCACTGCATGAGGTAAATGAGCAAAGTAAAGCCACCGAAGAATCAGTTCCAGCCAGTGCAGTCTTGTATGTGGATCGTCCAACCTGTGACAACAAAGTTCTGCTGAAGGTGACTAAAGTTATACTGCAAAATGGCAACAAATCCATGGAAGCATATGCCATTCTCGATGATGGGTCAGAGCGGACCATTATCCTACACGAAGCAGTGCAGAAGTTGAATCTCAAGGGACAGCCAGAGGATTTGGTTCTGCGTACTGTCAGGCAAGATACACAGACCATTCATGGGGCAGCTGTGACATTCACTGTGTCCTCAGTGGCTAACCCTCGTAAGACTTTCAGAATACGTAGTGCCTTCACAGCCAACAGCCTGGGTTTAGCAGAGCACACACATCCCGTCAAGGTACTCCAGAAGAAGTACAAGCACCTTGCAGGCCTGCCACTACAGCATCTTCACAAAGTGAAACCAGTAGTTCTAATCGGCTCTGACTGCCCGCACCTCATCACACCCATAGAACCAGTCAGTCTGGGTCCACCTGGTGGCCCTGCTGCTGTGAGAACGCGTCTAGGATGGACACTACAAGGTCCAGCACAAGAAGTAACCGACAGACTTTCCCCACAGCAATGTCTCTTCACCAGCTTAAGGCCCAGTACGGACATTTATGAGAATGTGGAGAAACTGTGGAAAATGGACATTCTTCCATATCGAACCGAGAAGGTACTGACAAGGTCAAGACAAGACCAAGAGTCCATCCAACTGCTCCGGGGACAAAACCGTGAGAGTGGATGTTAACGGAATCCAGCGTTATGCTACTCCTCTTCTACGTACCAGAGGGATGCCATTTCTACATGCACCCAAAGAAGCTGTCCTGCCACAATTAAGGGGAATGGAAAATCGGCTTCACAAGAATCCTGAGCAGTCAGTAGCCTACCAAGAAGAGATTGTCAGGTTACAGCAAGCTGGCTATATCACCAAACTCACTCCTGAACAGGTGGGCCATTCCAAGGAAAGCTGGTACATTCCACATCATCTGGTGGAGCATAATGGAAAGAAAAGGGTTGTCTTCAACTGCTCTTTTACTTACCAAGGTCAGAACCTGAACGAGTACTTGCTCCCAGGTCCACCACTCAGCCCTTCTCTTCTGTCAGTTCTTCTGCGATTTCGAGAACATTCTATCGCAGTTAGTAGTGACATTCGTGGGATGTTCCACCAGGTACTCCTTTTGCCTGAAGACAAACCACTACTGAGATTCATTTGGAGAAATCTTCAGAAAGACAAGGCACCCGAGGTGTATGAATGGCAAGTACTTCCGTTTGGAACAACGTGTAGTCCTTGCTGTGCGACATTTGCTTTACAGAAGCTGGCCTTGGATCACAGTGAGTCTGAAGACACCCAGTTCTCAGTAGAGAAATCTTTCTACGTTGACAACTGCCTCCAGAGCTTTGCCACAAGTGAGACAGCAAAAGATCTCGTTGACAGACTCCGCAACCTCTTAAGTTTAGGAGGCTTCGACCTAAGACAGTGGGCGAGCAATGATCCATCAGTCATCAGCCACCTGCCAGCTGATGCTCGATCTCAAAGCAGCATCCAGTGGCTCAGCGAAGGTCATCAAGATGCACAGGAGTCAACTCTTGGGTTGCATTGGCATTGCTCATCAGATACCCTCTCCTATAAGCAACGTCGGACAGACCACCCACTTCCAACTATGCGAAGCATATACCATATTCTCGCTAGTCAGTATGACCCCATTGGCTATATTGTGCCATTCACAACACGGGCCAAGGTAATTGTACAGAGGTTATGGGACAAGAAACGAGAGTGGGATGATCCCCGACTGCCTGAGGAACTGCTGAACTCGTGGAACACTTGGGAGAATGAACTGGATAGTTTGCAGCAAATTGGTTTGCAGAGGTGTTACTGCAGTAAGGAACTGGATAACCCTACCAGCATTAGACAGATCCACATTTTCTGCGATGCTTCAGAGCAAGCCTACGGTTCTGTGGCGTATTTACGCACTGAAAACACTGAAGGTAGAGTGGAGGTGGCCTTTGTAGCTGCTAGATCTCGAGTAGCCCCGAAAAAACAGCAAACAATACCACGTTTGGAGTTGTGTGCCGCACTCACAGGTGCACAACTCGCGAAAGTTCTGAAGACAGAGCTGACTTTACCCATCCACAGTGTAACTCTGTGGTCTGACTCCACAACTGTTCTTACCTGGCTGCTATCACACTCCTGTCGTTTCAAGGTGTTTGTGGGGACCAGAGTGACAGAAATCCAGGATCTTACGGAGTCTGATAACTGGAGGTATGTGCCATCAAAGGAGAACCCTGCAGATGACATCACCAAGGGAAAATCCCTCGGTGACATAGGCCAGGAAAGCAGATGGTATAAAGGGCCAAAATTTCTCAGACAAACGACTGAACACTGGCCAGAAATGCCACCGTTTACAACCCTTGACCAAGACAATGAACTGAGAAAGCCAATCTTCTGTGGTTTATCAATCTCCTCTCCATCCACTCCTGATCCACAGAAGTACCATACACTTACAGAGTTACTGAAGGCTTACATCCGGCATGTCAATGGGGCGGCCACAGATATCCCTACAGCAGAAGACTACAAAGAGGCAGAACTTGCAGTCCTTCGTCAAAGCCAAAGTGACTCGTTTCCAGAGGAACTGTCCTACCTCAGAGAAGGTAAAGCCTTGCCAAAAACTAGTCGCTTGCTGTGCTTAGCCCCTGAATTCGATAAGGACACTAACCTCATACGTGTTGGTGGTCGCTTCCGTCAGATCAGCCAGCTAGAGGAGGATACTATACATCCTATAGTCCTTGACTCGTGTCATCCAATCACCAAATTAATAATCAAAGACCATGATGATCGGTTACATCACCCAGGACCAGATAGGGTGTTTGCTGAACTCCGGCGGAGATACTGGGTCATACGGGGACGAGCTGCGGTCAGAAACCACCAACGACAATGTTCTGAGTGTCAGAGATGGCGCGGACAACCACATCCACCCAGAATGGCAGACCTCCCACCCGCCAGATTGAGAATCCATCAACCTGTCTTCTACTCAACAGGTGTGGATTGCTTTGGACCTTACACCATAAAGGTGGGACGCAGGAATGAAAAAAGATGGGGAATCATCTTCAAATGCATGACTTCCCGGGCAGTTCATATCGACATACTCACCAGCATGGACACCGATTCCTTCTTAATGGCTTTACGACGATTCATCTCCAGACGTGGTAAACCCTTTGAGCTTTTGGCAGACCAAGGTACCAACTTTAAAGGAGGAGAAAGGGAGTTGAAAGAGTCATTCATCGCCCTTTACCCTGAGCTCCAAGCCCAACTCGCCAGCCACCAGATCAAAGTCATCTTCAATCCACCCAGTGCACCTCATTTTGGTGGATGCTGGGAGAGAGAAATTCGTTCTTTGAAGGCTGCACTGCATGTCACCATTGGCAGCCAGACAGTTACAGAAGAAGTGCTAAGAACAGTCTTCATAGAAATAGAAGGAATTCTCAACTCCAAACCCATCGGCTACACCTCTTCGGACATTGCAGATCCAGATCCAGTGACTCCCAACATCTTGTTGATGGGGCGGCGAGATGCCTCATTACCACAAGTGGTATATCAAGATTCTGAACTCCTGAGCCGTAAGAGATGGAGACACAGCCAGCTCTTGGCTGACCATTTTTGGAGACACTTTATTCGGCACTACCTACCCAACCTCCAGATCAGACAGAAGTGGAAGACTGAAGAAACTGACCTGCAGGTCGGTGACATAGTCATGATCGTGGACCAGCAACTGCCACGTGCTCTTTGGCCTGTAGGGAGAATTGTTCAGGTCTTTCCTGGGGTGGACAAAAGAGTCAGATCTGTGGAAATACAGGTTAAAGACAAAACTTACACCCGACCTGTAGCCAAGATTATTACCCTGCCCCCTCTTCCAGACTAGCCCTAGTTAGCAAATTCACCTTGTGAATTTGGGGGCGGCTGTAGAAAGTGCCCTCCCCCTGCCTTTGATACATGGACTCTCCCAGTCACCCCTGTCATTCAGTGCAAAATGGACTGTTCCAAAACTTTCCACAGGAGTTCGCGAAGTGACGGAGAAGAGAGCAGACGGTTGATAATGAGAATGGGAGATCGGCTGAAGATTGTATATAGTTTGAGTGAATAAAGTATTAGTCCAATCAGTGGAGGCCTTATCGACTGTGCGTGTGCGTGCATTACACCGTAAGTCGTCACTTAATCATTTAACACTCAACTAACGCTATTCCGCCTGGAGTAAACACGGATGTTTACAGTTAATGTTGTTTCTGTAATTATAGTCTACTGCTGTAACATCACTGTTATTCTATATTTGTCATTTACTGTCAGTTTAGCCATATTTATATCATATAAACACCGATGCACGGTTGCATCTCAGGTAGCGCGCATGCGCTATAAAGTTGTTTACATCTGAGAGCTGATCGCACGTGAAGCAGCAGTCAGGCTCACGCGCACAGCTCATGGACAGTTAGCGCACACACAATTTGTATTGTACTGAACGTCCATTCCGATTTATTCTAGTTCATCCTCATCGAGATTATATTGTGTTCTATTTCATAAGTGTTCATCAGAAGCTTTATTAGTATTGTGTTGTGTTGTGTTTATATATGTTTCTTATATCCATATTTATATCTGTATTTTGTATTGTGTATTTACAGAACCACACATCTATGCACATTTAATAAAACCACCAATTTGGATAAAACCTGAGTAAGACATCATTGTTCTGACCGGACAAACTGTAGCCTTCAACCAAACCCGAACAAGCAATTAGAGTCAAGATTCACAATATTTTTCAGCATTCTTTCTCAATCTGAGCATATCTGCATTCAGATTGCGTCATCGTCCTAGAGGCCTAGGCTATCGGTTTCCAGCCGTCAGCATCTGCTTGGAGCAAGACTGCACCTATACCATCCTTTGATGCGTCTGTTGAGATTTTGATACTTTTTGAGGAATCAAAGTAGGTGAGATCTTGTTCCTTTGTCAGTGCTGACTTGAGCATTTTCCATTCTAGCTCATGTTTACTTGTCCACTTGAACTCATTTTTATGATTCAACAGCTCTCTAAGGCTTGCAGTTTTTGCAGAGTGGTTTTGAATGAATTTACCAATGTAGTTTACCATTCCCATTATCCTAAGCACACCTTTTTTTCCCACTGGACTCGGCCTATCCAGAATTGCCTGAATTTTGCTCTTGTCAGATTCGACACCACGTCCAGACAACTTGTCACCTAAAAAGTAATTTAAGTGAAACCAAACAGACATTTTGCTCTGTTTAACTTTAGTCCGTATTTCCGAACTTTTTGAAGAAGCTGGAAAAGTCTGATTGTGTTCCTGCAATGATGATCCCCAAACCACAATGCCATCAACATATGCACAAACCACAAACTCCCTCCAGTCCTTCTATGATATGCTCCATGGCACGATTAAATATTTCTGAGGCTGAACTTATACAAAAATTTCAAATGAATATCGTCCAAACAGTGTATTGAACGTGCAGTATTTTGTACTGTCTTCATGAAGCTTCAATTGCCAGAATCCTTGTGAAACATCCAACTTACTGAAGTACTGCGCACCCATCATTTCACTTGTGATCTCACGCTTAGGAATCTGGTAGTGCTGTCTTTTTATGTTTGCATTCAAGTCTTGAGGATCACAATGACACAATCCATTTGTCCCTAGACACACAGTTTACATCAGAGTCCTTTCTTCCATCTGCTTCATATTCATATGCCCACAAAGAACGTATCTGACAACTCTGTCTCTTCAACAACATGTACATTTGTTGATGCTTTTGTTCTATTCTTTGAAAAACATTGCTTAGTAAAGTGGTTCATACCTTTGGATTTTGCACATTGCCTTCCATATGTGGGGCATTGTTTTGGTTGATGCTTCAAGCTACATCTTTTACAGCTGAATGAATCTTTGGTGCAGCTTTTTGACTCTGTCTTTTTTGAACAGAGTCAAATTTTGCGGGTAACAGCGCCGACTACTGGACTGTCAGTAACAGTGTTTCCTTCATCACTGAAATTTGTAGAGTGCAACAAAGCAAGTTTGTATACCTCTCATGTTTAATTTTTCTTGGATGAGCAGTGCTCATCAAAATTCTTCATGACCTCGTCATATTTTTCTCCGTCCGCGAACGTGAAAGTATTTTATACATCAATTGCTTGAGGTCCAGCAACTGTCAAAAGCACCGCTAGTTTCCGTGAATCCGACTTGCTATCCAGACCTAGAGCTTGCATGCATAGCGTGAATTTCTGCTTGAATGTCTGCCAGCTGCTATCAACATTCCCGATAAGTTTCCATGATTCCAGGGGTTTAACAGCATCCATCTTCGTTGTATCACAGGACAGTGCACTCCTGATACCATGTGGTGTTCATTGAATAAACTCTCTCAAGAACAACTTGTATGAACTGGCATGTAGCCTTTTATTTATCCACACTCAACATTCCACTCCCTTTTAGCTCTATCTTATGCCCTGCGTCTCAATCAGCTCCCTAGTTCACTAGTCGGGGCACTGATCATGACATAAGTCAATGGGCTGACTCCCTGATCAGTGCTCTGACAACTGAACTAGGGAGCTGATTGAGACGCACCCTTACTTTGTTATTGGCCCATTGTATCTTTTGTATCTTACTGCCATCTTGTGGACAACGATAGGAACAACTAATCACCACAATTCCTAGTTCAGTAATACTCAAAAGCTGACCATCAGAATGAAATAACTGACCGACTAAAAATATATTAGACTCAAATGTGTGATGTGTTATTCTGAAAAAAAATGAAGTGAGGAGAGAAGATATATTTAATAACATAAATACTGTTGGGTTTCTTGCATAAACCGATCGTTTCGTGTCTTAAGACATCAATATATCATCACGAGCTGCAAGGTTGGATTTGTATGTCTGTTTTTTTTTACTCTCATAGCTGCCTTACTATAAACGGACCCCAGTAACATCAATTATACGACTAACACAGAGCAATGGTTGGTGTTAAAATTCTTCATTTGTGTTCTACTGAAGAAACAAACACATCTATATCTTGGATGCCCTGGGGGTAAGCAGATAAACATCACAGTTTCGGTTTTGGGTGAATATATTGTTAAGGTAACAGGTATTACAAATTTAAGAATATGTTTAAAGCACATTTAAGGTAAAGATGATGCCATCTGTTATGCAAAGTTTCCAGGCCAGTTCCTGTTCCCTTTATTAAATCAAATGAGCCAGATTACTGAGATTCTCACCTTTTGTCTTTAACGGCTCTCAGAGCCCCTGTAATCGTTAGGATGATTGGATTAGGATTGGAGTCTGAGGACAGGTCTCTTTACATATACAACATTTGCATTCTTTTGTTTAGATTGTCTCCTCCTCTACTGTGTAAATCCCTCCCCCTAAAAGGTAGATAAATTACAGTGTGAACTGTTTTGAGTAGACTTGATGACCACAGCTGAAACACAGCTCAAGTTCTCAATAAAGAATACTGCTGAAGGTATCTTCAAGTCTCCTGGTCTCTGCTTCAAGGAGGAAAAGAGTTTTGAACAGTTTCTGGATTTGAATTATAAGGTAATTCATAAAAAGATTTAAATATCAATCAAAAATTTGTGCATTATTATTAATGTTAACTATTAAATTAGATAATTGTGTCATTGATCTTTCTCTACAGAAACTAGATCTGTGCCTAATTTATTTTTTAAATATTAGCTGGTAGATCAATGTACCCAATGCATGCGAAGTTTCAATTAATGTATAACAATGCATCAAACAAATTAATGTTTTATGTCCTTTCACTTCATATTTCTCTCTTATAATTACTTTGATGTACTGAAATGTAATTAAACGTTTTTTCTTTGACCTCAGACCTGATGGAAGAGAACGAGGAGAGTGAAGAACTGAGTGAAATGGAGGAGGAACATCATGTCAAACCTGCAGAAAAACCTTTGAGTCGCTCAAAGACTAAAAAGACATTTATAAAGAAAAGAAGAGCCAAGAAATCTTTCACCTGCACTCAGTGTGGGTACAGTTTCACATGCCCAAAAAGACTTAAGAATCACATGAGAGTTCACACTGGAGAGAGGCCATTCGAATGTGATCAATGCGGGAAGAGTTTCAGTCAATCAGCAAACCTTAAAAGTCACATGAGGATCCACACTGGAGAGAAGCCATATGCATGTGATCAGTGCAGCAAAACATTTATTGATAGATCAGCCCTGAAGAAACACCTGAGAGTTCATACAAAGGAGAAGCCATATTCATGTCCTGTGTGTGGAAAGAGTTTTTCACTGCTCTGTAGTTTACAATTACATCAGAGAATACACACTGGTGTGAGAGAGTACATGTGCTTTGAGTGTGAGAAGACTTTTACTACAGCAAACGGCTTAAAACTACACCAGATAATTCACACAGGAGAGAAACCTTACCAGTGTTCACACTGTGACAAGAGATTCAATCGGTCATCACATCTGAAAACACATGAGAGGATTCACACAGGAGAGAAACCTTACAAGTGTTCACACTGTGACAAGAGATTCAGTTGGTCATCAGTTCTGAAAACACATGAGAGGATTCACACAGGAGAGAAAACTTACAAGTGTTCACACTGTGACAAGAGATTCAGTTGGTCATCAGTTCTGAAAACACATGAGAGGATTCACACAGGAGAGAAGAAACCTTACAAGTGTTCACAATGTGACAAGAGATTCGGTCAGTCATCAGTTCTGAAAACACATGAGAGGATTCACACAGGAGAAAAACCTTACAAGTGTTCACACTGTGACAAGAGATTCAATCGGTCATCACATCTGAAAACACATGAGAGGATTCACACAGGAGAGAAACCTTACAAGTGTTCACACTGTGAGAAGAGATTCGGTGTGTCATCTAATCTGAAAAAACATGAGAGGATTCACACCGGAGAGAAAACTTACAAGTGTTCACACTGTGACAAGAGATTCAATCAGTCATCAGATCTGAAAACACATGAGAGGATTCACACAGGAGAGAAACCTTACAAGTGTTCACACTGTGACAAGAGATTCAATCGGTCATCACATCTGAAAACACATGAGAGGATTCACACAGGAGAGAAACCTTACAAGTGTTCACACTGTGACAAGAGATTCAATCGGTCATCACATCTGAAAACACATGAGAGGATTCACACAGGAGAGAAACCTTACAAGTGTTCACACTGTGAGAAGAGATTCGGTGTGTCATCTAATCTGAAAAAACATGAGAGGATTCACACAGGAGAGAAACCTTACAAGTGTTCACACTGTGACAAGAGATTCAGTCAGTCATCAGTTCTGAAAACACATGAGAGGATTCACACCTGAGAGAAGTCACACAAGTGTGATCAGTGTGGGAAGAGTTTCACTATTAAAAGTTCCCTCAAGAGACACATGAAGAGTCATGCAGTGGATAAACCACATCACCACATATACATCAGAAAATGTAATGACAGTTATTTACTTATTCACATGTGACAATAAAATAACATGAACATGTATTAAAAGAAAAGTTCTTGTGTCTTTCTTTCCTCTAAAAACACTGGAACTGAACTGGCTCTTGTCAACACTGACAACCTCTCAAATCTCACAATACTATAACCGTGCGTTCACACCGCCGCCGGCGAGAGCGTCAAATTTCGCTCTTGCCGCCCTGACAACGACGCTGTAGAAAGCTCCGTGGACGTGCTGCCGCTCTGACGTAGATCGAATGTTTTTTTCTTTTTTTAAACTGTATTTAAAGAGGCCGCAAATCAAACAAGCATGTTGATGGATATACTGACCACAAGTAGGGTATAAATTAACTTCATGAAATCGTTTAAATGTGAAAGTAAGAATTAATTGCACACCCGCTGAACAACGAGCGTTCTAGCGCCTATAAAATAGTGTTGCGCGACTTCTTAACAAATTACACATCACTATGAATGATCTTGTCATAAATGATAGGGAAACCCGCACAGCAATGATCAACCTCTCCTACAAATTGCTTGGGAACTAATGTGGTCGGAACCAAAGTTTACAGGCCTGCGTTCTCTGGATTTCTCTCAAGCGGAGCACTTCTACATTCTGACTGGTTGCCGCCTGTTGCCGCCGAACCGCGTCATAGCTCATTACCATAAAGTTGAGCTGATTTCAACTCTCCTCGACGCCCAAATCGTCCAAGACGCGCCGCGCCGCTCTCGCCGGAGCTCGCCGCCCGGCTCCCATTGAAAATGAATGACTTCCGGCCAGCTTGACGCTCTCGCCGCCGGCGGTGTGAACGCACAGTAATGATGATTATCTCATTATTTCATCAACAGCTTTTCTTTGTGTCTGTTTAAATTTTTCTGCTAATAGAAATATATCAGTAATAATTTTAGTCCTGAAAGCCATTTACTTATGGCTTATGGCTTATGGTTACTTATTACTCAAATCCCTCCCCCGGACAGCACGCCAAATGCGCATTTATATTACTCTATATAATTATATATGTAAGTGTGAACTCGTGAATACTTATTACTGCTATTTAAAAGTAATTCTTAACATTACAATATTACTGTCTCAGAATTGTAATGCGTTACATTACTCCTGTATTAATTTTGAGTTACTTTCACCAAAATATCTACAGAAGTAGAACTATACATTCTAAGATGTAGGCTACCAGAGAGCATTTTACATCCAGTAGAAGGAAATATGATGAAGCATAATGACTATCCAGGCTAACAATAGAGAATTGGCAAAGTAAATGATTAAAACAATGCAAGAAATCATGACAGACAGAATCACAAAACGATCCAATTCTGTTATAAGTATTGTAGAGGTAAAGATTATCTAGCAATATCTGGGAATAGTTTAGGTCTGTTTATAGACACAATATAGACACAACAGAACTGTGTAAACTCTAAGTTATGACAATATGCGCATTTGTTCTTTTCTTATTGTTGCGACATAGATAGTTATTTCGGTTTAAGATAAAGGTTGCATTTGACTGCATTTGCATTTGACTAGCCTACGTTCTTGTCCTTATCACTGATAAACTAAGCAATGCGCATCCATCTCGCGAAAGTACAGTTCTGATGTAACGGTGTGGACATTTTCTCACCGGTTAATCAAAGTGTGATGTGACCACATCGGTATCTGGGCTTTTAAATCACTAATTCTATCTAACTGAAAGGAACATGCGCACCACCGCTTGGGCATTAATAACGGGAGCGGATGCAAAGCGAGTGCTTTCAGTTTGCTTCCATATGAACTGAATACGTGCCAGTGCGCGCACACCGTGAATGACAAGCAGATTTTTTGTTGCAGTTTAGAATTAGGCAATTATTCTTAATGAAAAACACAACACAATGATAAACTTCCTTTTATAGGCGCTTTTACATTTCACTTTGAAACCAAATCTTCTGCGATCATCTGTCAGCTCAAGATCGGACTCCTACTGCGTTTACTGCGACACGAACAGTCTGTTCTCTAACTGAACTAAATTACTATAAAAAATCAAAACGACGGTGTCACGGTGTGCAGTAGGCCTAGTCTTATTCTGTCATCTTCACCCTAGTGTTGTTTATACTTTCGTTTGGCTCAGCAGCGCGCGCCTCGTCTCTCGTCCGTTCTTTGACGCGCTCGCCGTTGTGCTATTCTTTTAAACGACAGAGCCTTTAAACCTTCTTTAGCTACTTTCCACCGACCAGCACGAGCACAGAGGCTAAAATCATGCCTTCGGCACTTCTGTAAAATCCGCCCTAAATACGTACGCCTTCACTGGACTATGTCACACAATATCCAAATGTACACCAGCAAGAGGAAGATGAATGAAGTAAATTGCTATACAAATATATCAGAAGCTGTCTGTAACAAAGTTCGTTTGTGAGGAAGGCAGAGGACACGGGAGTCGGCTGGACTGTTGACGTATTCACTTTTATTTTCAACTCTAAACACAGCAACACACTCAATGGTGTGACTTTTCATAAACTCAAGGATCACTTCCGGGTCGGCACTTCCGGGTATTTCTCAGTCTCTGGGTGTCTCACGTCAACAGTCCCTCTCTCTCTCCCTGGTCTCCGGTTCCGCTGGCATTTTATCCCCTCTCCGCGCTCATTACTGGAACAAGATACAGGTGTTATTAATCTGCGTCCAACCCACTCACTTACCGCTCGTCCCGCGGCTCTCTCTCCCGCTGCAGACCTAGCTGAACCACGCCCCCCTTGCCACATACCCCCACCGCCCGACTCAGGCCGGGGAGCCGTCCGGCCTGCAACCCCCCCCATTTCTGGAGAGGAAATCGGCCACAGCCATCTGAGCACCCGGCCTGTGGACCACCTTGAACTTAAACGGCTGAAGAGCTAGATACCAACGGGTGATCCGCGTGTTGGTATCCTTCATGCGGTGGAGCCATTGGAGAGGAGCGTGGTCCGAACAGAGGGTGAACTCCCGCCCCAGAAGGTAGTAGCGGAGGATGAGAACGGCCCACCTGATGGCAAGGCACTCTTTTTCGATGGTGCTGTACTTAGCTTCTCTCTTGGAGAGCTTACGGCTAATGTACAGCACCGGCCGCTCTCCCCCCTCCACCTCCTGGGCCAGGACCGCGCCCAGCCCCCTGTCCGACGCGTCAGTCTGCAACAAAAAGGGGAGAGAAAAGTCAGGGGAGTGTAAGAGCGGCCCGCCACATAGAGCAGCCTTAACTCGGGTAAAAGCCTGCTGACACGGCTCCGTCCACTGGACCGTATCTGGTAGCCCCTTTCTAGTAAGATCAGTCAAAGGGCTGGTGAGGTCCGAATAATTTGGTATAAACCGTCTATAATATCCCGCCAGCCCCAAGAACTGTCTTACCTCCTTTTTGGTCTTGGGTCTCAGACAGGTTGCAATCGCGGCAGTCTTATCAATTTGGGGACGCACCTGTCCATGACCCAAGTGGAAGCCCAGATACCTTACTTCCACCCGCCCAATCGCACACTTCTTCGGATTGGCCGTGAGCCCCGCTCCTCTCAGCGACCTCAGGACCGCTCTAACATGCTGCATATGCCGCTGCCAATCGTGACTGTAAATCACGATATCATCCAGATACGCAGCAGCATATGCGGCATGGGGACGCAAAATCCTATCCATGAGTCGCTGGAAGGTAGCGGGTGCCCCGAACAAACCGAAAGGAAGCGTGACAAATTGGTGCAATCCAAACGGCGTGGTGAAAGCTGTCTTTTCTTTGGACAATGGAGACAAGGGGATCTGCCAATAGCCCTTTGTTAAGTCCAGTGTCGAATAAAATCGAGCCGTGCCCAGCCGATCAAGCAACTCGTCAACCCGCGGCATTGGATAAGCGTCGAATTTCGACACTGCGTTCACCTTGCGATAGTCCACACAGAACCTGACCGAGCCGTCGGTTTTAGGAACCAAAACTATCGGGCTCGCCCAGTCACTGTTGGACTCCTCGATTACTCCCATGTTGAGCATTGCCCCTAATTCCTCCTGAACCACCTTTTTCTTGTGTTCAGGCAATCGATACGGCGGGCTGCGAACTACCACGCCCGGCTCGGTCTCGATATGGTGCTGAATCAAGTCAGTACGTCCCGGTAGGGGCGAGAACACGTCGGCGAACTCCGCCTGTAGTTTTGATAAATCAGTGAGTTGGAACGGTGAGAGGTGATCTCCACCAGGGGCCAGCGCGACTGATTGCGCTTTAATGCTCGCCTCTGGCCCGAGATCATCCTCTCCCCCGATCACCGTTGCCAACAACACTGATTCCACCTCATTCCATTTTTTAAGCAGGTTGAGGTGATATATTTGACGCGCCCCGTTCCTATCGGATCGTATCACTTCATAATCGAGCTCTCCGATCTGTCGTGCGACCTCAAACGGCCCCTGCCACTTTGACATTAATTTCCAGCTCGACGTAGGGAGTAGTACGAGCACTTTCTCTCCCGGTGTGAATTTGCGTAGCTTCGTACCCCTGTTATATGACCGGCTTTGGCGGTCCTGGGCTTGTAACAAATTCTCCCTGGATAGCCGCCCCAGTGTGTGGAGATTTGTTCGCAAGTCCAGCACATACTGAATTTCGTTCTTCGCCAAAGAAGGTCCCTCCTCCCAAGTTTCTCGCAGGACGTCCAGCACCCCCCGTGGCTGGCGTCCGTAGAGAAGCTCGAAGGGGGAAAACCCCGTGGAGGCTTGGGGAACCTACCGCACGGCAAATAAGAGGGGTTCTAACCACCGATCCCAATTTTTGGCGTCTTCCTGTACGAACTTACGGATCATGGATTTAAGGGTGCGATTAAATCGTTCGACCAAGCCGTCCGTTTGTGGGTGATAAACGCTTGTTCGAATGGATTTAATGCCCAATAACCCGTAGAGTTCGCTTAACGTGCGTGACATAAACGCCGTGCCTTGATCAGTGAGGATTTCTTTCGGAATCCCCACCCGGGAGATTAGTCGAAACAGTGCATCCGCAACACTCTTCGCGGAGATGTTGCGGAGAGCCACTGCTTCCGGATATCGTGTTGCGTAGTCCAAGATGACTAACGCAAAACGATGGCCGCGTGCGGATCGCTCTAATGGCCCGATGAGGTCTACAATATACCAGGGACGTGCAGTTTATTCAAAGAAAGAGCTTTATTAGAACAAACACAACCAAATGCAAAATGTGTGAGATCTGCCCACACAACAATAGGAAGCTCACGAGAAGCCCAAAATCCTACAGCACCATGAAGTCTCTGTTTTCCGCTTCAGAGCTGTAGGTAACTAGCGCCATTCTGTCTGATTTCAGTCCATTTTTCAGACGTCTGTCGTGCGTTGCCCTGTTCTTTGGAATCGCCTCTAATCTCGATTGCAGCGTGGCACAGAGCTTGGCGAGCTCCTGGCTGGTCGAACAGTCCATCCAGACACCGCGCCAACGATGCCGTCTTCCTCATCAGACATCAGGTCTATGGTAGCGCACTTCCAAAGGCCCACCTCATCCTCAGCTAACACACTCTTTCTTGCTTGTAGCAGCTGTAAAAACAAACAATAAAGACAATCAGTATTGCGCGATGTACTGCGTAAAATGCACCTGAAAAAAAGTCACACTGACCAAAACCGGATCTAATCTAATAAATCTTACCCTCTTTCTTTTCAATCGACTCCGAGCTGAACTCTTCACAGCTTCTGCTTGCGATGCAAGAACTGGATGTTTGTACCTGAAGCTCCTGCGTACTGTCTCTATGTCTAATATGCAGCTGGAAAACAATTAAATGAGTGTTATGATGAAGTTGTGAAGACGGCGTACTGCTTCCTGTAAAATGACCAGAAAAAGAAAACACTTTTATAAAGCAACTTACATTTGATCTTTTACAAGGCTAATTCCAGCTTGTGCTACTTAAAAAGCTTTGCTTTAGGTTACTTTAGCTTGGATAACAGTCTTACCGCAATCTTAGGACTGGGCACTCGTCTTCTCTTCTTAAAGTTAGTATCTTCCACACAGTTTTTCGACTCCAAAGCAAGCAACCTATCGTCTATGGACAGCAACCTGGAGATTACTAAAGTGAACTGCTCGTTAAAATCGGCAGCAAACTGAGCAAGCTGACGAGATAATAGCATTCTGCCCAATGATAGCATTCAGCTGTTTCTTCCCGCCCGTCTGCGGACTGAAAGGGGTTGTTCGCGTCCATGCAGAGGAGTTGAAGGGGAGACGCCGTCCAGCCATTGTAGATCACAAAACAGCAAAGTAGCAAAAACACAGGGAATGGAGGAAAGGGTTTGAGTACAGGAGTGAAAACGTCTGTTTATGCTCGTCTTGCAAGTACTGCTGTATGAGTCCTCATTGCCCATTCCCTCGCACGTGATTGGACGGGGGCTAGAAGGCTCGTCGGGCTCCTCCAATCACATGTGAGGTCATGGGCATGATGGAAGAACACAGAGCTCGCATGTTTATGAAATAAAGCACAGTGTGCCTATAAAACTAGTTTTAAAATCTTTTCATACTTAAATGGCCATATTAATGGTGGTCTTTTCATACTCAAATAGCCATAATAATGATGGTCTTTTCACTCTCAAATGGGCATATTCATGCGCTAAGTATGGCCGTTTGAGGTGATGAGTATGGGCATTGCGTGAGTTTTAAATGTGTACTTAACATTTCCATAGGATGAGTATGTGACTGAAGAGGAGGAAAGCCTTGCTAAGAAGCAGAGTGAAGCAATAACAAATAGTTAATGAACTAATAAAATAATAAAACAAAGATTAAATTAAGATGCTAACAATATATATATTCATTAAAATTTCCATCGCATGAAGACAGTTGGTTATGGCTTAAGTGTACGTAAACAGGTGGGTAATAACTGGATATGTGTCACAAATATTACATCCATGCATTCAGCAGCCCAATTAAATACCTGTCTGTCATTAATATTAATCAAACGACTACAGATGTTAAATAAATGTATACATATAAAATAAATATGTATTAGTATCGGAATTTTTATTTTATTTTTAATAACTATTGTTTTTGTAATTTGCTTAGGGTATTTTTTAAATTATATATATATATCCTAACTAAAATAACTCATAGCCTGTCATATTACCTTTCTCATATTAGCCTATTATATTCTATTATAATCTATTATATTGCCACCCCTTGCCCACCTGCATATCCCAGCTGATATACAAGATTTGGGGGGTCATTCTGCATTTGAAAGTTTGAAAGGGTTTTAAATCTTCTAAATAAAGTAAAATGATTCAAAATCAAGTAATTTACGCATGCCAAAGTCAACTTTAAACATATACAATGTAATTTCCAAACAGCAAAATTGTGGCCAGTGAAAATGCTGAGTGGCTAATAACTTTGGAAAACCACTAACACGGTGGCCGGTGAGCAAAAAAGTTAATGTCAACCCCTGTATGTATGTATATATATATATATATATATATTTAGTTCAATAAAATGCATGTACTGTAAGTGGTGATGGTGTTAATGATTTACCTGAGCGAGATCGAGCTTGCAGTGCATTGCACTCAGACTGCAGAGAATGTGATTATGCCACGGGTCAAACAGAAAATGCGCGCTGCGTTAATAAATGTAGTGCCGTTAAAATTAATGTGCGTTAACACGTTAATTTTGACAGGCAATGATATATGATATATAAAGTTTGCTTGGTCAAAGTTGCGGTGATTGGTCAAAATTGCGAGTCGCACTGAATTCACAAGGACTGATTGCTAATGACACACAATAAATAATCTAGAATACTTTCATCAAATATATAAATTCAAGCTTAAGTTTAAGATTTTACAATTAGGCTATACTGAGCCTGATCTATCTAAGAGATTTTCTTAGAAGGAAGTTAGTACCTTTAAAGCTAGGAACACACCAAGCCGACGCCGATCAACTAGTGGCGACGAAAGCAAACTGCTGAGTCGGCTCACGTTGGCTCACGTCGGCAGCGTCTTGGGTCCAAAGCGGTCCAAAGTTGCCCTGACACACCAAGCCGACGCTTGACATCCGACGGCCAATAGCGCGTCCCTTCTGCGCCTGCGTTAGAGGAAATACCTTTCCGTTCCAGCTGGTGGCAGTAGTCTGTTTTCGTTATTCGAAACGGGAAACCGGAAGAGCTATAAAGATATCAGCTGTCGTTTTCGTTTCCCCACACAGACGGATTTGTGCATTTCAGAACGTTGCAAATGGCATTGCCATTGTCAACCCTTGGTCTTTTACTTGTGGAAGAGGAAAGGTAGAAGCGGACACGAAAAATACGAGGAACGCTCACTAAATGGGTGAAACCATAGATTATTACACTTGTTCACCTATCAATGAACCATAACAATAACAGGGCATAGCTCAAACAATACCCTGCAAATTGGCTCATTCAGATGCATTGTGGAAGTTAATGTGACACAATCTGAACAATGGCCACTTACCCAAAAGGTTTTTTAAAATAAATATATATGTATGACGTATTCTGTCTGATTTACAGTAAATTATGTTTGTGACAATGCTAGTTGCTAGTTCAATGAATTATGACAGAATTTGTATGTATTTTTTCATTGGAAACATGCCTATGGTGACATTTCTGCAAAATGATATCATGCTGCTTCTTGCACATCACATAACAGCAGTTTGGAAATGAAATCTCCAGTGGCACAGAAATGTGAATTAAAATAATGTAACACTAAACCATACACTGAACTTAACTGACAGTAACCATGCTAACTATTAGTTTACAGATATTGCACTTTGATAACATTGTATTGTGGAAGTAACACATCATGAAAATATGTCTCTATTAATTGAAAATCTATTTATTCTTAAATTGAAACATCAATATAGATGTGTTTATTAACCCTGCTAGTTAGATGTCAAATTGCAAAATAAGGGTTAGAATTCTGCATCATCTTGTGTTTTGTGGTACTTTTTTACATAAAGAACTGTGAATGCAAGTACCCAAAGTCAAAGTTTTTTATTTTCCAATGTTCAGTACAATGGGCACAAATAGCTATATAGAGAATAGCTATAAAAGTAGCTATATGTGTAGATTCAGCCAAGGGTGTACTGGGCTGTAGCTCAGCCGTAATGAAGCTGGGCTCCTCACGGGGGCCAATCCAGGTGTCACTGTTGGTACCATCTGAGGGTAAACAGGATTCACTTTCAGACAAAGGTTCCTTAAAGACACAATCAAAATGTGAACAATGTGATACAATAGATTCTTACACTTGTGCACCAATAACCCATAACAATAACAGGGCATAGCTAAAACAATACCCTGCACATTGGCTAAATGGATCTATTCAGATGCACATTGTGGAAGTTGATTTGTTGAATTACTTGTAAATAGACCCATCTGAACATTCATTGGCCACTTTACCAAAAGCAAAATGTTAATTTGTTCAAATGGAAAGAAAAAATAAATAAAATAAATTATACACACACACACACACACATATATATATATATACACACACAAACACATGTGGTGCAGTCATATGACCAATTCAGCCAAGATGGTGAACGACATCAGAGTTGTTTTGTATGCTTTCTGTTTTAACATCCTTGTTAAATATTAATGTCAGTTTGTACATACTGTTAAAAAACTCAGTGCCTTTTCTCGACATAGTCGCAGAGTATATAAACAAGTAGCGGAAATGACGCAAGTCGAAGCGTCTTGGATTTGCTCATGCGCAGTACGGGGATGTAAGCGGTTTCAGATGTTTCAGTGTAGATGAACATTTTTTGGAAAACAATTGAAAATGATAGTGTGTACGCGGAGCATTTTTAGATGAAAACTCAGGATCAGGATTTGCCACAAAGGTAAAAAAATGTACATTCCATGCAAACAACATCACTCTCCTAGAGCTCAACCACAGTGCATAGTGGCATGACTACAGTGACCTTTTCTTTGGTCTTGCTTAAATGCACAGTGGATGTATTAACCACACATCTCCCAGCAATGCGCTCAACGGGCAGAAATGATGCTGGGTATGACATGTCAAGCCAGGAAACTTGTGCAATAACATGTTTAAATGCAGTACCTTTTGACACAACATCAACAACTATAAACTGCTTTATAATGGCTGGTCGTAGTTCTGCTAGAGGGTCAAGGATGGGTTCCTCAAAACTGTTAGTGTTTCCACACCACTTAGCATATACATATGCTGACCTAAGTTATATTCAGATATGTTATCCATTTGCATGTCATGTCAAAACTTTTTTCCCAGGAACGACTCACGACTTCTGCTCATCTGTTGAGAAGGTACTCATGCAAGAAGTTATTCAGTTACCAAACACCGAAAAGCTTAAAGAAATGGCAACGTATTTTGAGCGCAGATGGGGGTTGCCACAGTGTGTAGGTGCAATAGATGGGTCACACATCCCCATTCTTGGACCGGAGGAGTACCACACAGAGTACTTGAAAGGGCTGGCATTCGATCATCCTGCAGGCTGTTGTGGATGGAAGGGGTCTCTTTTGGAATGTTTTTGTTGGAGCGCCGGGGAGCCTGCATGATGCCAGAGTGCTGCGTTTGTCAGGCTTGTGGGACCTAGTGGACAGGGGTTTGTTACTACCAGATGTAACACAGAACATTTTTGGACATGATGTGGGGTACTATGTCCTTGGTGATGCAGCCTATCCTTTAAAGAGCTGGCTGATGAAACCTTTTACAGACAACGGACAACTGACACCCCAACAGCTTGTGTACAATCAGAAAACAAGCAGAGCCAGAGTGGTGGTTGAAAATGCTTTTGGCAGACTAAAGGGCAGAAAGAGGGCATTGCTAAAACGAAATGACTGCAGTACACACAAGGTCAAGTCCCTGGTGATAGCATGTTGTGTTCTGCATAACCTCTGTGAAATGAATGGTGACGAGTTCAGAGAAGAATGGGTTACGAGTACTTTAAACCACCCTGACGGAGCTCTGTCATCCACTGTAGAAGCTGAGGGTCTTGACGCACGTACAGGCCTAATGAAGTTTTTGACTACAATGTAGTAACGCTAGGAATGAACAGGTTTTTTTTTGATTGGAAAAATAACTTTTAAAGGCTGCAATTAACATTTTCTATGCTGTATACACCTGTTGTGCATTGTTTAAGGTGTACCACTTTATTTTAATAAATGTTTTACTGCTGCATCATGGTTTGTTTTTTCATTATTGTTCTGTTAACAGTCACCCCCCATTTGGGCAGAGACAGCATTTATGCTTTTAAAATGATTGTGACCTTGTGAAAATGAAAATGTCCTTGTGACAACACACAAAACCAAGGTATCAGATTTAGATTTGTAGATTTATATTATAGAAATATTTTCAAATACATTACACATTTGTATATAATGAAGCCACGTTGTATTTTTAGCATTTCTTTTTACATGGCTTTGTCATAAACATAAAACGCCATTAGTTCTTATCAGAAAATTGCTTATGTGAGGTAAAATATATAAAGAAAACAAACACTGCGTTAGCATGTCACAAAAACTAGCATCTCAGTTTTTTCTTTCGTTAATATTTTATTTCAATGAAATATATTTTTTGTAGCCCCATTAAAATTATTCATTTTATTCTGTTTTTCAAAGAAGCCCCGCAGGTGTGTGATGTGACGGTGTGTGTACCCTTATGTTCTGTTGTTTATTCTGCTATTTGCTCATGTAAAGCTAATTTAATTTGACGTTCTTATCTTAACGGTTAGTGGTCGACTAATGAGCTTTGGTTGTTAATCAGGAAAATTATCAAAATGATCAAAACGCTCTCATTCCAATCCTCCGCCAGTTTTGCTGCTGCACACAAATGAATGCGTACACAAGCTGAGACCTGGCCTGAGATTTGATTGCATCTACCGCTTACATCCATATTGATAAATGCCAAGTTTTGCGTACGTTCGTTTCATAAATGAGTCCCAGGGCGTTTCCTGTCTGTAAAATTAATTCCACACTGATGATATACAAACCAGTTCTCTCATGTGGTACTCCAGGGCTATTTTATACCTAAAACCTTTCCCACAGTGACCACATGTAAACAGCTTCTATCCAGTGTGAACTCTCATGTGTCTTGTAAGGGTTCCTTTTCTGCTGAAACCCTTTCCACACTGTTGGCAGGCGAACGGCTTCTCTCCAGTGTGGATTCGTATGTGGTCTTCAAAGGATCGTTTTTGATTGAAACTCTTTCCACACTGAGGGCATATGTAGAGTGTTTCTCCAGAGTGACGTCCCATGTGGAGTTTAAGGTTTCCAATTTGAGTGAAACTCTTTCCACACTGAGGGCATATGAATGGCTTCTCTCCAGTGTGAACTATCATGTGTCTTTTAAGGCCTGCTTTTTCAGTGAAACTCTTTTCACACTGCTGGCATGTGTACGGCTTCACTCCCATGTGAGTTCTCATGTGTTTATTAAGATTTTCTTTTTCAGCAGTAGTCTTTCCGCAGTGAGGGCAGGTGTAAGGCTTTTCTCCAGTGTGAACTCTTATGTGTCTGTTAAGATTTTCTTTTTCAGCAAAAGTCTTTCCGCAGTAAGAGCAGGTGTAAGGCTTCTCTCCAGTGTGAACTCTCATGTGTCTGGTAAGGCTTTCTTTCATTGTGAAACTTATTTCACACTGAGGACAGATGTAAGGCTTCTCTCCAGTGTGAGTTCTCATGTGCTTTTTAAAGCTTACTTTTAGATTGTATCTCTTTCCACACTGAGGGCAGGTGTAAGACTTCTCTCCAGTGTGAACGTGGATGTGTCTTTTAAGGCTTTCTTTCAGTGTGAAACTCTTTCCACACTGAGGGCAGATGTAAGGCTTCTCTCTAGTGTGAACTTGGATGTGTCTTTTAAGGCTTACTTTTTCAGCAAAAGTCTTTCCACACCATTGACAGGTACAACTCTTCTCTCCTGCGTGAATCCTCATGTGTTTGTTAAGGTGTACTTTATGAGAGAAATGCTCCCCACACTGTTGGCAGGTGAAATCACTTCTAGTCCCGGTTGTTTCAGCCTGTGAGCAACTAACAGTTTTTTCTCCAGTTATGAAATCATGATGAATCTTATAGTGATCTTTTTTTCCCATGTCATTCTCCGTTTCCAGCACCACCGGGTCTACAGCGAAAAGAGACAAATGCAAATTAACACCAGTTTAATGGCAGAAAGCAACAGACAACTAAATATTTTAACATATGAAGCATACAACTAGAACCTATACATGGGTGGATGCTCAAAAACTTTAATCTGGATACGAATGATCTGGATTTGGAAATCCCACATTTTCCTTTCCAGGATCAGGTAATCCATTTTACTTTTATGCTGGTAGTTCAAAGCAAAATTGGGATCACCCTGATCGAGATCTTTATTTTCTGATTTCCCAATCTGAATTACTAGTGCTCTAAATCAGATCACATTTCACTGTGTAGATTAGCCACGTAAAAAACAACAAATAGATGAGTCAATATTGAGCCCCTAAAGCAGGGGTGTCAAACTCAGTTCCTGGAGGGCCAACCCCACAGAATTAAGCTTCAACCCTAATTAAACACGCCTGATTCAGTTATTTAAGTCCTCAAAATAATTTAAGGTAATTTTCCTTCCCATCTCAATATTCTTTCAGGGTGCTTTCACACCTGCCTCATTTAGTTCGGTTGAATCTTACTAGAGTTCATTTCCCTAGGTCTGAAAGCAGCAATCGCACTCGGGTGCGCACCAAAAGCGGACCAAACAAGCGTACGAGACCTCCTTGAAGAGGTGGTCTCGGTACGATTTCAAACAAACTCTGGAGCGGTTCGTTTGTGGTGAGAACGTGATCCGACCTCTAACAGAACCAACTGCTAAAGTACTGATCATTTTTGGACTGAACCAGCTGCCGTAGTTAGCTGCGCTGACATTATGTGCATGATATTATTACCTGATAGATCGTTGGCAATATTTTTGGAAGATGGAAGCATGTCAAGAGTTAATAATTAATGCACGCCTCCGCTTGAAGTGACGAGCGATGCGCGCTCGCCGTCTGCAGTGCATTAGAGCGTTGTCGTCACGTCGCATCCGCGCTTCATTATAGAAATGTTTTGTTTGCATACTGTGGTAAATACACACAGTGTAGTAGATTATGGCCAGAGACAAAACTGGCCCGCGCAGTCGTCTCTCCATAGTGTTATTATAGTTTGCTGGCTTTGCCTTGCCTGTTGGAATTTTCCCACACGTAAATTCTGACCAATCGAAAAGCAGTTTATGAAATACGCCATGGCCAATGAGTGATGTGGATGTTGTCACGTGCTTGCGTTTTGGTTCATTTCAACTGGTTCGGACCAAAGCAATCAGTGTGGTGTGAAAAGGAACCAAAAAAATCAGAAAAATGCAACAATGTATAATTGTTTGCCCTTGGTTCGGACCAAATGAACCGAATTAGAGATGTGAAAGCACCCTCAAACACCGCGTCTACAGTGGACACGAGCGGCGTATAATATAAGTACGTAAACTGATGCCTCAAGCTATTTAAGACGACAGCGCAGTAACAGTGAAACAGATTTTGTACATTACAGAGATGGATGCCGTGGAACTAGGGGTGTAACGATTCGTTTTAACAACGATTCGATTGAAATAAAACAGTCACACTGATTTAAATTTTTGCTAAAAAGTTACTGAATTGATTTCAAGTCACTGAATCGTTTCAGATCATATCGTTCTAAATGAGCCAATATCGTCCTTAAATCGTATCGACAACCTCAAATCGTGATACGAATCGAATCGTTGTTAAACAAATGGTTACACCCCTACGTGGAACATCACTTGTTCAAATCAGCTATCGCGTCAGTTTTAAGCGATTTAAACTTTAACTTTTCGTTAAAACCCGAGCAAAGAACAACACTGCTATCAGATGTGGATTACACCGGCTACTGTGATGAGGAGGATGGGGAGTGTGATCATGTGCTAACACCACACACACCTCTAGATCTGGCCTTTCTGTGATTATTTCCTCACACTAGATCTGGTAGCAGTGTAAAAATTGTAAATAATTGCAAATAGAAATAACTAGCGTAACTACTCAATTTGAATGAAGTTTGTGAGACACAATTTTCCAAAGACGCATCAATATTATTTTATTTTCAAAATATTGCAAATGGCGTTCTAAACGCAATACAAATGCCTCACAACGGGGGCAAATGCGATCAGAGCTCGATGGTTTCTGTTCGAGCGTCAATCCGAGATGTTTCAGTCGGTCTGAGATGCTATTAGGGTTTTCCAAATTTTGCAAAAATGTTGATAGTGACGGTGGACACCAGCTATTGACTTTTTTTTTTTACAACAACGGCAAAAGTCGTCAGAAGCTATTGCAACATCTTCCTCGAAATCACAAACAAAGAATGGCCGTCTCAGACGTCTCTCCGTCACTTTACATACGTCATCGTCTGTTGGTGACGCCCCTTTGGAAATTATTTGTCGATGAAATAAAATTCTGCCAGTTCTGTTTACTAAAACTTAAAATTTCTTAATATGCTTGATATGATCCACTCTTTTGTGGCTCATATATTGCTTCATTATGTACATGTACTGCTATTTATGTTCAGGTATGTTACAATGTTAGTAGAGGACTTTTGAGGACATATTACAAAAATGACTTTTTCCATTGATCTTCATTCATAAGTAGACATTGGGTGAAAGTTTCACAGAATAACAGTTTCATTTAGGCTACTTCTGTACTATTCTCTGTATGATTATACTTTGGTATATTCTCTATTTGGGCAGCGCTAGACATTTGAATAAGGATCAAATGACTGAGTTCAGCTTTAAGGAAGAAACCAACCTGTGTGCTCCTCAGTTTCTTCATCTTTCACTCTCAATGTTTCTTCAATCTTCATGTCTTCACTCTCCATTTTAATGATCTCCATCTTTATAATGGTGCTCAATCGCTTCAGCAGGAGTTTTTCTGTGTGCTTGTCCTGTTTAAGATTAAAATAATTGATCTAATCTGAATCTCTGAGTGTCTCAATCAGTGAAAAACACTAAAAACTAGCTTCGAATTAAAAAACACAAACGTTACAGACTCTTGATATTTATAACCATTTCTGATTTGGTATTTAATGAATTATATATTTAAATGATTACACATTCATGAAAACATTAGCAGTTAGTTTATTAGAGTTGTCATAACGCATGTTTAATGTGTGTTGTTCTTGATCATTTGAGCTGCACGTGTCCCGATTCAAATCACTGAATCAAGTATTTGATTCAACTTTTTTCAATTGAGATTGTTTCTCCATCACTACTCGCCAATGACTTAACTCGTGATGAACTGATTCACGATAGAGGGAGAGAAATGAGACGCAGCTTTTGTTACTGGTGTTTTAGTCACACAAAATTTCCTTCATTAAAGTTAGATAAAGCACTACAATGTTACATTCAATAATGTTATTTCACATCGCCTTGTAAAACCTATAAAACATGGAACGGTTTCAATCGTCTTAAACAGATTAAATACGTAAAACAAACCCTTTCTTCAGCCGAATCACAACAGAAGCAGGAGCGCGGCGCAGACTTATGACGTCATGTCGCCGCACCAAAATAAAAGTCCCGTTCACGCACTGCTGTCTTATAATCACAGAGCTGCAGAGAAATTTACTCTTTCCAATGGCTCTGCAGTGGAGCTTTTGATATATATATATAGAGAGAGAGGAAACTGAGGAGGATTCAGTAGATTTCGATTTTATTTGGGCTGTAGTTTTACATACACACATTGTAGTTATTAAAGTTATTCACATATCCTTTATCAGTTGTATGGAGATGTTGCATAGTTGCCATTCTATAAAATGGATGCATTGTTTGCATGGGTTGATGCACTGTTTGGATTTTTTTATGATGATGCACTTGGCATCCTGTTCATATAATACATTGTTTGCATCCGTTAAATTAATGCACTGTTGCCATGCTCTGAAATAGCCTGTGTTGTTAAAGGACAACTGCGGCACATTTTTAAGTTTATCTTGATCGTTATATCTTTGTGAGTACAGTCTATAGAAAAAAAACTAACCTGATTGGTTCTTGTACCACGGAGTTATTAGCAAGCAGACAGGGTATACATGTAACAAGTACACCATAGTACTGTGTCTGTTGCGCACGGCTAAGGGCGAATGGCCGGATGCTGGGCCTATTTGGGAGAACGTCCAGGGCTGTTTTTTAAAGATTCGTTCAAAATGAACGAATCGTTCATGAACGACACGTCACTAAGCAGAGCTCGTTGACAGATTAAACATTCGCCGTATCCGGTCGGCTAATCTCCGAACATATCTTCCCTTTTTAAGAATGACTTCAGTGCCGTTCTTTGTTCTTTTCTCAGAGAAAAGCTTAACTCCAAGTCTTCCAGAGTCGCGGTCAGAGCTGATTCGAAAGACCGCCGTTCGCCAGTTTCTAGGTGTTTCTCAATGTCAAGGATGCTTCCAAGTCACTTCCTTCAGAGGCTAGGCGAGGCTCCTCTTTAGGATTCGGAGAACACGCAAATGGAACAGGCTAGCAAGTGCACGTCATTGCGTCATTACGTCAGTAAAAAGTTTCGATTTCGGTGCTTAAAATAGAAGTAGTAATGATGGTGTGTTTGCTGTACAGCATTTTTTCGGAGATGGAGATGGTGAGGCAGCATCGGCGTCAGGCTCACTGTTAATTTGTCGCCACCTCTGGCGTCAAAGATGGTAAGTAACTTTCATAAAATGTTAGCGTAAGGACGGTGCTGATGTTCAAGTGACGTAAGCGCTCGTATCATTAATTATAAAAATATATCTATTATGTTATGGGTCAAATTGACCCGTACTGTTTAAACACACATGACAGTCAAAGAATTAATATGATTAAATAGGAGTTTATTGATTTAAATACGATTATATTGCCTGAGTGAACAGAACTGCGTCCATAGCGACGATCCATGGCAACGGTGTGGTGGTATGATATTGGATATTTAAAAATATATACAATTTAAGACTAATTTGTTAAAGACTTGTCCTATCTCACAAACAAGATGAGCAGAGCTGGCATCTTTTCAATCGACACTTTTTATTTTGAAAAAAATAAATTAACAAATTGACCCACAACATAAAAAGTGTTAAGCCTGGTAACATTACAGCTGTTAAAACGCATGCAATGGTAAAATGATAAAATGCTATTTTACAACTCAAGTAACAACTCAAAAAAGGATAGCCTATATGAAGTAAAAATTACAAGGTGAATGACCAGTAAAAGGGAAAAGCTTTAAATCCCCCCGTCTGCAAACCTGTTGAGCCAATATGTTTTATAGTTTAATAAACATTAACTAAAAGGCAAAACTGAAATTATACTTAAACCTTCCTCTCTTCTACATGTTGTACAGGCTCGCCACTACTGTGATATTAATGCCACAGTGCCAGTCCTGCAGCGATATTATGGCGGGGAGGACACACGGCCAGACTTCATATACAGCAGCTGATGGGGGCTCTGAAGACTGACAGGCAGCGCTGACAGTGGGTACCCATGTCTACAGGAACCCCCGGCCCTTATTACACCATATAAGAGGCCAGTGAGAGGCATGGCAGAGCAAAGGTTTAACTACCATCATTCCAAAGTTCGCACAATCATTGAGCGTGCATTAGGAATGATGAAAACCCGCTCCAGGTGGATCTTTTTAGAAGCACTTGAAGTACATACACTGCTTGTCCCTAAGGTAATAAATCATTGCAATACTTCTGTGTGAATTTCTTAATCAAAGCATAGTAGGCTACGCTACTCAAAATAACAGTTCATGTTTAAACACTGCTAAAGCCACACTCTTCTGTGTTCATGTTTTTTTTCATATCTTAACAGTCTTGTTTCCTTATGCACAGGTGGTGGCAGCAAGTGTAATTTTGCGCAACATTTGTGTTGGTGTCGGTGATGTACTGGAAGAGGTGGAGGAGAAGTAGGACATCCAGCCTCCTGTGGATCCTGATGGGGGGGAGAGCCGGAGTGGAAGTGCTTGCGCTGACCAACGAGGTGTCTGCACTCCACGAGGCACCTCTTGATCATGACTATTTTTGCCAGGTGAATAATTAAGTGTGGACTATGACCTGCTGCGCTTGCATCCAAGTACATACAACACCACCAATTTTAAACACCCAAATAACCATAAAAGTACATTAAGTATATTTTATTTACTTTGAGTGATACAATATTTCTAGGGGTGTAACGATTCGTTTTAACTGCGATTCGATTCGGTTGAAATAAAACTTTCACACTGATTTAAATTTTTGGCTAAAAAGTTACTGAATTGATTTCAAGTCACTGAATCGTTTCGGATCATATCGTTCTAAATGAACCAATATCGTCCTTAAATCGTATCGACAACCTCAAATCGTGATACGAATTGAATCGTTGTTAAACGAATCGTTACACCCCTAAATATTACTGCAACTGTTGCAGAATCAATGATTATCTAACATGACAGATTGGATGACCACTGGACTAACCTTAACATTCTTCTTCTGTCTGCAGCCTTGAAGCAACAACTGCTGCACCGCTTGGGTTCTTCTTGTGCTGTATATAGTTGTAAATGTTTGAGTTTTTGTATATAGTTGTAGATATAAGAATGTTGTTTTAATTATTTGCTGTTTCATGTATATAGGTTTTAAAATAGATGTTTAAATAAAAAAAATGATGTAACAAAGTTAAAATTCATGTTTTTGTAGAGCTTGGAATAGCCAATCACAAAACGTTGTAAATAAGGGTGAAGATAATCTTCGATTCACTTTGTTTTTCTATTGCAGTCTAAAGAACAAGTAAAAAAAAAAAGGATTTACAGTTTATACTAAATAAATAAGGGGCAAAGACAAAACTAGTTCATTTTAATTTACTATATTTTTCCACTAACCTCTCCAACAGCAAAAAAACCCGATTTGCCCTCTCTCTGGCCTCTGCTTTCCTCCTCTCATCTGCCTCCCTCTGGTATTTAATATCCTCCTTTAATAGCTGCAGGATTGGATCCTCTCGCTCCCTTCTCCTCTTCTCTCCTCTGTGCCCTGCTCTCTCTTTGCTCCTGTCTCTCACTCTCTCCTCCTCCTCATCCTCTCCCTTCATCTGCCTCTTGTGCAGTGCTTGGCCCTGGTTTTTCCTCTTGGATCGAGGTGAAGGAATTATCTTCTGCTAACCATGACTCCGCTTATTTGATTAAAAAAAATACTACAAAAACAGTAATAGTATTAAATATTATTCCATTGTAAATCAGCTGTTTTCTATGTGAATATACAGTAAAGTGTAATTTATTCCTGTGACCAAAACTTTAGTGTCCCATGACCCCTTCACAAATCAGTATAATGTGAGGATTTGATGCTCAAGAAACATGTATTATAGATGTTGAAAACAGTTGCTGGTCTGTCAGTTTTACAGTTCTTTTTCAGGATTCTCTGATCAATAGGAAGCTCAAAAGAACAGCATTTGTTTGAACTAAAATCTTTTGTAACATTATAAATGTGTTTACTGTCACTTTCGATCAAAATAATTATTCCTTGATGAATAAAACTATTGATTTCTTTCATCCAAAAAATAAAAATAAAATTCTCACTGACCCAAAACTTTTGACCGGTAGTGTAATAGTACTATTGTACACTACACACTACACTGCATATACTTACTGGAAGCAGGCCCAAGTCTGTCAGGCTTACATTACTTCAGAAATCACAAAGTCCATAAAAATTTGCATTAACAATTATTTCAATACTTGTCTCCCTCCTTGTACTTGGTTTTTAAATTGTCCCACTTTTTTTTTTGCCTGGGCGTGGGAGACCCTTCGAGCCTCAGCTTCTCCAAAATACGCCTATGTGAATGACGGGGGGAGAAATAAAAAAAGATTACACAGCAATCACTTCTGATTCTGAAGATTAAATAATTCGCTTCTTACCGATAGTTTCTCTTCTCCTTTTCTCCAGTTTTTAAACCCTTCCTGGGTAAAGCACTCTTCTGAGTGACCACCACATCCATGCACACTGTGAAAAAAATGACGACATGCAAAACAAAAAGCTGCGTCTTTTGACACAGAGTATTCAAGCCACTGGTACTGTTTGAACCACGAGTAACTAAAACCCCTGGATGCTAGCTGCCCCTGTGATCCAAAAGAACGACGCGGGTATGATTTTAGTTGAGGCTGTCTTGGTTTCTCGGCTGGGCCATGGCTTAAATCCCCCGTTAAATCCACTCTGCCGTCAGGATTCCCCCCATCCGTGCCCGCCATTTTTAGCTTCAAGCTATAGCTTTAACGTAGTAGCAGCTCTTGTGGGTTCACGGCAGCGCTTTGAACGTAGTGACGCAATAGTAATTCTTATGTTTATATTTTTTTATATGTCGAATAAATAATTAATTATTATTGTTCTGCGTAGTTTGAAGACAAACATTTTTAAATCTATATATATTATATATATTTTTTTTTTTTAATCAGGAAGAGGGTGGGTGGGGGTCAAGGCATTTTTTAGGAGGGTCTTGAGACCCCCCAAGACCCCCCCTGGCGCCGCAGCTGCCGATATCCTTTCGCGATATCCGTTCGCCGCGGTGTCTCTCCCCCCAGTAAACAGCTAATTGTTCCTTGGTTCCTGTTAAAAAATGACGAGAAAGCTATTAATAATGCTGTGAATGGTATAATATTAACGTTAAATTACTTTATACAACTTAACTAGTTATAAAGAAATGCCGGTGACGGCAACCAAGCTAATTGTTAAATGACAGGTCCGTTGGCCACCAGTAACGTAATGTGTATTTGTAAAAATTAACTCCCAAAATTTCCTGGCAGATTCTGAAAGATAAAAGCGATCTGATCACACTAATTCTTATTAAGTGGTGGATGATTGTTTAGGATTGTTTACCTTATATTAGTCTCTGAGATCCTGACACTTTGCACTTCTGGAGACTCTAGGTAGGTTAAGTTTAAGAATTATTAATTATTTTGCAGTTAAGTCTGTCAGTCCACAACTTTCCTGCAAGTCTTAGTGGGCGTCGCCATGACACTCGATACTTCCGTTTGACGGTATCTCAGTTCCGGTTTAGCACACATTACAGTTATGCTGCGTTCACACCAGACGCGAGTGACGTGAATAAATAGTGCAGTTTGTGCGAAGTTGGACGTGTTAACATTTTGAATCCATTCACTTCATTCAATACTAGGGGTGTAACGATTCGTTTAACAACGATTCGATTCGTATCACGATTTGAGGTTGTCGATACGATTTAAGGACGATATTGGTTCATTTAGAACGATATGATCCGAAACGATTCAGTGACTTGAAATCAATGGTCCGCTTAGCGTTCACACGGGCATTTTTAACAGCGAACCTAAAGTTACCGAACCAAAGGCACAGGGAGACGCTCACAACCTGATTGGTCGGCTTATGTGATGTAGGAGCTGCTTACCGAACATTCAAAACAATGCTGTGTGAGGATTACACGCGCGGGCATTTTATGCGTGTACAAATGGCATTATTTTTTACCAGAGAACTCATGAAGAGCTCATGAAATGCTCAAAACATTCAAAACAACGCTGTGTGCTGGATTAAACGCGCAGCCATTTTCTGCTTGTACATGTGGCATTATTTTACCCGCTGAGAACTCATGAAGAGCTCATGAAATGTTCAAAACAGCAGCAGGATTTCCTTCGTTGTGCAGAAAAGAGACTGCGTCTGAAACGTTTCAGTGTTTTATATTTATAAATATTTATATTTCATCTTCACAATTTTTACTTTTAAAGAACACATAAAATAAGTATAAAATTTTATATATATATATAAAAAAACAATTTAATTTGTCAAAAATGACAGTTGTAATGTTTGTCTTTTTAACTGATTTATTTATTTATTTTTACAGATATTTTAAAGGGGTCGTATAATGCCATTTTATACAAGTTCATTTGATTCTTTAGTGTCTAAATGAAAACTTTGTAATATACTTTAATTAAAAATTCTTATTAGTATTGTAGGAAAACACTAATTTTACCTGGTCAAAAACAGCTCTGTTTTCACCAAGCCATTTCGCTGCACATGGCTTTAAATTATAAATAAACCCGCCTCTCTGTTCTGTAGGGCGGCACGTAGAGGTGAAACGTGAGTCTCTGAGGACAGATCATAGACCGTAAAAAAGATATGTGCAACTCTATCAATTTCAACCGCAGTTGGACCTGGGACAAGACGACAGCTCCAACGAAATTCGACATTTTAGGCTAAACAGGACGTTTCTGAATGGTTGGTTAACGTAATGTCACTTTGATCTATCTTTATGTACTGGCAGGGTAACGTTAGCGCAAATGCTATGTGTTTACGGATGAATACGTTAGTTCATTGACAGATTGATGTTACACCTAATGCCAATAAAAAGTTTTTTTCTGTTAATGTCGGTTTGTCAGTGATGCATAACGTTATCTATGCATTGTAATAACTGTAACAACATGATTTTTTTTTGACAGACACCGTTATAAACCATCTACATAATTAAGCTTAGTGTTACCACGTCCACATTAACTTTAAAATCAGTGTTCACAGTTTGTTATAAACGCGATTATAAACGTGGGATTATGAATTGTATTGAGACCGTCATATATAGAAAGCATGCCGTAATTTAAGTTTACCCTGTAAACTTTAGCTGCATTCATCTTGAAGCATGCAAGCGTTTCAAACTACACTCACTTCATCTGGAGATGCAGCAGGAAGAGATGGTACAGATTTGAATCCAGGAGCAAAACCTTATTAGGCTTATTAGCAAAACCTGCTTCATACTAACCCTCAGTTATAAAGCAATCTGGTGAGAAATGCTTCACGGTTCGCACAGACAATCAACAAAAACAAAACTCAGCCACTGCGTCTTCAGTGGTTCGGATTTAGGAACATCAGAATTACTGCTGTGTTCATTATTACACCCAAGAACAGAACACCACAATCGCTTAGACGCCATTCTGCTCCAGCGTCTCTACAATGGGGGACTATGACGGCGACAGGTTGAGCTCGCTCAGGGCGGGTCTGATGTAAAACGCTGCTTGTCAATCAACAGTCGTGGGAGGGGTGTCTAACTGTGTGACGTCACACTGTCAAACGGCTCGATTAAAAAATAAACACTTCATGGATTTTCATCATTATAGGATGGTTGTGTACAGGCACTACCAACACATTTCCATACAATCAGCTTGTAAAAGTGCATGTACCATCATATGACCCCTTCTAATGAATAAATAGTTTTGAGTAAATATGGATGTAGGAGCCATTTATTTATTTATGGTGTTTATTCCATTTAATTTAAGTGATATATTTAACTTTTCTTAAAATGAATATCTTTATTTAATTAATCTTTCGTTCATATAACAATTTATGTTGATTTGAGTTTGTGCTCCCTCTGTAGGTGAACTCTATATGGTAATGACGCACAAGTGCACTCTATAGCCCCGTTTCCACCGCAGGAACTTTACCCAGGAACCAGGAACTTTGGGTGGTACTCGGTGTGTTTAGACCGCAGGAACCAGGGTCTAAATGAAGTTCCGGGTAAATATTTCCCCCTTCAAAAGGCCCTGCTCGCGAGGTAGTACTTTTTCAAAGTTCAGGACCTTTCGAGGGCGGGACTTGGGCACTGAACATGCTGATTGGTTGAGCTCACGCAGCACTTTATTTCAACCGGCATTTTTAAAAGTCTTTTGTGAGGTTCATTCTGCGTTCAGTAAATATCAGTCTTGCTCTCTGTCTGATGGCGCGCGTTCGTCTCAGCCATCTCACGTGCAATGTCTGTAATAGCTGATAATAATATACATCGTCATTTTAAATCTAGCGGCGAAGAAAAGTTCCTGGTACAAATTGTTCCGGGTAATTTTCGTGGAAACGGGGCTTTAGTTAATGAAGGAGTTCAGATCAAGCAGCCGGGAGGGAGCGAGCAGAAACAATCATTGACTGTGCTTGCACTCAAATGAACACATGGACTTTGTTTTCAATTTATTTTTGCTAGTTTTCATGTATTGTTTTGTTCAAAATAAATTACAAGAGAAACTTTAAAGGAACAAAACGGAGTGGGGTGTGATCATGAGTCAAGAGGAAGCTCCCGACCGTCTCGTATTTGAAGTTTGCCAGAACAATGGATGTACAGTTTGCTTTAAATTGTTGTTCTGTCTTCTTTCTTAGAAAAAATAATCACATTTCTGAAGAATGAGCTGGTAAAGTTTAAGAAAATATTACAAAAAGAGAACACACAATCTTGTTTTGAAGGACTTTAATGAGAACAGATGCCGTATCAAAGAAGCAGCTCTTGATCTCACACTACACTACTTGAGAGATGAAGCAAGATGCAATGATGCTCTAGAAGGTAAGAGACCCATTAACATCTGCCAGATTGTCGCTTATAAATGTAGAAGAGGAAATTAAGACTGAAATCATCTGTTTTTTGTTCCTGTGTTTAGATGAGCTGTGCTTCATTCATCAGCTAAAGTGTAGCCTGAAGAAGACGTATCAATGTGTGTTTGAAGGAAGTGCAAAGCAAGGCGACTCCATAATTCTGAATAACATCTACACAGATCTTTATATCAGTTAGGGTGGCAGTGAACAGGTCAATACTGAACATGAGGTCCGACAGATTGAAATTGCTTTTAGGCACCATGAATCACAAGAGATTCTAGTTGAATGCACACATTTGTTCAAAGCATCTGAACAAGACTAGGAGATCAGAACTGTACTGACAAAAGGAGTTGCTGGCATTGGAAAATCTGTCTCTGTGGAAAAGTTTGTTCTGGAATGGGCTGAAGGGAAAATAAAGATATCAGCTTCATATTTCCACTTTCATTCAGAGAGATGAACTTAAAGGAGAAAGAAAAGACAAAAGGACTGAACCCTAAAATAATGAATCATTTCAAAGTCCTGTTCATCCTTGATGGTTTGGACGAATGTCTCCTTCCTCTGAAGTTTGACTGTAATGAGACGTTGCATTGTCTCCAGCCTCTCTGGATGTTCTCCTGACGAACCTCATCAAAGGAAATCTGCTTCCTTCTGCTCTCATCTGGATCACCACCAGACCAGCTGCAGCCAGTAAGATTCCTCCTGACTGCATCGACCGGCTGACAGAGATACGAGGATTCAATGATGCACAAAAGGAGGAGTGCTTCAGAAAAAGATTCAGGGATGAGAAAATGGCCAAAGAAATCATCGATCATGTTAAACAATCAAAGAGTGTCTTTATCATGTGCAACATCCCAGTCTTCTGCTGGATTTCAGCCACTGTTCTCCAGAACATTTTTGAGGAGAAAATAAATAATGATGTGAAAAACACTCAGGATGATGAGATCTCTAAAACACAGCAGGAATCAAACACTGAAGACACTCCCAAGGCACTGAAACAAATGTATACACACTTTCTCTGTTTTCAGATCCAGCAGAGCAGACAAAAGTATGATGGAAATGCATACCAGATGTCTCCTGGGATAAAGACGCCATACTTTCAGAAGGGAAACCTGCATTTCAAGAGTTTGAAAGAAACAAGCCTATCTTCTACGAATCAGACCTGGAAGCCTGTGGTATTGCAGCCTGGTCTCATCGTTAATACGCAGGTATTAATACGTTACTTTCAAAGAGACTAAACGTACGTCTTAGTATGTTTGGAGAAGTGCTAAAATGTAAAATATAGACGTATTTGCAACATTTAAACGTAGTATTATTACATTTTTACAGCTAAAAAACGTAAAATATTTACGAATCCATCATGAAATCTTTTTTGTTAAGAATACAAAACTTTATACTGGTAAAAACATTTTGTTTGTTATATCATAAAGATATCTATATAATTTCCCTTTGACCATTTTATTGATTAATGTACGATCCCTTAACACTACCCAAAACCTAAACCTACCAATTTAATACAGAATATAAAGAAAATAAAAGGTAAAACGTTGGAAAATGACGATTTTGATAACAATATAGCATTAAAAAAAATATTTTGAACGGCTAATCCTACACTTACCCCTAAACCTACCCATTAGCATTTACTAAAACAACGTACTGTTATAAATCAAAGCATAACAGACAGACCAGTGTAATCACAATCATTTATTTATTGCAAAAATGTCAAAAGCGGTACCAAAAGTAGTTCAAATGAAGATGTGTTGCAGTCGCAGTCCTCTCTGGTGGTATATAACGTTAATAGTTTTGTATGAGGTACAGAGCAGAATGTTAGCTATTAAGCAATGAAAATATTAATCCGGCTTCTCTCCGTGAAGTTGCGCGTTTCCCATTTCAAATACAAATCGACTGAAACACGGCATGTCAAAAATCTGTGACGAAGCAGGCAAGAGCCAATGAGCGTTCGATGCCACTGCCGTAAATCATGTCGTAACGCTTCATGAGGGCGCGTTTTTTAAATTTGAATTCACAACGAGCGCGAGATTTGATGTTTACCGTCACGCTACTGAGAGGAGATGAAGATCACCGGGCTCAATTTGGATTTGTTTCTCGCAAACATATGGATTCTAACGATTTGGATTACAGCGAACGAATAAAGTGTTGTGTTTTGTGAATTGATGTTGTGTTTTGGTGTATCTTGTGATCGCCAGTTGCTGAATAGGAGAAAATGCCTTTTTATGTCTCACAGCAAACAACAAGCTAAATACTACAAAATGGTTGGCAAGAATGTTATTCATCTGACGGTTTTAAAATTCAGTCTTCTTTTAACATTATCTAGTCATCCGAAATGAGTTTGTAGCAGAAGTCACGAGAGCAAAATGTTATTTTATATTTCTGTTATTTTATATTAGGTTGATTAACTTAGTAAAATGCATTTAATAAATGTGACTGAAAACATATATTGATGTGACTATTGGATATAAAATAAACAATATTAATGCCACGATTTATGGGAGCCTAGTAACTTACACGTACACTTGGATACGTAGATAATTTACATTTTAGTGCTGTCAATACGTCAATATTGTACATTTTAGTGCTGTCAATACGGCAATATTGTACATTTTAGTGGTGTTAATAAGTCAGTATTGTACGTTTTATTGTGTGTGAAAACGTTAGTAAATGTACGTGTAGTAGAATCACACTTTACGTAAAAATACTCACGTATTTTCATGAGATCACGTTGGGTATTGACGTCTATAAGGCATCTGTTTGTTCAGGCATGTGTACCCAGATCTTTAATAAGGAAACAGGGATTGTTCTTGGCACCTGTTTTGTTCAAGAGTTTATTGCAGCCCTTTATGCACATATGTTTCTAGACATTAAAGAGAAAAGTGTGTGTGTTTATGAATCTACAAAACAGAAAAACACAAATAAAACCAAAATGAATTTGCTTAAGACCCTTTATGTATATCTGGGTCAACACATCAAGAAGAAAAGTGCATTTGATCAAGAGTCTACAGAACAGGAAAAGAAAAATGAAGCCATGATTGATTTGCTCAAGACTGCGGTGGACAAGGCACTCGAGAGTGAAACTGGACACATGGACCTCTTCTTTTGCTTTCTCCTTGGTCCTTGGCTAGTGCTCCTTCAGTAGCAATTTTTTTTTGTTTTGTGTAACATACAGTACAGTACATAGCACTGTACCATTGAGATTGTACTGTGATGTACAGTATTATGTCATTTGTAACATTTCAGTACTTACATTTTTGGTTGTTATTAAAACCTTTGTTGGAAAAACAGAACAGAAACTGTAAGTGTTGCATTGCTTCACAGAATGCCAACTCATGAACTGAATAAAAACAGTGAAAATTAAAGACTACAGTGCTTTATATAAAGTAGACTAGTGTGTTCCCCCTGATCTGAAAGTGTATTCATATGATGGAAGTGTGTATCATTTTGTCATCAGAGTTACATTTTGACAAAGGAATGTTTTGATAGTAGAGTTTCAATTTGACACAGATGTGAAAGGTATATTTCCTAGTGTTGTGCCATATTTACTTGTGTGTAGAGTTTTGGCACAATGAGCGAAGTTTTACAAAATGTGTTAAAGCAACGGGCAAAAACTGTAACTTTCTACAACGTTCACTTGAGAGCTTATGGACAAAGTAATACACTTTGAAAGGCTCGTGCGAAATAGAGAAGAACGCAGAAAATTAAGTATAGGCGAGTTGGGCTTTAAAAGTTTATAATAAATACTACTGCTACTACAGTTTTTCTCAATTGCTAATTAAACCACTTTTGAGTGGTTTTGTTCAATCAATGACATTGTATTATATATTTGTATTTGATTGTTGCCATTTGTGTTGACCAGTATGGATGATATGTGGATTATAGTGCAGAATGTGTTTTGAGAATGAGAATGTGTTTAGAGTTTTGCTGAAAAGACTACGTGAGATCTGCAAATTGTGTTTTACCATGTGAAATGGTTTAAGTCATTGACAATAGACTGCACAATTAGCTAAGTGAGTTCAGGCAACTGAGAACTTTGTTCCGTCAATGGGTTTTAGTGTTTTAGCAATTAACTGTCATTGTGTTTATCTCTTACATATATAATATATTAGGGGTGTGCATTGGCACTTCCTTCACGATTCGATTCGATTACGATTCACCAGGTAACGATTCGATTCGATTCTACGATGCATTGTGATGCATCAAAATTCTACTGCACACAAAGCACATTTTTCATCAGTCATGAGGCAATACAAGCAGATATTAAACAACAGATTGTATTGGCTGCTATGTGTCTCCTGTATCTTTGACATAAAAGTTATTAAATAAAATAAAATGTAATTAAATAAAATGCAATTAGCCCTTAAATGCATGACTGTTTCACCAAACATTCTTACATATTCAGGTCGTTAGCGACCCAGATCTATATTTAACATGGATAGATCTCTACCTGTCGTGATAATATATAAAACTCCTGATTTTAGAGTAGCAGCTACAGAAGAATAAAATAAAACCTATTTCGTTACCTTTTGGAGCTTGGAAGGATTCAGTTTGAGCAGATGTTTAATACCATCATATGACCTCGTCAGAGCTCGTTTACCAGTATGTTCAGCATCTGCCTCATATTCGCGATCTCCAGCATATTCTCAAAACTCATTTTCAATGTCTTCAAAATCAATATTTTGATCACTGACAGCTTCTTGACCACATCCATCATCAAGAGACAGTGACATATGATTGTGTTTAGTATTTGCTCTCTGCGGTAAATCACTGAGCCATTTCAAGTTTTGCAGATTATTGTTTCGTTTTCTGTCAGAGGTAATTATGAGTGAAACGTCACTTCATCATTGCGTATCAGACATTGCCACCTTGTGGACAAAAGGTGAATTGCGGCGTTTTTCGTCATTATAGATTCATTGATTATTGTGCAAAAAAAATATACGTACAATCCTACACACCTCGGGTCGTTAGCGCGTTTTTAATAACCCGTCTATCGCGGTCATCTCCCTCCGCCTCAGCCATCTTCCTTGTTGTTATTCTCTCGGAACCGGAAGTATTTGAAACTTCACAACTTTATCGTCCGCCAGAAAATAAACAGTGACATAATCGATTATGGCACTTTGCCGCATTGATGCTGAATCGTTCATGCCCCGCATCGCGATGCATCGCCGAATCGATTATTGTTGACACCCCTACAATATATACTATATATATTTGCACCTTCTTGAAATTACCACCACAAAGTCAGTCCGTTTTGATAGCAAAACTCACTATGAAAAAGGAAAAAATAAAAAATACATAAAATTAGCAGAATACTGATAGGACTGTAAAATAGAAATAATTGTGAATGGCTTTTCTTACCCTCCTGCATTTTAAAGTTTAATCTTCGTGTAGCAGGGTGAGTAAGTTCCCTCCCCTGTATTTAGTGATGGCCTATCAGCATTTGAGACCTGTCTATTTAAAACCCTGTGTCCTACCTGAGGGTGTGTCATTTCAAGCTCAGCCCCCAGGGCGAGGGCGCGCCACCATTCAGTGAGGGAATGTTTGGTCTGTAGCCCTGCGGTGACGTGTGTGTGCAGGCTTTTGTTATGTTGGTTTTAATGTAAACATGAGCCGCGGTGATTCGTGCTGTGAGTAATTGTACAGCTATGCATTTCCGTGACAATCACTCGGTATGTATGGTTAACCTTTTTGACTAACGTTTCAATTTCGTGAGCTAACCAATTGTTGTTTTAGCAGGAGAATCCGTTCCTTCATGGATGCTCAGCATAGATGATGCTGGGGTGACGGTCTCCTGCATGAAACGCGTTTGAGCTCGCGCTGCTGTTTTGTTGCTATTACAAGTCTGACTGTTTTATTGCCACTCGGTTTTCCTGAAAGTCTGCTGTTACCACAGTTTCATTTCTGTGCTGTTCCGTTTTATCATCTTAATAGTAACTGTTTCTGAGATTATCGCCTTTGAGGTCTGAGCGGCCTTGCTGGCCGATCTGTTTCTGCCGACTGCCACCTGTTTGATTCTAGTGGCTGTATATCAGTACTGTGTGCATTCAGTCAACGCATGTCACCTCACTCTGACATTGTAACTGGACTGCCAGAAGTCCGAGTGAATGTTAAGTGTGAATTTGTCTTTAATTTAATTTAGGGATATTTTCAATTGTTAATGTTTCATTTTGTATTGTTATTTTTGGTGTCTGTTCAGATTCTTTCTTTGTGTTTTTGTTTTGTTACAGGAGCTGAGAGTTTCTGGAGTGCCGTGGTGTGGTGTTCACACTTAGTGCTGTGTGTTTTCTTGTGTCCAATCTTCACGTGTGGTATGGGCATGTATTGTATCACGGGAACGTTCTTAATTGGACAGTGGGCCCAACCCTCCAGATACCCCCGCTTCTGGTCATTTTGTATTATTTGTATTGTGTGTGTGTCGGATGCAGATTGGCGACTCCTGCTCTGAAGTTGTCTTTTATTCAAGATTGATACAATAAAGTGGTCATTTTTCATACATGCGACCTGCGTCTCTTCACCCATATAGATAACGAACCTGTGGTCTCTTAACAAAAGAGAATTTACTTGGTATCGTCCCTGCGAATTTCCAGGGTGGCGTAGTCGCTGAAATAAATCTATAACCCCTCCCGTCGGAATGCCACATTCGCAAACGCCTTATCTCCTTTTCCTTGCCTTTTAGCCTCTCCTCAAACTCCTTTACATCAGTTTTGTAGTCTCTCTATCAGTGTAGAGGAAAAGTGTAAACAGCTTGTTTTGCTTGATTCTCCTGATGACACGTTCCACATGCACTCGCAGTCGCGCTATGGCTTGTGTTTCTTTCCCCTGATGTGCTGGCATCTGCTTTACCTTAGACAGGAATGGTGGACAGTACACTTTGCACTTGACACGGTCCCTAATCAGGAAGCCCTTGTCTACCATAATTGCCATGTCTTCTGTCATATTCCCTGCTCCCTTGCATATATTTCTTATGTAAAGGAAGGCTCTGCTAGGTTTGTCTGGTAAGAGGGTCTGATGGTCCTTTTTCTTTACATTGGAAGAGAACTGCAGGATCCCCATGTAGTGCTGGTCCATATAATAATTACCAGATGTGTTCTATATAATGCATGGGTATCACTTGTATCATGTCCTCACAAGGGCGTAGGTTTGGTCTCAGCTTTGGTGGGGACATGCCACCAGGTTTGCCCAGATTATATAGTCTATTATTTATTACTGAGTATGGAAATGCACCATAGTTTGGGAATGAACGATTATTAATTTATGAGGCTTTTCAGCCCAATCCAGTACCATAATAATAATAAAAGACAAAATACTCTTTAATTGTCAAGTTCATAAATGATTTTTAAAACTGATTTGGAAAAAAAACACAACATGCACACAAAATTACTTATTTTCAATATAAAAAAAATGATTGCGGACTGGATTTTTTTTTAACCTCTTATCACATTATTGAGCATGTCAAAGATTTAACAACTTTAGATTTGATGCATTGTTAGTTTTTGTACAGGATCAGTTTTTGTTTCTCCCTCATGTTCTGTTCGTGGCTGTTTTTGCCCCCATTGACTTCCATTATAACCACATTTTTTTATTTTAAAGCCATAATGCTATACAATCATGCACAATCACTTTTTATATTGAAAATAAGTTATTTTGTTTGTAAGTTTTTTTTTTCCAAACCAGTTTTGAATCAGTTTTTGAAAATCATTTATGAACTTGGTATTTAAAGAGTGATAGTAGTGATAAGTGACAATTAATCAAGGACAACAGCTCAACAATAAACATGGACTCAAGTAGGCCTATGCAAACTTGCAACAGAACACATTTGATATTATTTTACATTTGATTATTGTATTTATTTCTAAAGAACTCTTTAATAGCCTATATTGGTGCACTTTAAAGGGATGGTTCACCCAAGAATTAAAATCCTGTCATCATTTACTCGCCCTCATGATGTTCCAAACCTGTATGAGTTTCTTTGTTCTGCTGAACACAAAAGAAGATTTTAAAGGAAGTTTGTAACCAGGCTGCTTTGGGGGCACCATTTACTTCCATGGTAGGAATTCAACATAACAAAGAAATTTATACAGGTCTAAAAAGGAAAGTGACAGATTTTTCATTTTTGGGTGCACTGTCTCTTTAAGCAGTCATTTTGAACCAGTAACCACTGTACTGAAAAAAATGTTCTGAAATTCAAACATTAAATTAAATTTTCTTTATTAATTTACTATTATGACTATATTATTATGCAATTATTTGTCACATTTTTATTTAAATATTTTTTTAAATGTCAAACTTTATATGACAGGATTATTTATTATTAATATAGCCTATAGCTAAATTATAAATTAATAACATTATTTAGGCTATAATCTATTAATTAACCGGTCTAATGTCTAGAAAAATAAGTCTGCCAAGCTTTGATAATGTATGGAATATTATATTAATATATTATCCATTAAATGGCCTACCTAGAAGCACGGATGTGTCTGTCATCGCTGCTGCTTTCAGTCAGACAGTCTGAGACACTGAAATGCTTCTCTGCAAAGGTTGCAGTTTTTTCTTAGGTTCATCGTAAGTTACTGGACAGACTCACTGATACCTTTTTTTCTATTCAGCCCTATATCTGGAAATCCTCTTGCGTTTAAACGGTGGACGCGAGCTCGACATGTTTTTAAAAAAGCGCGCAAGTTTACAGCGCATGTTCTCGAGACTCCGTCGCTATGGCAGCAAAGCAGCTAAAACCCAATCTTGTGCATCGCGTCGCGTATTGGTTTGATACGGCGGAACGCGTCATTTTGCTTGTAAATACGGGAAGATACGGAATCGATCCATATAGCAGCACGAAGGAGTTTGCTAAAATATTGGTGGGGACAATTTTGCCATCTTAAAATATTGATTGGGACTAGTACCTAGCGTCCCTCCCCTAAACCTACGCCCATGTGTCCTCATATCATGAGATGTAATCTTTCTCTCATAGGTTAAATCCATAATATGCCTCTTCTCTTTTTCCTATATATTACCTCCTCTAAGAATAAAGTTTAAAGATCCCATACCTTCCCTCAGATCTGAGTCATATGTTTGTTTGCACCTGCCAAGGAGGACAGAGCTGGGCACGTAAACGGGACACTTTGGCAACTCTGTCAGTGAAGTGAACGTGCAGCTGTTGTAGGTGATCCTTGAAGGTCCTCATGTGTGGCACATTGTCTGCTGCATCTTTACAGGCCAGTGAAAGCCTATGGGCAGCACAGTGTGTACAAAGCAGCCATGGCCAAATGTCTGTCAGCTGTTTTGCCACTCCGTTTCTTCGTCCTATAAAAGTTTTTTCTAAAAAGGTTTTTTTTCTTTTCTGTTTTTTCAAAACAGACTCTTAATGGAGGGTTAGGTGAATAAGACATTTCAGGGAATAATGACTACCTGTCATTACACCTGCACCGTCAGTCCCTAAACCAAAGATGAGATGAGTAGAGATCTCCTTTGCCAGAACCTCCTTAACAGCAGCTACTGTGGTGTCTGCTTTCCCATCGAAAATGGGGACCAAAGCAAGTGCTTGATTAACTGGTTGCATACCTGACATGAATGTCAAGCTGTTTAAGTACAGACACATTAGTACTTTCATCCAGCTCAAGTCCCACTGCTTGGGAAGCCTAGATCTCCTGCAGGACAGGTTTCTCAATGACTGCTGCCAGTGAGGCATGTAATTGGTGCTCTGACCAACCTGAAAAGCATGCAAACATTTGGATTTTCAGTTATTACAAAGTAATATTGCCACAATGAAAACATTAATAGGCACTGACACATTTTGTTATTTATTCAAATTCACAATTACATTTAGCATGAAAGAATTTAACCATAAATTACTAACTTGAGGCATTGACATGCAAATTATTTGTAATGTTCTGATGAAATCCATAATTCTTACCTTCAGCTTTTCAAAATACATACAGCCAAGCAGCTGGGCCAGGTCAAGCAAAACTGGGTAGTTTGTGTGATGGGCAATTTGTGCTTAAAGGGGTGTGGGAGATTAGTTCAGACCACTTTGTAGCATAGAGGGTTTTAAAAATCTGGGTTGACTTTATCAGGGTACTGTCTTATGCCATCGGTGCTCTGCAATGTAAAATGTCACTGACTTTCTGCAGTGAGTGACCCAACTCTAATGCAAGGCTTGGAGTACGGTAGCAGTGTTTTTCGTCATCGTACCCAGACAATTTGATCGGCACATTAAATTTTGCAGGTCTTACATCATCCTCAAGAGTATGTATTGAATTAATTCCGAAGCGTAAGAAGATGTCTTCCACTTTCTCTGAGTGTCTGGCGAATATAGTCGTATTTGGTGGGATCCTGTGCATGTTTGTTTAAAAATGACTGGGCCAGCTGAAGAATAGAATAGTCAATTCACACAGAATCAGTTATCTCATCATCTTTCATGAAAGCTAACATCTTCCAAACACCAGGGGATATTTGCTGAGACAGAGCTGACCCATTCATAGAGGCCAAAGACAAGCCCTTTTTTCTTCCAATCTCTGAATTGGCTTCTACTGGTCTTGAAGATTTTTTTTTTAACATGTCGTCATATATCTCTTCGGAGCTTGCAACTTCTCTTGTCATAAATTGCGGACACTTCACTAAAGACATGCTCACTAGGGACTGATGAGGGTGGTGAGCAAAGAAATTGTCTTGCTTCTTTGGCAAGTAGCTTGAAGCGCCCTTCATTCTGTCTCCACCCCTGGAGTGGATCCCCCCAGTGATATCAATCACTGGTTCTTTAAGGTGCTGATGTAACTCGTCTTCAATGCTGTCCTTGGCAGACAGATCACCAGTATGGGGGGCCAAGAAGAGAACTGAAGATCTTGTCTATTTGGCTATGGCAGGGTGTCTCTTCTCTCCTTTGCCTTTTAGAGGCTTGGTCTTCTGCAACAGGCTCCTCTCCATCAGCCTGCTGCTCTTGATTGGTTCTCTTTGTTACAGCCTGCTTTTGACGAGCACCTTCTACATCTTCTTTAAACCATTCTTTGGCCTTGTTTAGTGTAGAGGCAGAGGAGAATGCATGACTCTTAAAATGTGGATCTAAACGACACGCTATAACCAAATTTCTTGAGTCCTCAAGTTTGCCGAATCGTTTGATTAGGCTCTCCCTCATTACCTCCCTGAGCTGATGGCCCTTTATCTTCAAGTAGCATCTTGAGCACTGTCACACAGGAAATGATGCTGGACGCAGATTAATTATTGTAGCTAACCTCTAGTCAGAGTCCACGGGTTCGGGTACACGATGTGTCTTGTAGCACAGGGCGAAATCAGTACATTGGGGCTCTGTGGCGCGACAGGATTTTGAACAACTTCCTGAGTCGCCACGGACAGATGCCAAATGCCACTGCCGGTGTGTGTACATTCATTGGCCCTCATTTATCAAAAGTGCGTACACCAAATTTCCAGTGTACACCTTGCATACAGCCAAATCCACGGTGACTTTGAGATTTTTCAATATGGACGTTGGCGTACGGCATGCACAAATCCTACGCCAGTTTAGGAAGTGGTGTACGCACTTTTTGAGTTAGTGCAAAAATGCGCAGAAAAAAAATTCCTAACACCACAAAACGCACTGACAAGGATATGCTATATTATGACCCACTGTAAAAAACAACAACATAGTAATTATAAACTTCCGGACTGGGACTGAAAATAATTCAGACTGACAATACTTCTTTTAAATAATAATAACTACATACTTCTAAATAACAATAAGCATCATTAATAATAAAAATCGAAATAATAATAATAAGAATCTTACAAATTGTCATGCAGTTATTAATGTGAATGAATGGTACTCTACATCATCATCATCATCACTAATTGTACACCCCAATACATGTGACATGATACGAAATTAAATGCTAATTGTTTGAAAACACATGCTGTAAAATAATGCATTGTGATAGGTAATTTCCCATCCAAACAGCTATTTAAACTGGATTTCCCACGTACACCAATTGTCAATGATGGCTGACCTGGCGCTTTTAGAAGACGCCCTTGAGAAGGGAAAGAGTGTTTCAGGATAGGCGAGATCTTCTGAATGAATCAGATGAATGGCTGGTGAGCAGATTCCGTCTTTCAAGGCTTCTTCTCCTGGAGCTGTGCAATAACCTGGAGCCCTACCTCCAACGTGAGACCCGGCGGTCAAGGGCCTTACCTGTTCCAGTCCAGGTTCTCTCCACACTGGGGTTCTTGGCCACTGGAACCTTTCAACGGGAGATTGCTGACAGGTCTGGCATATCCCAACCCACCATGAGCCGCATTCTGTCATCCGTGCTGGCTGCTATCAGGACTCTCATCCCACACTACATCCAATTCCTATACGACAATGCCCAGCAAACAATGATTAAAATGGGTTTTTATGAGATTGCTGGGATTTCAAATGTCTTAGGTGCAATTGACCTAAGTTGCACCTAAATGTCTTAGGTGCAACTGTACCCGCGTCTGATACCACCATCGGGTAATGATTACGCATACAGCAACTGCAAAAATTATCATTCAGTCAATGTGAAAATTATTTGTGATGCCAGACTCTGCCTATTAAATGTTGTGGCACAATGGCCTGGAGGCACCTACGATGCCTTCATTTTTGAGCACAGCAGCGTGTGCAGATGGCTGCAGGATGGCGCATTGTGGGGTCATGGTTATCTTTTAGGTGAGTAATAAGAGTACATTTCTTTTTCAAAATATATTCGTTTCATAACCTCTTTTTTCCCATTTAGGTGATGGGGGTTATCCTCTTTTGGACTTGATCACCCCTGTGCCAAACCCCGTGACGCATCAGGAGCGCAACTTCAACCACGCGTGCGGACGAACACGAGCCACTGTGGAGCGCTGCGTGGGGTTCCAAAAAGTAGATGGCTCTGCCTTGCATACACAGGGGGCACCTTGCTCTATTCGCCACAAATGGTGTGCAACATCATTTTTGCATGTGCCGTCTTGCACAACATGGCTGAGATAAACCGTGTGCCATTTGACGCACTGACCCCAGACCCAGAAGTGCCAGTGGAGCAGTGGGCAGCACCACCGGCTTTAGGAGCTGTTCAGCTCGGACGGGACCTTGTTCAGCGGTTTTAAGGGTAAGTTAAAATAACAGACTTCATTTTTAGTTTTTTAAAGTTTTCATTTATTTGCTTTAATGTCGTATTTATTGACACTAATGATTAGTTAATTTCGACCAATAGTCTACAAATTTCTACCTGTCTCTCCAGGACCTCATCCGTGGTGCAAGAGGCGCTGGTGGATGGCCTCGGCTTCCCCCGCTTGCACCTGCTCAGGCTCCTGCATGGGCTGAGGGGAAGATGCCTCTAGGACAGTGGTTTTCAAACCCTGGGTCGCGAGACTTAAAAAATGGGTCGCCAGGACAATTAAGAAAAATGAAGTTAGCTTACATTAAAAATTAAAAAATATATCTATTTTTTAATAAAATCATTCTATAGGCTTATATGTAAGGGATAATGTACACCCAGCCGGTTGTTATCGCAGAATAAACCCCGACAGAGTGATCAGGACCCCGACGCGAAGCGGAGCGTCACTCTGAAGGGGTTTATTCTGCGATAAAAACCGGCTGGGTGTACATTATCCCGCTTATTACACGGCTACTAGTCTCAAATAAATAATTATTAGACACAAAATATTGTCTCGAGATTAAATATTTAGATTAAATATATAGCTCTTACGCAAAGCTTCCGCGAAGGAAAACAGTTCCAACCTGCTTTAAGCCTTTATCTATTGCTGAAGATTTGCCATATGCCCTATTGCCCTTGCTAAATGTTGAAATGAATGCTGAAAGGGTTAGTTCACCCAAAAATGAAACCAAGTCTATGATTTACTCACCCTCAAGTTTTCGTAGGTGTATATGACATTCTTCTTTCAAACAAATTCAATCTGAGTTATATTTAAAAAGTCCAGGCTAACGTTAATCCAAGCAGTAGTTGTGTTTGAAGTCCATAAAAAATGCAGCTGTCCATCAAATAACGTGCTCCACACGGCTCCGATGGGTTAATAGAGCCTTCTGATTCGAATCGATGCGTTGTGTATGAAAAAGATCTATATAAAAAACGTTATAAAGCTGCCTTGAAGTCTTCCATTGTAACCCACGGCTGCTTAAGCCACAAGATGGCGCCAACGTTAAGAATAGAAGTAGTACCGGTCAAGATAACTCAGTACCCGTATGAGCGGGTGTTATCTGGAAATAACGTACCGCTGGAATGCGCGATTGACCAATCAGAATCAAGTATTTCACAGAGCCGTGTAATAAAAAAGTAATAAATACATGAAATATATATTAACTTAAATAATTAACAGATTAACAAAAAAACAAAAAAAGGAAAATAAATGTGTGACAGTTGCTGCTGACTGGTTCATCACTATCGTAAAGCGCGACACACCTCCAAGTTCACGGAACGGAAACCCAGAAGACAGAAAGCAAATCTTGTTTTCTTTAGGCTATTTTATAGCACAATGTAAGTAAACACTTTTGCTATTTTAAATAATGTCCTTCTCTTGTGTATGACTATTACAGATTTTATTTGTTTCCTCTGCTCTTTTGCACTGGCGCCTCGATCACGCGCACACAACATGCAAACTGTGATGGCATTGCAAACTTGACATCGCAGTCAGTTCATTATCAAAATAAAATAGCCAACTTAATATATAAAAAGTTACACAGCTCAGTTTAAATAGCCAGTAGGAGCCAATTCAGCGTGAGCACTGCTCCTGAGGTGTATACTGTTTCGCTCGCAACATGCTTTGTCCCGCTCCTGGCCGCATAGGCTACAAGTATAAATAGTTTTTTTTTCTGCGTGGTTTGGCGTGGCAGAATATGCGCAAAGTGCGCTCGTAATTCCAAAAAAGCTCTCATCTCAGTTCAACGCGATCTCACAAAGCTCTGTTATCAATAAAAATGACTGCACAATGAATCTTTTTTTATAATGTCTAAACTTTCTTTGTTATAATCAAAGGATTTGTCAGCATACAGAATTCAGCACTGCACAAAACTCTTGAGCGGTGAGGGGATTCTTCTCTTAAATGCATCTGTTTGGCCATTGCGTTCTAGAAATAAACATTTGTTGTATCGGCTTTGTTTAACCAATATATTGGTTACATTGCACAACGCGGCAAAAACGTGTTATACTCTGCCTCCATCTGTAATTTGTTTTTATTTTATTTTATAACATTTTATTTGTTGCTAGATGTTTTCTTTTTAGATTTTTTTATTTTGCTGTAGTCATGGAAATAGTTTTATTCTCCCAAAATCCGCACACACACGAGTAGCTACCGCCCGCACTCAGCCAGCAAATCTAGTCCCGCGCCGCACTCTATATGCGTTGGGCTCCGCGAGTCCCGCGCCGCACTCTATATGCGTTGGGCTCCGCGAGTCCCGCGCCGCACTCTATATGCGTTGGGTTCCACGAGTCCCGCGCCGCACTCTATATGCGTTGGGTTCCGCGAGTCCCGCGCCGCACTCTATATGCGTTGGGTTCCGCGAGTCCCGCGCCGCACTCTATATGCGTTGGGTTCCGCGAGTCCCGCGCCGCACTCTATATGCGTTGGGTTCCGCGAGTCCCGCGCCGCACTCTATATGCGTTGGGTTCCGCGAGTCCCGCGCCGCACTCTATATGCGTTGGGTTCCGCGAGTCCCGCGCCGCACTCTATATGCGTTGGGTTCCGCGAGTCCCGCGCCGCACTCTATATGCGTTGGGTTCCGCGAGTCCCGCGCCGCACTCTATATGCGTTGGGTTCCGCGAGTCCCGCGCCGCACTCTATATGCGTTGGGTTCCGCGAGTCCCGCGCCGCACTCTATATGCGTTGGGTTCTGCGAGTCCCGCGCCGCACTCTATATGCGTTGGTGATATAGAGAGTATCACCAATATGGAAACATTTGGACTCGAATGAGGGAGTTAGGCTGCGTGAGTCTAACGCTGGTTACTTTCAGTTCCTCATTAAATTATTTCGTTTTGACTTTATATAGTTATAGCCTTCTGTTCTGAATACCGTTAAATTTGAAGGATTTGTTGTGGAGTGAGGGGAACTAAAATAACCTATGTTTGTAGTAAAATATTTCGCTTTATTTAGCCTACTGGTATTATTAAGAATGCAATCAAATGCGACTTATACGTGACTTACCTGTTTTTCTCTCTCTTTCAAAAGTCTTGTTAGTTAACAGACAGTTAACCAGTTAATTAGCGTCCCATAGATATATGCCTGGCTATCAAATTAGTGCAGAATCAACTTTGCGTTGCGAACATACCTGTCAACACTCACGTTTTTGCCGCGAGTCTCCCGTATTTCACACCCATCTCCCGCCCCCCTCCCGTTTTATAATTTCTCCCGGAAATCTCCCGTAATTTGTATGGCCCAAACCTCGTTCTTTGAATAATCACAAATGTGTTATTCCAAGGTTGTTCAGTAGCCAGATCTTGTATGAAACGGCGACTCATATAATCGACACATTGCACAAATTTCAAACTTTTGCAAACTTGTGCAACTTGCGAACGCATCAAGGAGAAAAAGCAGTTGTGTGGAAAAGTGCTGAGCTGAATATTTGTGACATCTAGTGGTTTAATGGAGAATACAGTCAAATGGCCCATTGTATACAAGTATTGTTATGCTTGGCTTGATTTATTTAAATGGTTGTAAGCGTATGGGTCGCGACAAAAAAAAGAAGAAAAAAGAGGGTCGCTTTAAAAAAAGTTTGAAAACCACTGCTCTAGGACGCTGGGGCCAGTGTTCCCCACTTAGCAATTTTGTTGCTAGATTTAGCAACTTTTTTTCCAAAAAGCACCTAGCAACAAATTTAGCAATTTTTAACATGTATTTGGCAACTTTTGTAAAATGACTCTAATCAAAACAGCACACGTACAAGCTAGTTAAATAGACTGAGCAGTTGATTCATAATTCCTTAAGATCACTGTGGAAATAGCTGTAAAAACTGGAAGTGAAAAGACAGAGTGGGGGCGGCTACACAGGTCTATATATAGAGGCTAGCAAAAATTATTTGTTGAGTGCACCAGCAGTAGCACGCATGGATTTCAAATTTTTAGCAAAATAATTTAAATGCATAATTTTCAGAGTACAATTGTTTGGTTAGCAAGTTACAATTTTTTTAACAAAGGACAAATTTATAATTTCCTACACAAGTACCATTAGCACTTCAAAAAATGCTAATGCATGCTTGTTCACTCACTGCTCACAAAACTTTAGTGAATTAAGTATTTTTTGTTTTTTTAAACTTACTTTAATACATTTAAATAGTTCAACAACCAGTTCAAATCCAGTGAATATAGCTGTTAATGAATGTTTGATTAGAAACTCAACAGGTCTCAATCAAAACTGTAAAGCCAGAAGTACAGAAAAGAGTGGGAGTCTTTACCTGAATTTAAAGGTTGGCTGAAGCCAGTAGTTGGGGATGACTGTCGAGCATAATGTGCATATTGCAAATCAGATATGCTTGCAAAAATGTATGACTTCAAAAAACATATAAATAAATCAAAACCATATAACCCCGCAAAGCAGTCTACATTACCACAGCTAGTTAAGAAAGTGGATAACTGCAAAAGTGCAGAAGCTACTATGGCAATGTTCATTGCGGAACACTGTTCACTGCTGGCATGTGACCATTTAGGTATGGCCATTCTGTGTACAAACAAAGCAATGAAACATTTTAACCTCTGCTGGAGTGCACTTCTCAATCCCCACACTATTAACTAGGGGTGTAACGGTTCGTTTTAACAACGATTCGATTCGTATTGCGATTTGAGGTTGTCGATACGGTTTAGGGGGGCGATATTGGTTCATTTAGAACGATATGATCCGAAACGATTCAGTGACTTGAAATTGGTTTAAATATTTTTGCCAAAAATTTAAATCAGTGTGACTGTTTTATTTCAGTCGAATCGAATGGTTGTTGAAACGAAGCGTTACACCCCTACTATTAACAGTACTCGTAATTTGGGTCCATATTTTGTTTTGAGGGTGCCTTTAATCCCACTCTTTAAACTCCCAAATAAAACAATTTAGTTTTTTTCCACTTCCCTGGTGATGGTCTCAATCTCCACTTCGGAGAAGTTTCGCTTCTTTGCAGTCTTCTGTGTGTCCATGACGTAAAATGAGGTCATGGGGGAGGCAGAGACTTGAATATATAGGGGCGTGTTATTCTAATGATGATCGTTTTCAGCCGCGGCATTTATCAAGGGCAAGTATTGCGTACACCTGGATTGCAGAGGTGCGCACAGTTTCATAAATCAGGCGGTGAGAGGAGTGTAAGCATAATCTTACGCCAACATATGTGACTAGGGTTGCCACCTTCAATACAGAAAAATAAGGGACGCCTGCCGGTGGCCACACCCCTCGGGGCCACGATGACCACAGTCCCGATGGTGTGCCAGTGCAGTGGTCGTATATCATAACTTAAAACCTAATTTGTATATATATATTATATATGTGTGTATATATATATATATATATATATATATATATATATATATATATATATATCTTAAGATTGATACCAGTGGACATTATAATAGGATATCTGCTATTAAAATCAGTGTGAACAGATGCACTCAGTATAATACACAGCTATGACAATGAAAAACAAACTCAGCTGCTGTAACCTAGAGGGGAGTAGGATAAGAAATTGCTTATTAACTCGAGTAATTTTATAGTGTTGTGAACAAAGATTTTGACTAAAATATTTGTCATTGTTTGCAGTAACACCATCCAAACAGTGAAACCACACCTAAATAACTGAAAATGATATAATATCTACAATCATTTCTTATTTTAATAAAACACTACACAACATTTTTATTTTTGGTAAGTTAAGTAAATATATTTATGTATTATTCCGTTTTTATATAGTCTATTGTTAATTCTATAGTATTGGATGATGCAATTATAATTTGTTAAGCATAACAAGTTGTTTATTTTATTCCTAAAATGTCCTATTTTGATTATATATATATATATATTCTCATCTCTTATTAAAGTAATGCTTGTGTCTGCCTACAACTTAACCTTAATAAACAAATCATACCATAACATCATTAATGTAGCCTACATTATTAACATTATTTCTTAATAGGCAGCATTTATCAATCAAAAAATTGAGGTGATAAAAAATTTTTTTTTTATAAAAATAAACATTACACTGTCTGCCTCAGGAGATGCTTGAGGTGTGAAGAACTGTGCGACAGTGCTTTGATTTCGGTGAGCTCTTGCATTTAGTGAATGTTGCTCTCCCGATGCATGCTCTCACATCTGACAGGCCAGCGTGCGCCACTGAAAACACTCGCCGACAAATAATTATTGTGCATTTGGCTTGGTATTCATTGCCACGGACACTTTCCAGCCAAATATTTATTTCTTCCCACTCTCGTCTGTACCTCTGCATCCGCTTGCGTTTCTGCTCTGAAACTTTTACAGCTGGACGCGGAGGTATTTGGACCTGCCTCCGCCATCGTTTCAAATGGATTCTGCCCATATAGAAAATAACCTATACCTCTTCTGGCTCTGATTGGCCGTGATTCACGACCCGTGAACCTGAAACAAACCAATCAAACAAACCAACGACGGCAGCGACCCAATTAGGGTCAGAATAGGACGTGTCTTCACACAATGCGGGTGGACCTATGTAAAATACGGGACAAATCGCGTCCCGTATTGCTTTGATACGGGACGCGTCATTTTTCCTGAAAATACGGGACGATTCCGTATTTCAAGGGACGGGTGGCAACCCTATATGTGACCCGCCACTGAAACCAGGGACACAAGTCGTCAGCACAACTTTCGCGCAAAATTCGAAAGAAGCATTTTTTTCAAATTTTGTGATTTTCGTTTTTTTGCAGAATCTGTTAGTTGAGATCACAAAGAAGCCTCTCCGCACGCAGTAGGGGCGTGTCATTGTCCCCGCCCTCCGAGGGAAGCGTGGCTACTTATTATGCAGCGCTCTGGCCGCAGCAGGCTTTCATTTCTTTCATTTCTCATTGCTCTGGCCGGCTCTAGCTGATATCAAAATTCAATGAAGATGGACGCCGCAACGATTATCGCAGACGGGCTGAACCATGGCTGTTACACTGAAAATGTTTTGAAGCACTTCTTCGACAAGCCGGATGCTTATGAACAAGCCCTCACTTGATGGGAATAAATACAGGGAAATGGGGAAAATCCATAACTTTGACTGTAAATGCTACACGAGGAGAAAAGAGAACTCTCTGCATGGGAGACAGTCCGGTAGCCATAAGCTTTCTCCAGACATTATGTACAATATACGGCTGGATTCTTTAGCTGCGGAAAAAGAATGGCAGGACATGCAAATTATTGGACATTTAGAGGCAAACAGACGCACAGCGCAAACTTCGGAGATGGTTACATCCACAAAGAAGACCACGACAAAGAGAAAGTGTGCCCGAGCGATGGAGGCATAAAGATCTGCAAGAATACTTTTCTGTTTCGTATGGGGTGAGTTTCATTCTAAGAACACGTAGCCTACACATTATCTCATGTTTAGTCCATGTTTAGACCTTCCCATGTCTACCTATTGTTATTAGCTAGCTCAGTTTTAATTGTAATCTTTAGCATCGTATCACTTGCCAAAAACCGCCATTACTATAATGGCCTTTTAGATGGTAATGTTAACATCTGCTATTCATTTGAATAATGCTTCAATTGCTTGAATTGGTGTGAATGCGGTCCGATTTTTCCCGTTGCGTCTGTCGTTACTAGCAACCATGCAGCTTTACAGGGGGTGTGGCTTATCTAAATGAGATGTAAATGAGCCCTATTGTCACTCCCAGCAGGTGAGAACAGGTGAGAACTGCAAAAGTTTAGAGGCTGCTTTCTCTCGTTTACACTTTTCTAAAGGCCTACATTTAGATGGCCACAACTTCTCCAAATATTATCAGATTTCCATGTTACACATCGTTGGAAAGATTGGAGACTACACTTTCAGAATCTGTGAATAACTCAAAATGCCCAAGAACCGACTTGTGTCCCTACTTTACGTGACTGGTCGCATATATGCCCGTTTCTACGCAAGATTGATAAATGAGGGCTATTGAAAATATTGTGTTTGAATTTTAAAGATGTGGTGCGGTGCTGTAATTAGGCTACTTTGGTATGACCTGGCAATAAATGTCTAGGCTTATATAATGTTATATCCAGCAGCCATATCACCCTGTAGCCCAAGACTGGTTTCCCACTGAAGCTAAGCAGGGCCGAGCCTGGTCAGTACCTGGATGGGAGACCAACTGGGAAAACCAGGTAGCTGCTGGTAGAGGTGTTAGTGAGGCCAGCAGGGGGCGCTCACCCTGTGGTCTGTGTGGGTACTAACACCCCAGTATAGTGATGGGGACACTATACTGTCAAAGAGCACCGTCCTTCGGATGAGACGTTAAACCAAGGTCCTGACTCTCTGTGGTCATTAAAAATCCCAGGATGTTCTTCGATAAAGAGTAGGGGTGTAACCCCGGCATCCTGGCCAAATTTGCCCACTGGCCTCTGTCCATCATGGCCTCCTAATCTTCCCCCTATCCTGATTGGCTTCATCACTCTGTCTCCTCTCCACCAATCAGCTGGTGTGTAGTGAGCGTTCTGGCGCAATATGGCTGCCGTCGCATCATCCAGGTGGATGCTGCACATTAGTGGTGGTTCAGGAGATTCCCCCTTCTATGTAAAGCGCTTTGAGTGCCTAGAAAAGCGCTTTATAAATGTAATGAATTATTATTATTATTATATGCTAAACTGATTTTATTTCGGGTGTGGGTCGGGTTGGGTGCGGATTTAAATTAGTGCTCCATGTCGGAAAACAGAGGTTCGAATCTGCCTTCTGCCACACTCTCTCTACTCCCTTTTCCCATCACATATCAGATCGGAAAAGGCATTTATTTTCAAAAAGAATTGAGAAAATAGAGCAGTGGAAATAAAGCATCTAACGTGTTTATTAATAAGTGTTTCTCGGTTAGAGAGTGTGGCAAAAGGCGGATTCAAGTGTGCGAGACTGGCACAGCAGAGAACCTCTTTCAGTCACTGAGCTAAGGTAAGGGGCTGTGGTAAAATAAAGTAAAGTAAAGTCACAAATGTCCATGTGAATACATTAGAATATGCTTGGAGACAGACAACTACTAAGTAATGTTGTACTTTGTTTGTTTCTAGTGACAGAAAAATGTAATGGAAAAACGTTGTGGCATTTAATAGTGATAATGCCAGTGTCATGAAGGGGAAGCACAATTCTGTTGTCAGCAGAATTAAAGACATGCAGCCATCGCTAATTGACATGGGATGCATCTGTGTCATGACGAAATACAAGAAGCAATTGCAAGTTAACTCTTTTAATAGTAGAATATATAATAATAATAATAATAATAATACATTTTATTTATAATGCACTTTATATTAAACAAAATCTCAAAGTGCTACAGAATTTAAAAAAACAAAACAATCAACAACAATAAATAAATAAAACCGAAAAATAAAATAAAATAAATTAAACAAGTAGCAAGTCAATTAAAAGTCAATTAAAAGCTCTGCTAAAAAGGTGGGTTTTAAGACCACGCTTAAAAGTATCTATAGTCTGTGGAGTCCGCAGGTGGTCAGGGAGAGCATTCCACAGACTGGGGGCTGCAGAGCAGAATGCCCGATCCCCCATAGTACGGAGATTGGCTGTGGGAGTTTTGAGGCGATACAGCGAAACAGAGCGGAGGTTACGAGTGGCTGTTTGTGTGGTGAGGAGTTCCTTAAGATAGGAGGGAGCATCACCATGGATGCACTGGTGGGTAAGGAGAGAGATCTTGTACTCGATCCTGAACGACACAGGAAGCCAGTGGAGTGATTTTAGAATGGGGGTGATATGGTCGTATTTGCGCACCCTCATGAGGATCCTAGCACCGCTGTTCTGAATACACTGCAGCCTCTGGAGATTTTTGCTAGGGATGCCAATAAGGAGCGCATTGCAGTAGTCCAGCCTGGAGGAGATAAAGGCATGGACAAGCTTCTCCGCATCAGCCAGTGATAGAATGGGACGAAGTTTGGCAATGTTTCTGAGGTTGAAGAAGGAGGTCTTACACAGGTGTTTGATGTGCGCTTCAAAAGTAAGCTGTGATTCCATTCTGACCCCCAGATTCGTGACTGAAGTGGAAAGAGGAATGACCTGATCAGAGAAAGCAATGCTGGTGATAATGGACTTCTGGACCTGAAGTGGAGTGCCAACTAGGATAGCTTCAGTTTTGGAGCTGTTTAGCTGCAGAAAGTTTTGCTTCATCCACGCCTTTATCTCATCCAGGCAAGTGATCAAAGTGGATGGTGTGAGGTCAGCAGAGGGAGATGAACTTGTCCTAAAGTAAAGTTGAGTGTCATCAGCATAGCAGTGAAAAGAAATCCCATGCCGCTTGATGAGACGGCCAAGGGGGAGCATGTAGAGTATGAACAGGGTGGGTCCGAGCACAGAGCCTTGAGGGACACCGCAGGTGACATTGTGTGACAGGGATGTAGCTTCTCCTAACGCAACATATTCAGTTCTCCCAGTGAGATAAGAAGAAAACCAGTTGTGGACCGAGTCAGAGAGACCGATGGTGGAATGTAAACGGTGAAGGAGGATGTTATGGTCAACTGTATCGAAAGCTGCAGTTAAGTCCAGGAGGATGAGAAGGGATGGGGAACCAGCATCTGCCGCCATCAATAGATCGTTTGTGACCCTGACCAAAGCTGTTTCTGTGCTGTGTCCTGAGCGGAAACCAGACTGAAATTTCTCATAAAGATGGTTATGCTCCAAATGGACCTGAAGCTGTGCAGCAACAACTTTTTCCAGCACCTTAGAGAGGTATGGGAGGTTGGAGATGGGCCTGTAGTTGTCATTAACATCTGGGTCTAAAGTAGGTTTTTTCAGAAGTGGTCTGATGATAGCAGTTTTAAGAGATGAAGGAACATGGCCAGCCTGGAGGGAATTATTAATAATCTTGGTAATGAATGGACTTAAGACACTGAGGTTAGATTTTACCACGGCTGTAGGAAAAGGATCCAGTGCACAGGTGGATGGTTTCATTTTTCTGATGATGTCCTCAACCTCGAGCTGTGTGATGATGGAGAAGCAGCAGAGATGTTGGAAGGTCCCTGGCTGTGGATCAACAGACGGGACAGGCAGAGCGGAGGTGCTAGATAGGAGCAAGTGGATGTTGTCTACTTTGTTCCTAAAAAAGGTCATGAACTTATTGCACCTCTCTTCTGTGGCTTCTGAAAAAGAGTGAGTTTGCGGTTTGAGGATGTGATTTATAGTGGAGAAAAGCTTCTTGGAGTTTCCAGGGTTATTGTTGATGATGCTAGAGTAGAACTGTGACTGAGCATCTCTTAAAGACCTTGCGTAGGCCTTCTGATGAACTCTATAGGCTTGCCTATGAACAGTGAGTCCTGAAAGCTTGAGACGCCTCTCAAGTACGCGCCCAACCGTCTTCCTCTTCCGCAGTTCGCTGGTGTACCAGGGTGCTGAGCGCGAGAAGGTGACCATTCTAGTTATGACAGGTGCGTGAAGATCTAGAAGGCTGCTCAGTGACTTGTTGTAGTAGTCAACCGACTCAGAGACTGAGGAGAGATCAACAGAGGAGAATTGCTGAAGGTCTGTAGTTAAAGAGTCTTGGTTAATCTTTTTCAGGTTCCTGAAGCAAATTTGACGGGAATCTTTGGTAAGGGAAGAGGGGCGTGGCAGCTCCAATGAGATGGCCTGGTGGTCAGACACACCGAGATCATACACCAAGAGGTTTCTAATATGAGGAGAGTTGGAAATGACCAAGTCCAGAGTGTGCCCCCTAGAATGAGTGGGTCCATCCACATGCTGTTGGAGATTGAGGCAGTCCAATAATTGCAGAAACTCAGCTGCCAGGTGGCAGGAGGGGGTATCTACATGAATATTAAAATCTCCTAATATTAAAATGTTGGCAGAAGTAGAGCAGAGTGTTGTGAGAAAGTCATGCATCTCAGAGATAAAAACTGAATTTGTTTTTGGGAGCCGATAAATGAGCAGTATTGTAAACGAAAAAGGGAGTTTACATTTAAAAGCAAGGTATTCAAATGATGACACTGTGGGCAGAGGGAGAAAAGACAGCTCCAATGATTGTCTATGAATTACAGCTAAGCCACCACCACGACCAGTGTAGCGGGCTTTCTCCAGATAGCTGTAACCAGGAGGACAGGCATCATTAAGTGCTGCGTAAACTGCAGGCTGATGCCATGTTTCCATTAAGCACATAAGGTCTAATCTCTTATCAATGATGTGGTCTTGGATGAAAGATGACTTATTTGTGAGGGATTGTGCATTAAAAAGTTCTATTTTGAGCGTTGATGGGGTGGTGAATCTCGTTATTGGCCGTAAAACACTAAAATCTACTCCACGTTTTCTGTCATGCACTGTGCTAAAAGATCTCACGGTGTTTCCCGTGCAATCCAGTTTAGATTGGTGAGATCTCGCGGTGATTCCCGTGTTTCCCGTGTTACCAAAACGGAGAGCAAAACTGTTGTGATGACGCGGCAGATGTGCGACGGAGGTCCAGATGGATGGTATGACTGCTGCAGAGTTTTCAGGCTGATGATAAACTAGCCCGCGACGAGAGCCTCTATGGATGTAACGCCGTCTGCGCAGAAGTCCAAGTTCCTTAATGACCGCGATGCACGCCGGAAATGTGTGGTCGTTGAAATTTAGCAGCTGTGAGATGGAATATTTAAGCTTCATGACGGCCGCTGGAAGGTTTTGGCTAGCGCTATGCATTAAAGAAACACAGAGCTGGAACACTGTCAGGCACAGCGAGATGATGGTCCATACCATAGCAGAGTGTATGCGGCAACTCCCAGCAATTCCAGCAAACAGCCGATGTTAGAAGAGATAGCAGGGGTGAGTAAAAGTCTTTGAAATTAGGAGAAAAACCGTAAAAATCCGTACAAAAAAGGTTTTAGATGTATAAAAGTCCTTTCCTGTCATGAGGGAGTCCATTCAAACTGTCAACAGCCAAATGTCAACAGCCGAGAAGAGTTATCCGAGACGATAAGAGCCAAGCAATATATCCCAAAATTAGCACTGACTGAATGTACTAGTTACTGACAAAAAATAAAATTAAAATAAAGTTTATAATTAACGTATATAAACTAAAAGCGGGTGGAAAAGCGGCGAACAGACAACGCCAGCGTCCTCTCCCCCTCGTTGCTAGGCAACTTTCCTATATAAATATATATATATATATATATATATATATAATATATATATACGCAATTTGTAGCGAAGCTCCGTATCGGGGTGTGTATTGGTTTCCCTGAGTCACGTGATCGATGACAAATGAAGCTTCACTTTCTTTCCAATCACGTGCGCGTTTCACTTTGTGTGTCAGAAGTTTCGAAGCCCTAGATCTTACTTAACGAGGCCCTGTTGGCTCAGTCTGGTTGATGGGTGTATGAGGAGAGTGCTGTACTGTGAAAGTTAATCAATATATTACATTTAGATAAACATTTATTTGTCACTATTTAACTATCTTTTTTTGTTGTTGGTTTTGTGTCTTTGTATTTTGGTAAAATCTTTGCACTTTTTTTAGGTAATTCGGTGTTGGTGTATGGTGAAGGGTTTGTATTTAGAGCAATGGCAGCAGGGGAAAAAATAAAGACTTCCCCTATCTGGGAACATTTTGAGCTTATAGCTTCCAATGTATGTATTTGTTTTTTTATTTTTATTTATATATATATATATATATATATATATATATATATATATATATATATATATAAACATATAAAATGTTATGTATTTTATTCTTGTATGTAATTTCCTTTCATATAAATTTTCTCAGAAGGTGAGATGCTTGGTGTGTGCACATCATCCATGGTAAGGCATTTCAGAGCTTTGGATGACATTGCACAGCCCCAGAACAATCCTACAAGCACACAAAGTAGGACTGTTGCTTAATGATTTTTATTCATAATTGTGAATACATTATCATGATTTAAATTAATATATGTATAATATATGTATATTATGAACGTCTTTCATTATAGCATCTCACAAGCAAATCGTTTATGAGGCATTGGTCAACATGGTCATAAAAGACTCTCAGCCATTTACAGTGGTTGAGGATGAGGGTTTCAGGGGCCTCATCCATGCCCTGGATCCTTCCTATATAATCCCAACCAGACAGGTGAGAATAGCAGAGTTGGATTATGATGTATAATCTATATATCTTTATATAATATACTTCTACAAATAATGTTTTGTTAAAAAAGGCTTTAAAGAAAATGGTGGCTTCAAAATATGAGGAAGCAAAGAGGAAGGCCAAGGCCAACATGGTAAAAGCAACCGCTATGTCTCTAACATCAGATATGTGGACTTCAATCAACATGGATGCATATTTTGCAATAACCTGCCATTTCATTGATGACAGTGATAAGCTAAATACAGTGTTGTAGGATGTTGAGAAGTTCCCAAACAGGCACACAGCGGAAAATCTGGCTCTGGTGACAAATAATGTCACGATGGAGTGGGCAATCAAAGACAAACTGAAGTGTCTTATCGCAGATGCTGCAGCAAACATGATTGCTTGTGCAAGGATTCTCCAATTGAGACATACAGTTTGCATTGCACATGCACTTAACACCATGGTTAAAAAGCCTTTTGATCAGGTACCAGCTCTGTGTGAAATCCGGAACAAAGCAAAGAAAGTGGTCACCTATTTTCGAAGTAGCACCTCAGCCAAAGAAATGTTGACACAGGTGCAGTGAATGAAGTGGAAACACGTTGGAACAGCACTTTACACATGCTTCAACGGCTGCATGAGGAAAGGCAAACTGTGGGAGCATCCCTCGCTTCACTTAAAACTGATGTAGCTCCACTTCATGCACTAGACAATGAAGCCATACAGCAAATTCTGTGTGTCCTCGCCCCCTTCCCCCTGGCCACTGTAGAGCTGTCCGAGGAAAAACGAGTGTCTGGCTCCAAAGTGATTCCTTTGCTAAAAATGATTCACCACACATTACATATTGAGCAAATTGGGTATTTATTTGTATTTATTTACAATAGCCTATTTTTACAATATTTACAATAGCCAATATCATTTTTTTAAATTATTACTTATTACAAAATATTACTTACTAGAGTACATCACTTTGTATTTTTATAGGTTAACCCTGCACATCACTAAGGAGTTAACTGAAAGTGTCTAAGAGAACACATATGGAATATGGAGTCGCTCAACATAATGACCCTGGCAACTCTGCTGGACCCTAGGTTTAAAACCTTGGGTTTCCTTAACCAAGCTAAAATGACAGAGGCTGTGAAACGGCTAAAAGCAGAATGTGGCAATGTCATCAGGGCCAAAGAAGAAACAGCATCTACATCAGCAAGCACTCCGTCAACAGAAGCACCATCATCAACCCAACAGCCCACACCAAGCTGAAGTATTTTTTTATTATTATTATAATTGTTGAATGTTGATGTGTTATATTCAGTCAATGTACATGTACAGTCAATCCCAATGAAATATTTTTCTCCTCACACTTCTTAGGTGGAAACCTTTGGCTCCTGTTGGACAGTGCTGTAGACCAGCACAAACAAACCTCAAATGCCACTTCTGATGCACTCATTGAAGTGGATAGATATCTTGCAGACATACAAAGAGCTGAAGACCCACTTGAATACTGGAAAATGCAGAAACATGTGTACCCCCATCTATATACATTGGCATAACAGTTTCTTTGTACCCTGGGCTCCTCTGTACCATGTGAAAGAGTGTTCTCCAAGGCTGGGGAAGTACTGTTGTGGTGTGGCAAGCAGCGGTGCGAGGGACCGCGAGAGCGGGCCGGTGACGAGTGGTAATGAGCACCAGCTGCGTGACACACCGGTCTCGTCTCGCGGCCAAGTGATGGGAGCATAAAAGGAGGAGCCAAGGCAGCGGAAGATGAGAGAGGACCAGGCCTGGATTTATTTTATGTTTTGTTATGTGTGTTTGGGCAGTCGTCCGTAAGGGGCTGCCCACGAATACCCACACATAACGCGGGCAGCCCCTCACGGACGACTGCCCAAACACACATAACAAAACATAAACGTAGGCGTTTGCATTGATGTTGAGGTGTTGGTTATAGTGAGTAGTAGCGTGTTTGTTGTAGCAGTTATCATTATATATCATAGGTTGTATTATATATTATATTACATTATACTTAGTTTAGTAGATTATTAGAGTAAATTAGCCTAGTTATAATACCTTTAATATGTAATATATATATATATATATATATATATATATATATATATATATATATATATATATATATATATATATATACACATACATATACACACAGGTCCTTCTTAAAAAATTTGCATATTGTGTGTAAGTTCATTATTTTCCATAATGTAATGATAAAAATTAAATTTTCATATTTTAGATTCATTGCACACCAACTTAAATATTTCAGGTCTGTTATTGTTTTAATACCGATGATTTTGGCATACAGCTCATGAAAACCCAAAACCCAATGTTTTGCATATTTCATCCGACCAATAAAAGAAAAGTGTTTTTAATACAAAAAAAGTCAACCTTCAAATAATTGTGTTCAGTTATGCACTCAATACTTAATGGGGAATCCTTTCGCAGAAATGACTGCTTCAATGTGGCGTGGCATGGAGGCGATCAGCCTGTGGCACTGCTGAGGTGTTCTGGAGGCCCAGGATGCTTCGATAGCGGCCTTAAGCTCATCCAGAGTGTTGGGTCTTGCATCTCTCAACTTTCTCTTCACAATATCCCACAGATTCTCTATGGGGTTCAGATCAGGAGAGTTGGCAGGCCAATTGAGCACAGTAATACCATGGTCAGGAAACCATTTACCAGTGGTTTTGGCACTGTGAGCAGGTGCCAGGTCGTGCTGAAAAACCAAAACTTCATCTCCATAAAGCTTTTCAGCAGATGGAAGCATGAAGTGCTCCAAAATCTCCTGATAGCGAGCTGCATTGACCCTGCCCTTGATAAAACACAGTGGACCAACACCAGCAGCCCATTGCACCCCAGACCATCACTGACTGTGGGTACTTGACACTGGACTTCAGGCATTTTGGCATTTCCTTGTCTCCAGTCTTCCTCCAGACTCTGGCACCTTGATTTCCGAATGAAAATTTGCTTTCATCTGAAAAAAGTACTTTGGACCACTGAGCAACAGTCCAGTGCTGTTTCTCTGTAGCCCAAATGTGGCTTGACCTGGGGAATGCGGCACCTGTAGCCCATTTCCTGCTCACGCCTGTGCACGGCGGCTCTGGATGTTTCTCCTCCAGACTCAGTCTACTGCTTCCGCAGGTCCCCCAAGGTCTGGAATCGGTCCTTCTCCACAATCTTCCTCAGGGTCCGCTCACCTTTTCTCGTTGTGCAGCGTTTTTTGCCACACTTTTACCTTCCCACAGACTTCCCACTGAGGTGCCTTGATACAGCACTCTGGGAACAGCCTATTTGTTCAGAAATGTCTTTGTGTCTTACCCTCTCGCTTGAGGGTGTCAATGATGGCCTTCTGGACAGCAGTCAGGTCGGCAGTCTTACCCATGATTGCGGTTTTGAGTAATGAACCAGGCTGGGAGTTTTTAAAAGCCTCAGGAATATTTTGCAGGTGTTTAGAGTTAATTAGTTGATTCAGATGATTGTTAATAGCTCATTTAGAGAACCTTTTCATTATATGCAATTTTTTTTTAGATTGAGCTGTATGCCAAAATCATCAGTATTAAAACAATAAAAGACCTAAAATATTTCAGTTGGTGTGCAATGAATCTAAAATATATGAACGTTTAATTTTTATCATTACATTATGGGAAATAATGAACTTAATCCTAATATGCAAATTTTTTGAGAAGGGCCTGTATAGATAGATAGATAGATAGATAGATAGATAGATAGATAGATAGATAGATAGATAGATAGAAAAAATGGGACAAATAAAATATAAAAATATATTTAAAAAAAAAAGAAACGCGAGAATGATCCAGATTTTTTGGTTGTTTTTATTATATTCAATGTAAACAGCGATTGATGAGTGTATCTCTGCCTCTGGTACGTTAACAAGTCGTGTTGAGGCTCACGCTGCCGGTCTCTTTGTGAGAGACATTCGTGGAGAAATCAAAACAATTGAGCAGTGATATAAACTCACAGAAGAAACATACTGGGGTAAAACTGAGCTTTTTGTAGTTGTTGATATTTATGATATTGTAACACAAGTCGACTTTGCATTCGTGAATTGTGTAGCATGAATGGTGTAGCCTAGTTCAATAAACAGTAGCCTAATTAATATTAAGTTACATAAATTTTAGATCCAAACAACCTTTTTTGTTCCATTTCACCCATGATTTCACCGACGAAAATAGTTCCAAAAGAAAGCAACCGCTGTGTTTTGTTACTGAATGATTCAGTGTTTTGAATGACTCATTTGAATAAATGACTCAATGACTCACTTATGAAGACGATCACTTGCTGCCCCCTATTGGCGGTTATGTTTATTTAACATAATCATGCTTTATTTAAAACATCAATCTTATAACATTATGTATTGCAGCTGTATTTTTTGCAGTTTAAATTATTTAATTTGATTATTAACAGCCTATAATGTCTTTACTGTTATAACTGAATTTATTAATCAAATGTAAGAATTTAACATGAAAGATGATGAATACATTTAAAGATTAAAAAAAATGGCCTTTATAAAATTAAATAACGCTCTGGGGTGAATATCACAAATATGCAGATTTAAGTCGGCCTATGTTAATGCTGACAGAACACTGATGAGAATATTACTACACAATCAATATATGTATACCACCAATTTAATTTGATTAAATTAATGTTTAAGTTGATATTTACAAGAAATATTGTAACTGTTACTAACTTTTAAATGCTGTAAAAAGCACCTTATTTGTTTAAAGTGTTTGCAAACCGTATGTTATTGCACTTTTGTTCATTTAGCAGCACTTTTGTATTCATTATTGAATTTTGCGCATAAGCAAAAGAGAGAAAAATCATGCGATTAACCCTTAAATGTATTCACTACCCTGCTCCTCATTCATTTTTTAAAGTTAGGCATCAACCTACTAAGTATTCCTCAATCAATCTATTTTAAACAATATAACAAGAAAAAAATTATAGAATTATAATTAAATGCCTGTTTTTTCACTAGTTTTTGTCAAAATTGTATAGGGTCGCTAACGACCCGAGGTGTGTAGGATTGTACCTATATTTTTTTTTTGCACAATGATAAATTAATCTATAATCACGAAATAGGGCGCAATTCACCTTTATTCCACACGGTGGCAATGTCTGATATGCAATGATGAAGTGACGTTTCACTCATAGTTACCTCTGACAGAAAACGAAACAATAATTATAATCTGCAAAACTTGAAATGGCTCAGTGATTTACTGCAGAAAACAAGTACTAAACACAATCAAATATTAGTGTCACTGTCTCTTGATGATGGATGTGGTCAAGAGGCTGTCAGTGATCTTGAAGACATTGAAAATGAGTTTGGAGAATATGCGTGAGATCGCAAATATGAGTCAGACGCTGAAAGTACTGGTAAATGAACTCTGAAGAGGACAGATGATGATGGTATAAAACATCTGCTCAAACTGAATCCTTCCAAGCTCCAAAAGGTAACGAAATAGGTTTTATTTTATTCTTCTGTAAGGGTTACTCTAACATCAGGAGTTAAAAATATTATCACGAAAGGTAGAGGTCTATCCATGTTAAATATAGATCCGGGTCGCTAGCGACCCAAATATGTAAGAATGTTTGGCGAAACAGTCATGCATTTAAGGGTTAAACATTTTAATCGTTGCCCAGCACTAATTATATTATATTTATAGCCTATATTAGTAGTACTTTTAATATATATTATCGTTAGTATTATTATTACTATTATTGTTATTAGTATTATTTCTAATATTATCACTATTATTATTACAAGACTAGACTGTATTAGGGAAAGCTTAGAAAGTTGGTCTAGTGCAAACGTTATAGGCAAACCAAGAGGCCTTTTTGTCCTCGTTACAATGGAGCCACCAAGAAAGAGGAGAACTTCTCCTGTCTGGGAGCATTTTGAATTGGTTGCTCATAACAAGGTTTGTATAAATGTAAATCATTTATTGTCATATCACATAATCCTCACCATATGGCGGTATAATCACAATGTGTATTATCTGCATGTTGAAGGTGAAATGTTTGCTGTGCCACAAAGAGCGGACTTACAGCAACAACACCTCCTCAATGCTTAGGCATTATCGTGCAATGCATGAGGATGTGCAACCTGCTGCAAACACACCAGGCATTAGTCAAAGTAATATTTAATCTTCACTTCATTATTTAAATCATGTGTTAGGCTCCTACAATACACCAGCATTGTACTGTGTTATAGATTACAGAAAGAAAATGGTGGATGAGGCTTTGGTCAACATGGTCATCAAAGACTCCCAACCCTTTTCTGTTGTGGAGGACGTGGGATTTAGGGAGCTTGTGCATGTGCTGGATCCATCATATGTTCTCCCAACAAGAAAGGTACTGTATGTGAATAGAGTAAAGTAGTAATATTTGTTATAAAGTCAGAATGAATAACAAATCACATTTTCATTCTCAGGCTTTGAAGTCCATGGTTGACACCAGGTATGAGGAGTCTAAGGAGAAGGCCAAAGACAAATTGGACAATGTTGCTGCGGTTAGCCTTACGTCTGACATGTGGATGTCTATAAACATGAAGGCTTACCTGGCTGTGACTTGTCATTTTATTGATGCCAATGACCAGCTTGGGATAATCTTGCTTGGGGTGCAACATTTCCCAAACATCCATACGGCAGACAACTTAGCTATTGCCCATACTATGGTCATGGAGGAGTGGGGCATAAAGGATAAGGTGAGGTGCCTTGTCACGGATGCTGCAGCCAATTTGATTGCCTGTGTCATTGCTCATGCATTGAATTCAATTGTGAAAAAGTATTTTGACGGTGTGGCAGCCTTAAATGAGCTTCGCACCAAATGTATGCTTGTCACCTACTTCAGGAGCAGCACAACAGGAAAAGAAAGACTGGCCCAAGTGCAGGTGCAGATGGGGAGACCAACTCTGAAAATGATCATTGAGGTGGACACCAGTTGGAACAGCACATACAGCATGCTGGAAAGGCTGTATGACCTGAGAGAGCCAGTGGGGGCAGCTCTAGCCTCTTTAAGGACAGATGTGAGCCCTCCTACTTCATTGGAGTATGACACCATGAAAGATGCTCTCGACATACTGGCCCCATTCCACCAGGCCACAGTAGAGCTTTCTGCAGAAAAAGAGTGTCAGCTTCAAAGGTTATTCCCCTAATGAAGATGGTAAACCACACAATTGCAAGAAAGTCAGAGGGCTTAACATCAAAAATGGCAAGGCAGCTGGCTGACAACCTTGTCCGTTGCGTCAGAGAGCATGCATTACAAATGGAATCAATTAGTGTAATGACAATGCCTACATTGCTAGACCCTAGGTTAAAAAAACTAGGGTTCCTAAGTCCAGGGAAGCTGCAAGAAGCCATCACAAGACTGAAGTCAGAATTTGTCAATGTTATCAGAAATTCAGATACTACACCCCAATCTCAGCTGCCTGCCTCACAAGCTGGCCAATCTACAACCTGTGGTAGGTAGTCTATGTCTTATGTGAATTTTCACATTTGTAATGTCATGTAATGTGAACCACTGAGAAGTGAGTGTTTTCCCTTGTATAATTATAGGTGACCTTTGGCATCTTCTGGACAGCACAGTGGATAACAGCAGACGGAGCTCCAGTGTGACCGCAGATGCTACAATCGAGGTGGATCGTTATTTGTCAGAGACAAATCTGCCAAGGACTGAGGATCCGCTGGGTTATTGGAACAAACAGAAGCTCCAATATCCCAATTTATACAAGCTGGCACTGACATTCTTATGTTGTCCAGCATCATCGGTGCCCAGTGAAAGGGTGTTTTCTTAAGGCTGGAGAGGTGGTTTCCAAAAAGAGAAACCGTCTCAGTCCAAATACTGTTAAACATTTTTTTGTTTCTAAATAAAAACCAGTAAACACTTTTCCCATCCCTGTTGCAGTTTGCTGTTCCACAATTCCAGTCCCATAAGCACTGCACTATTGCACTCCCAGTCCCATAAGCACTGCACTATTGCACTCCCAGTCCCATAAGCACTGCACTCACAATAATTTCTTTACAATCATTTGGGGAATTCGCTGTCATCACTAACCCAAAGAATTACAGAATAGTTTAACACAAAAGTTGTAAGTTTGTGTGAGTTGTGTGTGCATAGGTTAAAGGGGTACTTCACCGCTGGGAAGATGAACCTGTATTTAAACTGGGTCATCAATGTAGTAGAAATGTGAAATTATTTTTTTATTTGGTGCCTTCTAGACTGAGAAAAGACAGAAAATGTATTTTTGTCTCGTGGGGATGAAAGACTACAATTCCCAGAATGCTTCGCTGCCCTGTGAGGCCATTCCCAAAGCCACCTGTACTGTGGCTGAGTTGGTCATGCCTTTGCAAGCTTAACTTTCATAGAAATTAATTTGAGAAGTTAAAAGACTTACATTGCTCACCATAGCTCCATTTAAATGAGTACCTGTAGCTGCGAGCTGAGCTGTAAGTGTGATCTCCATCCCCCATGCGGAGATTCAAAACATGCGGAAATGGCTCCCTCTGCTGGCTGTAGTCTTTAGCCTTTGGGAAAACATTCCTCCTATGATGCAAATATCGTCAATTTGCATCATAGGAGGAATTTTTCCAGAAATAAAATGCATAAATCTCTTGTCTCAGGGGGATATGAGGGGGGAAAACACAATCATTTGAATATACACCAGGGTTTCTACTGATACAAAGCCATATGCTAATCGCTGAAGTAACCCTTTAATACAAGGGTTACTTCAGAGTAAAATAATGTATTTAATACACAGGCAATAGAAAAAGGGTGTGCCCACACTATGACAATTTGGTTGCTCAGGATGAATAGATTTGTGTGCGATGCATTGCTTTGCACAGCAGGTGTCACTAGGGAGCACACTGTTTCATGAGGCTTGGGGTAAATTAACCTTTTGGTGAACCAATGGGCTGGAAAGCCTCAGTGGTTCAGGAAGTCTCATTTGGCCATCTCTTCCTGTAGACAGGGCGGGCGGGGCGAGCTGCTGGAAATGCGTCTGTGCTGGTAAACTTGTCAATGGGTGCGTTTACATGCACACCAGTAAGCTGATAACTCAAAAAAATCAGCTTATTGAAATAACCAGTTTTCCCCGTTTACATGCAAACCAGTAAACTGACAACGCAAAGTTAACCGCGTTTACATGACTATTTATATACCGGGGTATTTCCTTGTAGTGCCGCCAAAAATAATAATGTCCGTATATCTGACTGAGTTTTTCAAATGTTACGTCAGTTGTGATGTTAAATAAAGCGTGCACCGTGTCAGCGGTAGATTTATGGCTCATATTAACCCTTATGCAGTTATGAAGCGTTTTGACTGAACCTCTTCTACTTCTGCTGCATGAGATGAGAATAACACATCTTTACAATTTTCTGTCTTAAACGAGTCTGCATTTATGATATATGTCCTTATTTCATGCAAAACGCTCGGTCTGTCAGGATGCGTTTAAATCTGCTCTAAGTTTGTGTTTTTGTCACATATCACACATGCGCTCTTCAATAAGCCAACAGAAAGCAGGTTAATGCGTTTACATGCAGCGTGAAATCGAGGTAAGAGGCAAACAACTACCTGTTCTGACCGGTTTATGCTTACGCCGTTTATGACATTACTCCGATAAAAGAAAACGGGTTACCGCGTTTACATGACCATGTTCATTGTCGGTTTATTGGGCATAATCGGCTTAAGAACGTGCATGTAAACACACCCATTGAAACTGCTGAGGGAAGACTGCTGGGTATATATACCCTCTTGTTGTTGATTAGCTGAGTACTCTCCACCTCAATCATCTCAACGAGCTTCTCCCAAAACTTGTTTATAAAACAACGATTCATTCTCTTAAAAATGTAACTTTCATATATATATATATAATATATATATATATATATGTTGCATAAGGAAGCATGTCATCATTATCCATTACTGCAAAGAACAACACAGACAGTATTTTGTCTGCTGTTAGTTAGTATTCAAGGATCGAGGAATTTCTGGCTGATGAGGAGGTCAACATTCCAATTCACTGCACTATAGGGTTGCCACCCGTCCCGTGAAATACGGAATCGTCCCGTATTTTCAGGAAAAATGATTTGTCCCGTATTTTACATAGGTCCATCCGCATTGTGTGAAGATAGACATTAGAAGCCCCTAATTGGGTCGCTGCCGTGGTTGGTTTGTTTGATTGGTTTGTTTCAGGTTCACGGGCCGTGAATCACAGCCAATCAGAGTCAGAAGAGGAGGGGACCCCGCCTCGCCGGTTCTTTTCTATATGGGCAGAATCCATTTGAAACGATGGCGGAGGCAGCTCCAAATACCCTATATCAAAATAATTTTTTGATTGATAACGTTAGATTTCATATGCTGCCTATTAAGGAATAATGTTAATAATGTAGGCTACATTAATGATTTGTTTATTAAGGTTAAGTTGTACAGTCAGACTCAAGCATTACTTTAATAAGAGATAAGAGAGACATATTTAATCAAAATAGGACCTTTTAGGAATAAAATAAACAACTATTTGTTATGCTTAACAAATTTAAATAATTGCATCATCCAATACTATAGAATTAACAATAGACTATATAAAAACGGAATAATACATAAATATATTTACTTAACTTACCAAAAATAAAAATGTTGTTAAGTGTTTTATTAAAATAAGAAATGATTGTAGATATTATATCATTTACAGTTATTTAGGTGTGGTTTCACTGTTTGGATGGTGTTACTGCAAACAATGACAAATATTTTAGTCAAAATCTTTGTTCACAACACTATAAAATTACTCGAGTTAATTAGCAATTTCTTATCCTACTCCCCTCTAGGTTACAGCAGTTGAGTTTGTTTTTCATTGTCATAGCTGTGTATTATACTGAGTGCATCTGTTCACACTGATTTCAATAGCAGATATCCTATTATAATGTCCATTGGTATCAATCTTAATATATATGCAAATTATGAAAACATGTTTTAAGTTATGATATCCGACCACTGCACTGGCACACCATCGGGACTGTGGTCATCGTGGCCCCGAGGGGTGTGGTCACCGCTGCGGCAGGCGTCCCTTATTTTTCTGTATTGAAGGTGGCAACTCTACTGCACTATTGCAGTGTGATAGTGTATATTACACGTATGATATTGATGGTGTAGTAATTAAAGTGAAGATGTGACTGGAAGTGTGCAGTGACTGGAAGAGTTCATTATCGCTTCCTTCCTGAGTTTCAGAGTCACATGGTGGTCAACCATTTCAACATAATTAAGAAGCATGTGAAATTGAGTTGGTTCACGGAGCAGGAGATATCTGCATTTAGAAATTCATGTGGATGGATTCTTTTTAAACATATCTATTGTGCCAAGTAAGGGTGGTGCATTAAACGATATGTTCCTTAACAAGTTGTCTGCACAGATAAAGACAGCTGAAGTTCTCAATAGGGTGGTCAGTGAGTTCAAATCTTTACTGTGTAACATGGCACCTCATAACATGGATGGTCCTTCCATGCAGAAGGCTAACTTCCACGATACATCGAGGCTAAATGTGTTTGGTCCTGACCAGGGATTTGTTTTCATGATTTTGCATAAAAGCACCGAACAGGTCAGTGAAAGCCTCTCAGTTAAAAAGTTGCTGACAGTGAGCCAGTTTGGCCAAAAGATGGATGACTTATTGGACTACAGTAGCATTCATTCAGAATGGTGATTATGTGAGCTTTGAACAGCTCAGAGTGCTTGTAGAAGAACTCCCAGTGACCCAGGCATACTCACGGACATTTCAAGTGTCGTCACGCTTTTTGCTAACGAAAAGATACGGTTTGAAGCTCTGGGCTTTGACTAATTTATTGTTATTTTATTGTGAGATTTTGCCTCATCTCCTACCACTGTTATAACCCTTCTAGCTGCAACTCTTCTTCTCCGTTTTTTAGTTTATTTCCGTGGCAGTTACAGCGCCACACACTGGCCTGGCATGCAAACTACATCGTTTTTAGTCGGTTTCGGTAATCTTGTGTGGATATTTCTTGAAACTAGGAAAAAAAAAAGATTGGATTGGGAAAGCTCTGGCTTCGTGTGGACCGGGCCTAATTCTTATTTGTGCATCCTCGTTTCCTTTCCTAGCGTCCTTTCCTCGTGCATTAGCTCCACCCCTTCAGGACGCAAGGGAAAGACGTAAGGGCGGAGGAATTGAATCAAGTGAAATGATATATCCTCACTCCCTTTAACGTCACTTCAAAGCATCAAAGAATGATGACACCGCTGGATTTAGTCGGGATTCTTGAACATTAGAGATAACTATTTATATTGTGAGCTTCAGCCTCCACAAAATACCACGTTTGTCCATATTTTAATTATTATTACCAGTTATTATTAACAACGAATTCCAGTTATTAACTGTTTTTTATTAGTTGTATAGTTTTAGTTTCTATTTGTTTCTCTATTAGTTTCTTTCATTTTCTTGTGCTTTGATACAATTCTGCAACTGTCAGGTGTTGTTATTTGACAAACATTTGTGTCCTGTACATGTAAACATAATAATAATAATAATAATAATGATCAATAAACTGTGTCACGATGTGAAGGGGGAGGAGAATTAATGTTTGCGTCACGTTTAGTCGATAAAACACTTTCGCGAAAGATGGCTGAGCTCCATCCGTTTCTGGGTCATAGGATGGAGGACAGAGGAGCGAGGAAACCAGGAGTTATATTGAGAAGCACCCAGAGTTCCTGCTCTGGGATCCACATACACTCCTACTCTACGACCAATGAACTTTATAGGAAGTTCAGTCTTTATGTCATAGTGTATGAAGGAGTAACGGAAGGGAGAGCAGTCTAAACTCCTGGACTGATCATTAAACCCAAACCAACACCCATCACCTTTTCCCTTTGCTCCTGATGCTCTTATATGACACTGATATAGACACATAATCACCGCTCCACTCCATCCAGTTTGTACCCTTAGCATGTAAGCTTTAAAGGTGCCCCATAATGAGTTGAAATATGTTAAATTGTTCTCTGATATCTACATAGAGGGTATGTGGCTTATTTAAAGTAAAAAAAATTCCAGATTTTTTGTTTATTTATTTTTTTAACAGTTTTACAGGTCCATTTACAACCCTAGAAATGCTCTGTTTTTACCTTATTTGGAAGACTCATGAATATTAACATGGAGTTCTGCTCTGATTGGCTCAGATTCTGCTCATTTCAGTTGCTCACAGTGACAGCAAACCCACCTCTCTACTGTCCGGCACAACAATGAAGTGATAAGGCATTTAACCGTATATGTTTTAGCCTGTTTCTGTTGAGGATGCAGATTTTGAGAAACAACTAATTGTTTTAAGATTGGAAAAGGACACTTCTGAGTGGTAAGTTTTAGTATTTATTTTAATTAAAAACCTGCATTATTCTTACGTCCATACTAGAACTTCAGCCTAAACGATTTAACTAACATAGCCTATAGAATCAACTTTACACTTCAGAAGTCACAACTTTGTTCTTAGCATTATAAAAAAAAACATGTTAATTATGGTAGTGTCCCTGTATGATTTTACAATGATAGCTTCTTCACTTTGGATCCCGAACTAAACTGGGTAGCGCGCAAATATGTTGTTTGTACAGTAACATTACAGTTTGACAGTAGAGTACTGATTTAAAAGCCGATTTATTTAGCCAAACAAAGTATAGAAGCCACTCAATGTAGTCTGTGTCTACTATTCACCTGCTGTATTGGGATTATGTAACAGTGGACATTCATATTATAACTGAGTCTATTAATAACACCATCTTAGATAAATGTCTATAAATCTTTTTTTTTTTTTTTTTTTTTTACATATGTACTTGCTGAAATTGTGCACGCATGTCCCTCGAGAGAGAAAATATATGTTGCAGGGAAATACCACAGGATTTTGTTTTTAAATACATTGTATAGAATTTTCCATTTGTGTGCTTTCTGCTACTTTAGCAAAACAGAAGAAACGGCTGACCGCACACTGAATCCAAAAGAGACTAAAAGTCTAGGAAACTATAACATTTTTATTTTTATCAATTACATGTGCAATAAAGTGCAGGCGATTTAAGAAACAGCGGAGCATGAGCACAGGTTTCAGCAGATTGCTATCCTCAGTGCTCAAAATGTAACAAACAATCACCCTTTTTCTAGAAGAACAAGCAATTAAAAGCCATCAGGTTAATCCAATTATCACAATCATCAATTAACACCAATCACAATCGATTATCACAAGTGTCACAGCAAAAGAGTAGGGGTGTAACGATTGGTTTAACAACGATTCGTATCATGATTTGAGGTTGCCGAGACGATTTAAGGACGATATTGGTTCATTTAGAGCGATATGATCCGAAACGATTCAGTGACTTGAAATCAATTCAGTAACTTTTTTTAGCCAAAAATTTAAATCAGTGTGACTGTTTTATTTCAACCGAATCGAATCGTAGTTAAAACGAATCGTTACACCCCTACAAAAGAGTCTGAAAGGCAATGAACAACACAAACCACATGAAATATACATTCAAAGAAATGAGCGCAACATTAAATGTAGAAGATTACAAGAAAGTTCAAGTTCTTCATTCATGCCATCAGGAAATAAAGATTTGAGTTAAAAAAATCCAAAATCCCTCCCTTTGCAGCAATTTCTTGTCTCTATCTCCGGCTCTTCTATGAGGTAAAATCCTCTCGATGCCCAGGAACTTCATGTCTGACAACGAATGTATAGCAAGATTAAAGTGACGATAGATGGGAGAAGTATCATTCCGTCTACGAATTGCACGTATATGTTCAATCATCCTAGTGTGTAAAGCACGTTTTGTTTTACCAACATATAGCAGAGAACATGGACAAGTGATAATGTAAATCACATACGTACTCTTGCAAGTTATCAATTGTTTGATCTTATATGTTGTTTGTGTACACGGATGTACAAATGATTGACATTTTTGTGCATGAAGTACACCTGTAGCATGGACAATTACCCTGGGCATCAACTAGGGTGGTCGTAGAAGAGACATGAGTGTCTGCATGAACAAGCTTATCCCTCAGACTAGAACTCCTAGAAAAAACAAAGAGTGCTGGATCATTAAATACATTCAATAACTGAGGATCACTTTGAATGATGTGCCAGTGACTCTTAATAATCCTACTGATGTCATTATTCAATGGACTGAATGTGGATTTAAAAACTCATGAATAGTTAAGCTTATCCCTCAGACTAGAACTCCTAGGGAAAAAAAGCCCCGTTTCCACCAAAATTACCCGGAACAATTTGTACCAGGAACTTTTTTACAGGAACCTTTCTCCCCCCCAGACCTGCAGCTGTCTGCGTTTCCACCGCTGTCTAAAGTTCTGAGAAGATTAGGCAGATTAGTCCGGTGATGTGGGACTGCGCACGACTGCTCCTCCAAGTCAGTGACGGACACTAATCATTTTTTGTACTGATTGAAAGATTTAGTGGACTGTTTACATGAGACGTTATCTAAACCGATCTGGTGTTTACATGTGATGACTTTCAATCGCAATCATTTTGTCACATGCAGTTTGTCTGCCGCATCAAAAAGGTCACCGCTGTTTTCTCCAGCAGCTGAATGTGTTTACTGTAGCCATAGCAACTCTTAACGGCCACCAGGACTAATACAGTATTATATAAGCTATTTATCTGCTGTAAAGTGTAATAATCATCTCAGAAAGAAAAAAAAATTCTTCTGTCAGGCGCAGTTAAAGTAAAAACTGCCTGGGGCAATATACGCTGTGTCATTACTCCAACATTATCTTCATAACTTACGAAATAAAAAGTTTACCCCTCAGAAAAATTAGCTTTCCTCTCTTGTCAACATGAGCGCGGCGCCCGCGGTCACGTCATGTAAGGACACACACTTAAAAGTAATCGGTCAGGTCGTTTACATGGTGAAAAAAAATTAATAACGAGTATGGAAGAGATTCAAGCTGTGCTGCTTTTGCTGGTTATGTATAGGTTTACTAAAGAGGTAATTAACAACGACAGAAAAGAGCACTAATATGCAGATTCAGCAGCATATTCAGAAAGCTTGTAAAGCTAGATTTAAAATGACAATGTATATTATTATCAGCTATTACGGACATTGCATGTGAGATGGCTGAGACGAACACGCGCCATCAGACGGAGAGCAAGACTGATATTTACTGAACGCAGAACAAACCTCGCAAAAGACTTTTAAAAATGCCGGTTGAAATAAAATGCTAAACCAATCAGCATGTTCAGCGCCCAAGTCCCGCCCTCGAAAGGTCCTGAACTTTGAAAAAGTACTACCTCGCGAGCAGGGCCGTTTGGAGGGGGAAATATTTACCCGGAACTTCATTTAGACCCTGGTTCCTGCGGTCTAAACACACTGAGTACCACCCAAAGTTCCTGGTTCCTGGGTAAAGTTCCTGTGGTGGAAACGGGGCTATAGAGTGCTGGATCATTAAATACATTCAATAACTGAGGATCACTTTGAATGATGTGCCAGTGACTCTTAATAATCCTACTGATGTCATTACTCAATGGACTGAATGTGGATTTAAAAACGCATGAATAGTTTATGTGTGAATAATCAAGTTACCTTCTTCACATTCTCGTAAACTACGCACCTTCTCAAGTGCATTGTCAATCCACTTATTGGGATATCTACGTGATTTAAAATCTGTATATAGATTAGTTGCTTTAACATCAAAATCTTCCTTCCTTGAACAGATTCGATGAAGTCTTAAAAATTGACTATAGGGTAACCCACGTTTTAAGGAAGTAGGATGGGCACTAGTAGCATGAAGTTCTTAGCTGTAACTTTTCTATAAAGAGAAGAGACTATTTGTTTGTTAATGTAATGGGCTGAACCTTCTGTTACGTGAGTGGATGGAGCTGGGCGGAAGTTAACCTTTCGGCCCCTTTAAAAACGCGAGGATTTCTCTTACTTCCGTTTTTCCCTGGCATGGTATGCAGACTGTGTTCGTGTCGCGAGAGCTGTCTGGTTTGCGTTAAGCATTGAGCACACATTTTAAGCGCCGTGGACCTGTAAAAGGCTGAGATTCCTGTCTAATTTGTGCCGTGGGCCTGCGTGTGTACATCCACTACATCAACGTCGGGGTATGTTGCTGCGCTGAATTGTGTTATTGCGTTATTTTAATAAAGGCGCTTTCTAATGGTGGTTCACTTATTTAGCGTGACCCAGGCAGAAGTGGTGGGTCGTTCAATACACTTACCGAGGGCCAGTCAATTGTGCTGCAGGTAGGTTTTAAATGCTGTTTGGTGAATTGTCATTTAAAGATGTCATTTTTAGACTTAATGCATGTGATTTAATGACCAAATGGAGGAATTATTTTATAGAAATCTGTCCGCTGCTGTTTTGCTGCTGTGCGGTAATTCGCCTTGGTGACCCGCTGTCTTGGACGCTCCTCAAGTTCACACGATTGTGTGTATGCTCAAGTTGCACCGGCGTGATTCGTGAGCGCGTCTTTGTGAGCGCATTATGCGAGTGCGTCTTTGAGCGCGTCAGTTTGTGAAAGCGTGGCCGTGTGTTTGTATGTGTGTGTGTGTGTGTGTCGAAATCAGTTGGTGTTATTTTCTTTGTGAATGATTTAATTGAATTTTCTTTTTTCCTTTCTTTCTTTTGTTTAAGTATTCCTGAATCCTGTAAGTGGCGATTGTCACCTTTTGAGTGTATCTGTACTATCTCATATCAATTTATTGTATCATCAAGGTTCATAATTTTTTTTTTTGTGATTGGGAGGGTTTATTTTACATTTATTTCTTTTGTTGGATTATGGTTTTGGTTGTTTATTTTGAGTGGGGTTAATTTTGGTTGTTTTATTCATTTGTATGAAGGTGATAATTGAGGTTATTGTTTGAGTTGAATTGTTTTGGATTACTTTTCCTCCCTTCACTAATATTGAATTGTCTTGTGTCTTATTGATATTTAAGATATATTCTTATAGATGACCACTGGATAGTATCCGAATATTATTTTACTTAAAAATGATTTGTATTTGTATATTTTCTTGTCTTTTGTATGATTATTCTTTTAAACCTTTGTGTGTAAATTAAAGATTTGTTGTGCACACCTCTGTTTGCTCTTTCCATTTGTTTGGAAAACCTGTAAGAGTGACTATTCGTAATTTATCTGATCTCGTAGGCGGTGGTGCTGGCCTCCGCTCACATTAACAATTGATATGCAGGTGTTCAAAAAATGTACATTTGTAATCCCAACCTCATGAGTACGGAAGAGGATTAGGGCCTAGCTAAAAAAAAAAAAAAAGCATTTTGAGATTAAAGTCATAATGAGAGATTAAACTCGTTAAATTTCGAGAGAAAAAAAGTAGAGAGGCAATTTTGAGAATAAACTAAACTAATTAAATATCGAGAATAAAGTCGCTGTGTTTCGAGAAAAAAGTAGAGAGACAATCTCGAGAATAAACGCATTTAATATCGACAATAAATTGTGTTTTGAGAAAAAAAACTCATTATATTTCGGGAAAAAAGTCAAAATAAAATCTTGAGAATAAACTCATTAAATATTGAGAATAAAGTCGTGTTTCAAGAAAAATCTTGTTATATTTTGAGAAAAGAGTAGAAATAAAATCTTGAGAATAATGCATTTGATCAGTGTTCATTGCATAAGCATATACTGATAGAGGACATAGCAGTTACCAGTAAATATAGGTTATAGCTACTTCATTTCATTGAATTCATAAAAACAACCATAATATTATTTTTTCTTTTTAATTCAATTTATAAAGTTATAAATGTTATTAACGCTTTAAAAATGTCACATTTAAAGAAGTCTAGTATTTGACCATGTCTAACATGTATTCAATGGTGAAACCTACAAATAATAAGTAAGCAGGTATGATCTGCAATACTTTAAAAATTAAATATAAGGGTCATTCCTGGGATTCGGTAATATTTCAGTCCCCTAGAGTTTTGAAAGTGGTGGCTCACCAAAATGAAATATTAAAAGCCTTTCACAATACTTTGGTATGTCCTTTATAATGAATACAAATAATTATTGTATTTAAATAATTTTTATCGTTTAAAAAAAATATATTTCTGTCTTACAGCAAGACATTTGTACTTGGAAAATAATTAATAAAATGTGCACAGTGTCTATAATTTTCGGCAAAAATGCAAGTATTTATTTGTATTCTTTGCTTCTGAAAATAAAAATAAAATAAAAAAATGCAAGATATTTGACAAAAAACAACTTATAAAGTTACGTCCCTCAGTCTGAACTCAACCCCGTCACGCCAACCATTCTCTGGCCATAATAATTTAGACTCCACCCATATGTGACATTATTCACAGGAAGTTGCATAATTTAGCTCTGTTCAGCAGCATGGTGCAGAAGAAGGTGAGTGATATCACACTTTTTATCATTTTTTTTAGGTGTATTATAGTCTGGGAGGGTACTGTCAAGCTTAACAACTCAACCCCATCACAAACAATTAAGATGGAAAATTATGACTGTAATGAAGTTCAATCGTGATAAGGAAGGAAGAAGGCAGGGTCGGCTTGCTGGAGACTTGGGTTACTTTTATTATGCTCTTTTTGCAACAGAACATAAGTCCCGCCCACTGGCCTTCAAAATAAACTTAAAGGTTTCTCAATGCTCAGTCCAACAGCTCTCCAGAGCTGGGTCAGTCTCCGGGTGTGTGTATGGTTCCCAAGCCTCCAGACAGTCTTTCTCCCAGAATACCTCTTCCTGGTGGTTTATATTGTACTGTGTCCCAAAGTGAAGGGTGCGCACTTCGAAGGCCACGAAGCGGCACGAAGGGCGAACCGAGGGACAGGGTTGCCAGGTATGAATAATAAAACCCCTCCAATTGTTATTCAAAAAAGTATCGGAATCACGGCCAGAATGGGCCAAAATATCCCAAAATGCGGGGCGCGGGTGGTAGAAATATTGCTTAAGTAAAGGCAACTTAACCTGTGGACTATAGGCTACAAACACCCCAAAGCAACAGGCTACTGTTGCAACCCCATTCCAGACTTGGCAACAATGAACCAAGCGTCGTTAATGGCCTAGGCTGTGACAACTGACAGCGGATGTTCGTGAGGAGATATATATAGGAGATAATATCTATCTATCTATCTATCTATATATATATATATATATATATATATATATATATATATATATATATTTAGCTTTTTTTAAAGCTTTTTATTGGGTTTTGACATGCTTCAAAGCCTGCAACGATGGAAGACCGGACCGTAAATCTGTAGCAGGTTAAATATTGCAAATATTAGTTAACAGTTTATTTCTTATGTTAAATGTAACTACAATATATTTTAAACACTTATATAAAGCCTACGTCCAAGTTTTTTTTAAGTAGGCCTAGTTATTTTTATTCAACTCATCATCTCAGATGCATTGTCTACTTTTTTATGACATGCCAGCCGTTGACCGATTCGGCCCCGCAGAGCTGCGGACAGTGGAAATATGCACTCATCCCAGAAGATGATGTCCCGCTCAGGCCTTACCAGAGTCTCTATTGTGCATTATTCCCCATCCCGGTCCAGCTCCAGCTTCTCCCGCTCAGCGCAATGCAAGTGTTGAAAAGTGTTTTCTTCTGGTTTGGCTGATAATTAACATTTCTGTTGTTAAACTTAAGTTATTGGTCTATAAATAGGCTATAGTTGTAAAAAGCCTACTTTAGGTAGGCTAATGTATAGACCAATTTATTTTCATTTACACATTTTAAATTACATGACAAGAAAATACAAAAATATATAATTGTGTTTATTGTAGCTACAAATTACGTGCATTACAGTGCATTACAGAAATAAACAATGTCTAGAACAACCACTTCTCTTTAATTTAGCCTACCTTTGAAGTTAACGAAAATTAACAATAGTCTGTAGTTTCTTTGTTTAATTTACATACGCTAATAATATAGCCTAGCCATTTAAATTGTTCTGTGTCGGCCAGGCATTCAGCCTTTGGAGGATCGATCTTTCGGTGACCGTCGTCAGTGAACATTCATTCATTCATTCATTCATATAAAAACTTTATTTTAGCATCTTCGTTTAGTCAGCAGTTTTCGTTTATTTGCATTTTTTCTTATAATTCTGAGTGACAGATGTCACATTTGATTTAGCCTATTTTTCTGTAATATTTGTTTTAGCTACAGTGTTGACAGGAGCCTAGGCTATAAGAAAAATAAATGATTGCACGGACAATTCCTATCCAGTGTCTCTCTTTCTGTAAGGGAAATTTAAAAGATAGATTCTGGAAACAAAATCTAAATTTAGCTGGATCAGTCGGGTCGGGAATAAAATAATTTATAGCGGGTGAGCACGGAGTTAATTTTACGCACGAGCGGAATGGTGCAGTGCGGAATAGCGGGAGTGGGACGAAAATACAGCCCTGCACAGATTATATTTTGAAGGCTATTTAAAGAAAGTGTATTTAAAAACAGAAAGAAACAGCGGAAAGGGCGATAATGGACTGATTCCTCTTCTTGAGAGAATGGTTGAGAAATAATTAGCATTTAAAAATTGGGAAATTTAAGTTTATTTTGGTTACTCAGGGCAGGGAGCTGAGAACTGTGTGAATGCACTAACGTTAAACGTTTTATTTACTTCAAGCGCTTGCGCTGTTATGTTCAATAGTATCCAGGCTACATATTCAGGTTACACTTGAGTTACCGACCGCTATACCGTCTTTAACTGGGAAATCTGATCGAGTGCCGCAGGAATGCGGACCAGTCAAATCCTGTAGTCACCAGTGTGCTATGAATTCTGGGATGGGGAAGGCTGCGAAGTTGTGGGAAGGTCTCATCTGCTGTGCCCTTTCTTTGCCTGAGAACCGAAGGGCGCATTTTGAAGTCGCTAATGAATTGCAGCAGCCTTCGTCGCACCGCTGTGACGCAATCGCACTTCAAATGCGGCCTTCAGAGGTGCAGCTTTCACTTTGGGACAGCCTTCATAGTGCCGCAATCGCACTTCAAATGTGGCCTTCAGAGGGTGCAGCCTTCACATTGGGACAGCCTTCGTAGTGCCGCCATGACGTAATCGCACTTCAAATGCGGCCTTCGAAGTGCGCGCATTTCACTTTGGGACACAGCTATGGTCTCTCCACGGCCATGTAGCGTCTGGAGTCTCTCTCATCAGGATCAAAGATGAGTCAATTCTGATGTTTAGGGTGGATAGCTTTTAGCCACATATAAATTAGGGGCCCGATGCCAACGAGTCTGGGGAAGTTGTAACCTCAGACAGTTTTGTGACCAGAGCTGAAATGAGACAAGCAGCATCTTTGGAAAACTGTGACAACTTCAATCAGATTGTTATCAGGTCACATGGCTTGAACCCTGTTCTCCCCCCTCACATTCTCTCAGACAGAGAGACGCCGGAGAATTCCCGATACGCAGACCTACACACACACACACACACACACACACACACACACACACACACACACACACACACACACACACACTTTCCTTATGAAGCTTTAATTAAAACTATTCCAGACTGTATATGAGGTATCATTGTGTGTTTGTATGCTCCATATGTCATACCAACATAGTCATGATGTATAAACAATGTAAGTTCATTTTAAATGCTTGTATTCCTGTGTAAGAATGTATATCTGCTTTAATATCTCCCAGCCATAATGTGTTTGATATCTAAATATTCCTTTCTCTTTGTCTTAATCAAAATGTTTGATTTTTAGCAAACTTGGGAGTAAAACTGTATAAAATCGACACCTGATAAAACATGCAAAGTAGGTCGTAAACAGAGACAAAGAGAATTTTTCCCGCTCAGAATTCACCCTCTGGATTGGGTAAACTAACCCAGAAGGGGTGTGGATTAATTGTCTTAAAAGACAAGTGTAAACATTTCTTTGGTTGTCTCTCTTCTCTACTTGTCCTCTGACTTTTCCTCCCGTCCTCTGAAGCTGGCTCACCTCTTGCCGTGAGATTTCGGCCCTCGGCTAGTAGGTGAAGCCAACAGTGGTTGTTTCCTTTGAGGTCAGCGCGCTCCGCTACTCAGTCCTTGGACAAAGGCGTACAGGAACTGAAAACACCATCTCAACGGTCAAGGAACTTCCATAACTTCGAAGGAAACCTTCCTCTCCTTTGGCAACATTCACTTTCAAACTACCTTCAAACTTCCCGCTGAACAGAGATCACTTGGAAGAACTGAGAGAGAGCGCTCCAGCTCACAGAACACTCTTGAGAGGACCCACACGCATTCTTTTATACTCAACACAAAGCAACCCATGCAAGTATAAATTCCATCGAAATTTAGATGCGTTTAAGACTAGTAACCCTGTTTAAGGTGATATTGTTCATTGCTGGCTCTCTGTAGTATATGTTTGTGAAATGCCATTCTGAACCCTTCCTTTCCCTTCTTTCTCCTTTTCTATTTCGTTACCTGTCGTTATTCTTTATCTAGGCGTATGTATTCGTAGTATCAATTATTAAAACCATTGTATCCATGTTTAATTGTCATTGTTACTGCTCACAAGACATAAGTCACTTTAATGTTCAGATCTAGCTTCAGCTCTCATGAGTATCTTTGAATACTTTACTAATATCCCAATAGCTGGAAAGTTTACTCTTTGTGGCCAGAAGAGTAACCTTCCCAGAGATTTGGTAGACAGAATAAAAGCTTGAGAGTTGATAAGAGATTGTACTGATCGTTCGTTAAAAGAGCGGATCAGATGAGTTTTGAATTAATTCTTTAAAGGTTATTCTGTAATGATTTAATATATATTCGTTAATTGCAATCCATTGTTGTTAACCAAATTTATATTGCTTAAATACCTAGGTTAGGTATGTCCTATTGGGTGATTTGAAGATTTATAGTTTGATCATAACCAGTTATGATTAATAATAAATAATTAAATATTAACCCCCATAATTCCCTATTGAGCTAATTTAATTTATTAATATAGATATATATTAATGTACTAGAGCAGTGGCCATTTTGAGCAAAAAAACCTCAACCCCATCACACTCAACCCCGTCACATATGTCATTATTTCGGGGTTGTAAAGTTTGTGACAGGGTTGAGTTATTCACTTAATTTAATCAAAGATTTCAATTTTAAAAATACATTTTAGTAAATATATTATTACCAAAATCATATATTTAACCCTAACCTAACCCTAAACCTACCCCTAACTGTCGTGATGGTGAGGAAGGGGAGGACTCAAATAGCGGGTGAAAGAACAAGTTTATTCAGGCCAACCAGAGACACCAAAAATAAACAAAAGACAACAAAAAGACTGGAAACGGTCTGAGAAGACTGTCTGGTGCTCCCGCTGTGTCAGTGCACACCACAGCTGACTGGAAAGGCCACCGAGAATACAGGAGGCAGGAAGAAACGAGACCCAGCCAGCAAGGTAACAACACTTGCTGCAACTGCTCGTCTAAGGGTCCTGAATGCAGAGTAAAAAGACAGGTAAGACACACGACAGAACGTAGTGCAGACATCCAACATCAACGTGACAAGAAGTGATCTACTGACAACAAGAGATAGACACAGCTGGGTATATAAAGGGTTGATGGAACAAGGGACAGGTGTGGGAGATCAGCTCGTGATCAAGCTAATACTCCAATCACGAGCTGCAGGAAAATGACAGGACAAGACAAACAACAGGAAGAGCCAGTGTCACACCCTGAACCTGTGACAGAACCCCCCCCCCCCCCCCTCAGGGACGCCTCCTGACGTCCCCAGAGGACTCACCATGACGCCGATGGAATTGGTCAATAGGAGCGCGGTCAAGCACATCCCGAGCCGGAATCCAGTATCTCTCCCAGTCTACCAGATACTGATGACCTCTGCCCCTCCGTCTCACATCCAGGAGTCGCCGTACCGTGTAGGCAGGCAACCCCTCGATGAGTCTGGGGGGCGGCGGGGCAGAGGTCTGGGGCTGAAGTGGGGAGCGAATAACGGGCTTGACCTTGGAAACATGAAACACCGGATGAATTCTCTTAAAACGGGGGGGTAATTTGAGTCGAACCGTCACCGGGTTAAGCACCTTAGTAATAATGTACGGCCCAATAAATTTGGGTCCCAGTTTACGTGCGGGAAGTTCGAGGGGTATGTCCTGGGCTGACAACCAAACCTTTTGACCACACACGTAAAGTGGGGGCTTAGAACGGTGACGGTCCGCCAACGCCTTGTTCCTTTCACCAGTCCGGGAAAGGGCTTCTCTAGCGAGCCTCCACGTACGAAGGCACCTCTGAATAAACGAGTGCGCGGATGGAACAAAGGCGTCGGGTTCTTGGAAGGGAAATAATGGGGGCTGGTAGCCTAAACAGCACTGGAAGGGTGATAACCCCGTAGACGAGACCGGGAGTGAGTTATGTGCATACTCAACCATGGTTAACCTGGAACTCCAAGTCGACGGCTCTGCCGATGCCACACAGCGCAAAACTCTCTCTAAGTCTTGGTTGGCTCGCTCAGCCTGACCGTTCGTCTGCGGGTGATAACCAGAGGATAGGCTCGCCGTTGCCCCCAGCTGTCGACAGAATTCTGTCCAAAATCTTGACACAAACTGGGGACCCCTGTCAGAAACCACGTCCACCGGGAGGCCATGAATGCGAAAAACGTGGTCTAAGACAATGACCGCTGTCTCCCTCGCTGAAGGTAGTTTGGGGAGGGGGATAAAATGAACCGCCTTCGAAAACCTGTCCACCACAGTAAGAACCACGGTATTGCCACTAGACGGGGGTAGGCCCGTGACAAAGTCCATGGCTATGTGTGACCAGGGTCTCGAAGGAATTGACAGCGGTCGGAGTAGCCCTGCTGAGGGTCGGTTAGAGCCCTTACCCACCGCACACGCCGGACAGGCCGACACGAACTTCCGAGCATCCTGCGCCAGTGAAGGCCACCAGAACCGTTGCTTGATTAATGCTCATGTTCGAGCCACTCCCGGGTGGCAAGCTAGAACGGAAGAGTGACCCCACTGAAGAACGCTAGTCCGGACCGACTCTGGCACGAACAGCAGGCTCTCTGGGCACCCTGCGGGAGTTGTGACGTCGCGCAATGCCTCACGGACCCTGGACTCCACTCCCCAAGTAACTGCCGCGACCACCTGGCTGGGGGCCACGATGGTTGCAGGAGGAGTGGGACTAGCCTCAGCCTCAAAAATCCGTGAGAGCGCATCGGGCTTACCGTTCTTACTACCGGGGCGAAAGGAGATTTCAAACCTAAACCGGCCGAAAAATAATGCCCAGCGAGCCTGCCGAGAATTTAGCCTCTTAGCGGAGCGAATATATTCTAAATTCTTGTGGTCAGTCCAAACCAAGAATGGAGCCCCCGCGCCCTCTAACCAGTGACGCCACTCCTCCAATGCCAACTTAACAGCCAGTAACTCCTTATTCCCAATGTCGTAATTCCGTTCCGAAGGGGTAAGCCGATGAGAAAAAAATGCGCATGGGTGTACTCTGTCGTCTGAAGGTGACCTTTGAGACAATATCGCTCCCACTCCCACCTCTGACGCATCCACCTCCACAATGAATTGACGAGACGGGTCAGGGTTGATAAGAATGGGGGCCGAAACAAAGCAGCTCTTTAGATTTTCAAACGCCTCCTGAGCCTGCGTTGACCAACAGAACCGAATTCGTGTGGAGGTGAGATTCGTCAGTGGTAGGGCGACCTGGCTAAAGTTCCGAATGAATCGTCTGTAAAAATTGGCAAACCCCAGAAATCGCTGGACCGCCTTGCGACTCTCTGGGGTGGGCCAATCAGCAACCGCTTTTACCTTCCCTGGATCCATTCGGATGCCTTCAGGCGACAGAACGAAACCGACCGTGCATGAAACTCGCACTTCTCCACCTTCGCAAATAAGCGATTCTCGAGTAGCCGCTGTAACACTTGTCTGACGTGCTGGACATGGTCGCGCTCGTTCTGGGAGAAGATCAGGATGTCGTCGAGATAAACAAATACAAACCGGTCGACCATGTCTCTAAGCACGTCATTGACGAGTGCCTGGAAAACCGCTGGGGAGTTTGAGAGTCCAAAGGGCATGACCAAATGTTCAAAGTGACCTGTCGGGGTATTAAAAGCGGTTTTCCACTCGTCCCCCTGCCTAATCCGAACCAGGTGATAAGCATTGCGCAGGTCCAACTTCGTAAAGATGGTTGCTCCCTGCAAGAGTTCGAACGCTGAGGACATCAACGGCAAAGGGTGGCTATTCTTTACCGTGATGTCATTCAGCCCTCGATAATCTATGCAGGGACGCAAAGAACCATCCTTCTTCCCCACGAAGAAGAACCCCGCCCCAGCTGGAGAGGAAGAAGGACGTATTATGCCAGCTAATAGAGAATCGCTGATGTACTTCTCCATGGCCTCCCTCTCAGGACCGGAGAGCGAATAAAGGCGTCCCTTGGGTGGGGAAGTGCCAGGTAATAATTCTATTGCACAGTCGTACGGACGGTGCGGAGGAAGAGATGAAGCTCGGGACTTACTGAACACCGCTCTCAAATCATGGTAAGCCTCTGGTACATCCGCCAGGCTCACCGGTTCCTCCTGTGACACAGAAACAGACATTAATGGGGAAGAAGCAGACACCAAACACTGAGACGAACAGAATGGGCTCCACGCCAATACGGAGCTTTGAGCCCAGTCAATATGAGGGTTATGCTTAGATAACCAAGTGTGCCCCAATACCACTGGAGCAGAGGGAGAATGAATCAACAGGAAACGAATCTCCTCAGAATGATTCCCAGAGATGGTGAGGCTAACCAGTCTTGCGGAGTGAGTGATTCTTGTGAGGGGTGTGTCACAAAGTGTTCTGGCTGAAATCGGCTCAGGCAAAAGAGAGCGAGAAATGCCCAAGTGCTCAGCCAGACCAGTATCCATAAAATCACCCTCTGCCCCAGAATCAATTAAAGCTGACACTCGATGAGCTGCCCCTCCAAACTGCAGTAAAGCCGGGAGTGTGGACCGACCACCAGATGGCAGTAGCGTGTTAGTAACGCTCACCGTGCGTCGTCCTCCAAAAGATCTGCGTTGCCCCTTTAAGGGACAAACCGCCGCCATGTGCCCTGCCTCTCTGTAGTAGAGGCACAAGTTGTTGGTGAGACGATGATGCCACTCTGCGACAGTCAGATGAGTTCTCCCAATCTGCATGGGTTCCTCCTCAGATCGGCCGAACTGCTGTGATGCAGTCATTCCCGTGCTCTGTGCGTTGTTGATGGATCTGTGAGGGAGCCCCGCCCTTCGATGCTGGGAACGAATGGAAATCCGGTTGTCCACCCGAATAGCGAGATCCATCAGACTGTCAAGGGAAGGGGGTAACTCCAGTGAGTAAATCTCATCTTTAATGTGCTCAGCTAAGCCATGAAGAAAATGGTCCCACTGAGCCTTAGCATTCCACCCACAGGATGCTGCAAGTGTACGGAACTCGATAGAGTACTCTGACACGGACCGAGCACCCTGCTGTAATAGCGACAATGCTCGTGCCGCCTCGGTGCCCAGTGCCGAACGGTCAAATACCTTGCGCAGCTCCGCTGAGAAGTCCTCAAATGTACTAAATGGTAAATGGACTGCATTTATATAACGCTTTTATCCAAAGCGCTTTACATTTTGCCTCACATTCACCCATTCATACACCGACGGCGATGTCAGCCATGTAAGGCGCCATCCAGCTCGTCGGGAGCAGCTGGGGTTAGGTGTCTTGCTCATGGACACTTCGACACTTGGTCAGGTGGAACCGAGGATTGAACCACCAACCTTCTGGTTTGTAGACAACCTACATGAACCACTGAGCCACTGCCGCCCCATGTACTGCAACAATCATGCTCATTGTCCCACATAGCTGTTCCCCACTCTCTCGCAAGCCCCGACAGGTGCATGATGACGAAGGCTACCCTCGACTTCTCCGTCGCAAAGCAGGACGGCTGTAGTGAAAAAGTCAAAGAGCACTGTGATAGGAATGAACGACATGAGTTGGGCTCACCGGAATATGGAGCTGGTGGGTTCAGGCGAGGTTCAGACTGGCGGGTATTCACTCTCTCAGTGTCAGGTTGGCTCGGGGAGGGAACCACGGCAGGGTGTGGCTGTAGCTGTTCGAGCCGCTGGGTAATATCTGCAAGCTGGCGTGACATCTCTGTAATGGCATGATGAGAAGCTGACATCGCTTCCTGCTGCCGTCCCAACAGAATGCCCTGTTGAGTAATAGCTCGTCGTAACTCTAGTTCCTCCGCTGAGTCCATCGTTGGTCAGTAGATTCTGTCGTGATGGTGAGGAAGGGGAGGACTCAAATAGCGGGTGAAAGAACAAGTTTATTCAGGCCAACCAGAGACACCAAAAAATAAACAAAAGACAACAAAAAGACTGGAAACGGTCTGAGAAGACTGTCTGGTGCTCCCGCTGTGTCAGTGCACACCACAGCTGACACGCTGGCTGGAAAGGCCACCGAGAATACAGGAGGCAGGAAGAAACGAGACCCAGCAAGCAAGGTAACAACACTTGCTGCAACTGCTCGTCTAAGGGTCCTGAATGCAGAGTAAAAAGACAGGTAAGACACAAGACAGAATGTAGTGCAGACATCCAACATCAACGTGACAAGAAGTGATCTACTGACAACAAGAGATAGACACAGCTGGGTATATAAAGGGTTGAGGGAACAAGGGACAGGTGTGGGAGATCAGCTCGTGATCAAGCTAATACTCCAATCATGAGCTGTTTCGAAATATGTTTCTGGACTCCGACATAGCGAAATAGGCAAGGATAAGTCCGCTTACATGATAAAATTGGGTATTGCACCATATTTTAAGAAGCAATTGGTGGAGACCATAAACAAAGCAGGGCCGTTTGTCCAAATGTTTGACGAGAGCCTAAACCAATCCTTAAAAAAAAGCAGATGAACACCCTGCAAACATGCCCCTGCGGGGCCTCTGCTGGCTTTTTGTGGGCAGAGTGGGCTAGGGCCAGCCCACCAGTGTTGCCAACTATTTTCCAAGGAAAGTAGCTAAAGCCTGCCCAAAAAGTCACTAAATGTCGCTAGATGACGTCATGCGTCAATTAGCATATCCGTGACGCCATCACGCCGTCCTTGCGCTCAGCCTACCTAACGTGTGTTCTCGGTTTTCTCTCCTAATCTGTGCTCATTTACTGTATTTTAAAATAATATAATACAGCCGGCTGTCCAATAAATGTTTTCATTTCCTATACCTTTTTGTCATACAATAGGAGTATGATGTATTGAATTACAAAAATTTTATATGAGTAAAATCTGAATTCAGAAACTGGATGAACTAAAGCTCTGTGATAGTGAGTAATATAAGTGATAAGCACAAGAGAAGAATGGAACTCATCATAACTAATTTCTTTAAATATAAAACAAAAGAAGCAGATATCATTAAGTGAGAAATCCGTGGCATCCCTGTGTGCTCATGTGTAGCTCGCTCATTCACGTCTGTCAGCTGCTGTCTGTGTACGTTCACCGGCATGCGTGCAGATCCCCTCAGCCATTCACTGAACAGGGCAGACGCAGAGAGAGGTGTCTGTGTGTGACGGCAGAGGGGGAAAAAGACCTCGCACTCGCAGGACAGTACTAGCGACATTTGTATACTAAAGTAGCTGATGATGCTAGATTTGTCGCTAGTCGCAAACAGGCCCACTGCAGGCTTGCCCAGGCGAGGCCCACAGCTTTGGGCTCAACGCGTGCTCTCTGTGAGCAGCCAACTCCACATTAAGCCTGTGATGGCCCAGTGTGTGCCAGCCCGTTCGGGCCCAGAGCAACTAAGGCAGCCCAAACGTAGTTTTTGTTTTGTTTTTTGTGGGGGGAAAAAAGTTCTACACAAAAACTGAAGTCACTGCTATAAGTTTTTGCCTGAACTACAAAACTAATTTTAAATAATGTATGCCAGTTTAGCTTAAATTAAATATTAATTAAATGATGTATATATTATAACTATACGCTGGCATAAAAACAGAAACGATAAACAAAAGCACGTGGTGTCACAGGCAGTGTTCTTCAGAGTGCACCTGGAAAGACAGCAATGGACGACACTCTACTCATCGTGGAGGTTGAGAAGCACACAGTTCTCTATGATCCACACAATTTGCTTTATAAAGACTCGCAAGTGAATGAAAACGCATGGGAGGAAGTTGGTGAGCGTGAGCGGCTCTTGGTGCTGATGGTAAGTCATTTTAAAGTGTTTTTGACAATCTTTCGTTGTCTCAACTAAATATGGATAGGTAAATATAATATACACACATTAATATAGCACACATACAGTATAGACATGTAGATAGACTATGATGTGCGTTATTTTGTCATTTTTTAATATGTGCGATGGCCTTTCTTCTATCAAAAACTCGCACTAAACGAAATAAAGATCAGAAACAAGTGTTATATAAACGATTTTTTAAAATAAAATTAGCTTCATGATACATCTTTGATTTATTTCCATTTCAGATACATTAAAGAGAAATGCAAACTTATCCATTATAGAGTACTCTGTACACAACTGCGCGTGACAAACGCTGCCTGTGTGAAAGCAAAAAGTGCGTGTGCTGCTTCTGCTTTACACACGCGCTGCTTCGGCGCTGCCCACGCGTGCAGTGTGAAGCCGGCGTTAAGATTCCCATCATGTTCGGCGGTGGCCGATTTTAAAGTGACAGCTACACTGATGAACAAAGAAATAAGGGGAACAGAGAAAAGATGATTAATCTGTATTTAATTTATTATTTATGCAGTTAAGAAAGCTGTTTGATAACTATTACATTTCTGTCTAACAGGGAAGCCAACTAGTAACTATGTTTTTTAATAATGAGTTTATTTAAAGATTTTAAGTTCACTTAAAAAATTTTTTTTTTAATAAATGTTGAAATTGGGTAGCTTTCATTTATACTGCAATGTAACATCATTAATGTTTCATAGAGACATTGGTGTCAGTGATACTGGCCTTCATTCATAAAAAGATGCCATTACAACACATTTAAAAATTGCTGTCTTTAAATTGTTTCTACATTAATTTGGAAAGTAACTGAAATGATTACAATATTAAAATATTAAAAACTCCAAAAATATTAAATTTTAGTTTATTATTTTCTAATCTAAAAAGATACATAGAATTCCTTATTTTGTTCAAATGAGGGATTTTTTTTTATTATCTTGTAACCCCCCCCCCCCCCCCCCCAAAAGGTAGACTAATACTTTGTTTATATATATAATAAAGTTTGATTTAAACCATATGTTAAATACAAATGTTTTAATCTGTTTTCATTTAATGATGGGTCATTGTAGCTGATGATTATAATAATAACAAACAGAGCAAAACAATAAAGATTTTTAATACCATGAAACCGTGATATTTTCTGAGACGATTATCATACCGTGAAAATCTCATACCGTTACAACCCTAGTCTGGTGTAGGAGAGGATTGTTATAGTCAGACACCGAGCTAGAGAGATTATACACACACACCAGAGTGAGTAGGAATATGTGTGTGTGTGTGTGAAACTGCAGAGAGAAGGGGTCAGCTTTCACAGTTTTCAAATTAAAATCAGCTAATCCCAGTTTTGACTTGGGAAGGGAATGGCTGTCCAAAATAAGTGAAAGTCCTATATATTTTATCACAGGTTACAAGGACATGGCCTCTAGGAGTTATTGGACTAAGCGCCGGCACACATTAAGGGTGTACTCACACTAGCCAGTTTGAACCGTGCCCGAGTGCGTTTGACTACCAAAGCGCGGTTCGTTTGACTAGTGTGAGTGCTCCGAACCGTGCCCGGGCGCGGCTCAATTAGCCGGCCCTGGCCCGCTTGGAAGAGGTGGGCCAGAGCGCGATTCAGTTGGACTCGAGCGCGGTTCACATGCAGTGTGAACGCTAACCGTGCTGGAGTCCGTATTCAAAGCTGCAAAGTCCTAGCTGCACTTCAGCTGGTACCTTGCAAACCTCCTCATAATACGAGCAGCACGATTACGTGAACATTTTCGCGCCACTAAGGCGACACATCTGTTTAACAACAGGCTGTGAGAGGGCTGTGGACCACCGTGGACCAAACGACACAAAATGATCCACAAAGAAAACAGAGCGATGGATTCCATTGTGTTCAGAGAGCGCCGTTCTTTCTGTTTATCCCGAAACCGTCGCACCATAATGACGTAAGCGTGCTCCGGCACGAATGCTGAAACCCTATGTGAGTGCAGGCCAGCGGGGGAGTGGGGAGGGGGGACATTCGTACTCGGGCCCAGATCATGGCAACCGTGCCTAGTGTGAGTACACCCTAAGAATCCTGAATTCTTTTGATTCATCATCTTCAGTTCAGGGCCCAGTTTTTCAAAAGGTTTAATCCGGATAAAATTGATCCAGATTTTGTAATCCTTTTTGTGCGATCCGTGATCATGTAATCCAGTTTACTTTTGGAGCCAGTTTTTTAAAGCAACATCGGATTGGATCAATCTGATCTGGATGGGAACTTTTCAGGATCACCAAATCTGGATAACCAGTGCTCAAACATGATAGGAAAACACAATGTAGAACTATATGTAAAGAGCAACAAGTAGAATAGCCAGTGTGAGGTCAATATAAGTTTAATTTTATTTGAAATGAAAACACACACATTTAAAAAAAAATAAAAACAAGAAAAACCCCACCCCATCCTCTTCCAGCAGTCCGCTCATCTGAGACTTTCAACACAAACACTGGACACTGAGGAGATTTATAACAAGTATCAAGTATAGATGTACTGTAATCATTGCATGCATCACTAATAAATATTCTAAAAACAAAAATATTTTCGATTGTGATGAATATATATATATATATATATATATATATATATATATATATATATATATATATATATATACATAAATTAGTGACAGAATAAAATGTATTGTTTTTGGTCAATTTTGACAGCTGTTTGGGGGATTATTTTATGAGGCCAAACTCTTTCTACTTTGTTGTAGGCCTAAACTGAAAGGCTGAATACGTTAAAGCCCACCTAATCACTGAAATGAACAAATCAAATTAAAACATTATGAATAAATAGGATATATTGTAAGATACTGCATGATCCCAATATAGTATTATTTGATACATTTTTAATGTTTTCATTACATTTTGGGCATGAAATCCACGCTGAATCCAGCCTTCTGATGGGATCAGTTTAATCCAGATTTTTGGGATCAAAATGATCCAGATCCTACAAAAAAGTTCTGAAAAACCCAAACTAAAGGTTTGATCCGGATCAAAACCAAGATTGGATTACGTGATCTAATCCGATTATGTAATCCGTTTTTTCTTTGGAAAAATACATTTTCAAGATTTGATCCAATCCGTTATCCAAAATCCTAGTGGATTACTTTTGAAAAACTGGCCTTGAAGGTCAGTGATGAGGAAGATGATGTTTTCATGGATTGCCTAAATTCATTTGATGAGTGTGGTGACAGTAGGGAATAGAGTGATGCAGTTGAAGATGCCCGCTAAGCAAAGTTATGTCCAAAAGACGTCTTTTCAACGTCTTCGCCACTAGAGGCTGACATTGAAAAGACTTCCAGTGAGGAGCCAGAATGAAAGTTTTTATGACGTCTGTTTTGGACGTGATCTGCACGTCTGATATAGACGCTCATGGACCTCAAGGTTAAACACTAGTTCAAATCAGCTCATTGTGGACATTTGTTCTTTTTCTAATTGCAAAGCAACTCACAGACAAAGTGTGTTTATCCAAAAATCATGAAAACAAAATTAACAGATTTAGATGTTGAGGATTTATGGTTCATTTGAAGTCACCATTGTGGAGGGAAACGTTTGCTTTAGTTGGGCTCTTGGTCCCCGTACGGCTGCTGTAACTGTGTGTGTGAAACACAAGAGTTGAGGCTGAGAAAGCAAAGCTTAAGTGACATCAGGTGTTGTCAGCTCCTTGTTGATGATAACTAAATCATCAGAAAGTGAGCATCTGATTTTGATTTTTGTTTGGCACAATAGTAATTTATTTATAGCCTCTGTAATCTTGTGATTCTGCAGTATTGGCACCAATAGCCCTATCCTGAAGGATGATAAAGTACATGCACCCAAAGTTTTGAGAAAATATTTCCCATGCTCACACACAGACATCAAGATTTGGCCTATGATTCACAACAACGGTGACACAAAAAAAGCTCCATGCTGCAATGCATGATGGGTGGCTTCATAGTACAAAACTGATGCTTGATTTGATTGTCACCGTTGTTGTGAATCATGGGCCAAATCTTGATGTCTGTGTGTGACCATGTGAAATATTTTCTCAAAACATTGGGTACACATATTTTTTCTCATCCTTCATGGCTAGTGGTCCTTTTATTGCTATTGGTGCCAATAATGCAAATTCACAAGATTATAGAGGTTATTAACAAATTACTATTGTACCAAACAAGAACACAAAAAACAACATCAGATGCTCACTTTCTGATGATTTAGTTATCATCAACAAGGAGCTGACAACATCTGAAGTCACTTTAGCTTTGCTTTTAACACTCTGAGTGTGGACTCATATAAACACCAGCAGTGTTCTTTTAACACTGAGGATTTTGCTGTGTAGTTTAACTAATGCATAATTTTAACCCTTAAAGTATAAAGTTAATCATTAATTACTAATGTGTTCATGCTTAATTGTGAACAAGTTAATCATTGCTTGCTTAACTAGTGCATCATTCTGGACCCTTAAAATAAAGTGTTACTAAGATTTTTATATCAGTTTTCTTATATTAAGATTACTTTTTATCTCTCTTTTTTTAAATGCCAAGTTACAAAGTTTTCCATCACCCATGTGACTGTATCACTTCCTCTTTTAGCTTATACAGACAATCATATGACAAAACCATATCATCTGCAATCTGCATCTGATTGTCTGCCTAAGCTAAAATACACAATTGAGGTCAAAGTCTAACATTTAAGTAAAATCGCTTATGTTTATGTAAGCAGAAATAGTTCCCTAATCCCCAACATAACTATTTCAGCATGTTTTCATTAGGGTACATTTGGCTGTATTTTTGTATTTATTTATGAGGAGGGTAATTAGATTAAGAGTTTGATGTAGCTTTACTTCATCATAATACAATATTATGGATTAAAACATGTTTTACAGTTTTTCCCCCCAAATAAAAGGTCTGAAATATAATGCCACATAGATTTGCAAAATAATAAAGTTTTGCAAAACAAAAATATCAAAGTCAAAAGTCAATTTTATTTCTATAGCACATTTACAGATGGCTGAGCCACACCAAAGTGCTTCCTAATAAAGTGCTAAGTGCAGTAAGCAAAGGAAGGCAAAGAAGAAATAATATTTATAATATATAAAAATGGAAAGGACAATAACTGCAGGAGTTAAAATAATGAAAAAGAACATTTGAATAGTAGCCAGGGGTCACTATATACTGGCACTTAAAAAGAGACACTATTCAAAGACTAGAGAAAAGAGGTGAATTTTCAAAAGAGACTTAAAAATGTTTTTGAGAAAACAGCCAACAGTAATATGCTGTGAATTAACAGCGCTTAAAGTCGACAATCAGAGGCTGTGTTCAAAATCACTCCGTATCCCTTATTCACTATTCCCTACACTAGTTCACTGAAATAGACCACTCGACAGAGTGAGAGAAATGAAGAGAGTGAATTCAGACACTGATGAACACCTGCTGTTATCACTGAAGGAAAGAGAAACATCAACAGAAGAAAGTTGATTTCATCAACTGAAGATAAAAGAAGACTAAGAAGACTTAAATCTCTGAAGATCTCAGCAGAGGATTAAACAACTCCATATATATATATATATGTATGTAAAAGAATGCGACTGACACAGAGCTTCAGTAACGAGATTTTCTCAGTTTTTCGGTTTACTGTGAACTGCAATGCATATACAAAGTAGGAGGAGTCATAGGATCGACTACGGAGGCCGGAGTGCAACTTAAAGAAACATCGTCAAAATGACAATACATTACATCACCCCTCCTAAGCATGTAACAAAAAAAACATGCTAACAAATCACTTTGTATGCATATAAAGTTATTACAACAAATATTAAACATTGCTGCATTTGCTTTTTGATTCAGGAATTGACATTAAGCTTGCGTATCAAAATATTAAAGAGATGTTGGCACTTTTTTTTTTTAATATATATATATATATGCAGCCTAGCCAATGATACCATTTATCACAACAATGAACTGTTGAACATAAACATGTGTAACAAGGAAGGAGAGGTTGGTAGCACATCACTTCCACAAGGCGTCTTTACCACGCCTTTCCATGAATACAAACCGAGCCTGTCGGGAGGCTTCACTACTCTGCCTCGTCTGGTAGTGTACTGCCCAGTTGACAGCGTCTGCTTAGCAGTCCCGAGTTCTGTAGGTGATGCTTGGGATGAGCGAGGATGTTCCACAGACTTTGGCTCCTGGACATTCACTGACTGTCGTCTCTGCCCATTGTCCATCATTAAGACTGTGACGGGACTCGTTGGCAGCTGCTGTGCTCTTGCGAAGATGCTGAATGTTGCGACGGTACTCTCTACTTCCACAGTCAACAACATAAGATCTTGGGGCACAGTGTGATCTCACAACAACTCCAGGAGACCATTTGTGATTGCCAGGATGTGGTTGCATCCTTACTTTCATCTCCAGGCTTCAGCGCAGGACGAGGGTTTTGCTTTTAAAATGCTTTTGCTTTTATCTAGTTGCCGTTTAACTTTGTGGGGGTCATGTGCTGCTGGTGTGAGCAGCAGGCAGGTTGTTGCAGGGACGCCTGCCCATTAGCAGCTGAGCTGGTGAAAGGCCTACTTACTCCAGTAGTGTTGTTTTGTAGTCAAGCAACGCAAGGTGTTTATCTAGTGCCTTACACCAAAGTTTCTTAACAGTCTGGACTGCGCGCTCTGCCTCACAGTTGGAGTGTGGCGTATGTGGGGATGACGTTTTGTGATTGATTCCATAACTTTGACAGAAATCTTTAAACTCATCCTCTGAATATTGTGGACCATTGTCTGTTCGAAGGATTGTGGGGATCCCATGTCTACTGAATTGAGCCTTGAGCTTTTCTATAACGGAATTATCCACTTCAACGTATTTTGAGTAGTAATCAACCAGCAGAACATAGTGGTTTCCTTCAAACTCAAACAGGTCGGAAGCTACTTCTTCGAATGGAAGCTCGGGCGTTTCTGTTGGTTTGAGTGGTTGTCTAGGTAACCGGTTCTGGAAGTCTGCACACTTGCCGCAGTTCTTCACCATTTTCTCAATTTCAGCACTCATGCCTGGCCAGTATAGGACCTCGCGAGCTCTCTGCTTGCTCTTCGCTATTCCTAAGTGAGACTGATGTATAAGCTTCAGCATATGTTCTCGCATGGAAGGGGGTACAACTATACGCAGTCCTTTACAGACAACACCATCAGCGATGACAAGTTGGCTTCGTGAGTCCCAAATTGGCTGTACTGTTGTAACACTCAGCCTGATAAAGGCAGTTTACACAACTATCACGGTTCGTTAACCCTTTTTTTTAAAAGGTGCTCAAATAAACTTATCACAACAACCACTTAGATATTAAACCAAAGTGTATTGAACCAGCAACCCCAAACCCAATAAACAAATATATATATACAATATTAACAGTGGTAAGAAAAAAAGTATAGAAAATTCAGTCCAAGTCCTGTGTGTGTGTGTGTGTGTGTGTGTGTGTGTGTCGAATCTGTCTCATCGGTACAGTTTACAGTCCGGGAGCTCGATGAAGAAGAGTTATCCTGTGATGGATCCCCAACAAGAAATAGTCCACTCTTATTTACTTAGGGAGATAAACATCCACAGACTGTGATAACAAAACTCTTGTGTAGTGATCGATCGATCGCGTAATCCACCATTCCTGGGAGCGTCCTCTCTTGAGCGCCGGTAAGCCGCTTCTTTTATCCGATATGCCACATCAGTCAGGACCTATGACGTCACTGGGGATTCCCTGACGCTCCTGACGGAAGTCACGCGAGAGTAAGAACGAGAACCATCACATATCCGGGACAAACAACGACAAGGGGAAATACATACAACAGCTGTAATATGTTCATAATTAAAATGAATTAACTGCAGTCTATATATTTATATATCCCTTTTATGTGGCTGCGCTACATAGATCCCCTCCCCCAGCCAGCGGCATTGGAGGAGAACGTCCGTAATAACGCTTCAGGTTTACCACATTTAATACATCGATTCTAGGTGGGTTGCCCCAGCACACAGTGTAATTTATTGGCCCCGTTTTACTTTGTGTTTCAGCTGGACCCTCCCACTTGGGCGCTAGCTTGGCAGAGAACCTATTCGATGAACTAGAGAGAGGATGAGTTTTAATCCAAACTAGGTCACCCGTTTGAAACTGCGCATTTTTTCTACGGTAATTATAATACCTAGCTTGTTTGGCTTGGCACATCCTCATTCTATTCTTCACCTCCTCCACCATGATGTTTTGTCGTTCCACCAGGGAATATGCAGCTTGATCTGGCGACGGTGGCCGATGGATTAGGCGTTCCAGTGGTCCCCGAATTTGCCTGCCCATCATAAGCTCCGCAGGTGTCCTTCCTGTGGTTTCCTGTTGGGCATTGTTGATGGCATAGCGGAACTCGGGCAGCCACTGGTCCCAGGTCTGATGTTGTTGACCCACATAAGCCACAATCATTGTCTTTATGGTCCGGTTGAATCTTTCAGTGAGATTTGATTGGGGATGATAGCTCGTGGTGAGTTTTTGTACGCAACCCCATGTCTTGCACAGATCCCCCAGCAGACTAGAAGTGAATTGGGGACCCCGATCAGACACCAGATATTTGGGCACCCCCCATCGGGTAAATATCTCCTCTCTGAGTATTTTCACTAACTTCTGGGTCTTTCCATCTCTCAATGGAAACATTTCCACCCACTTAGTGAAATAATCCACAATGACCAGGAGGTAGGTGTTCTGTTTTTTACTGCGGGGAAAGGGTCCCATTAGGTCCACCCCGAGCATGTAACCTGGTTCTGTGATCTGTGAACTTTGCATAAATCCAGATGGTTTTGTGTTACAGGGTTTATATTTCTGGCATACCTCACAGCCTTTGACGTACTGCCACACATCCTTCCTGACGGAGGGCCACCATGCCACATCTAGGATTTTCAGCAGGGTTTTTTTAACTGTCCCAGATGGCCACCTAGGGGGTTATCATGGTAATAATGCATGAAGTCAGTGGTTAATGATTGGGGTACTACCAACTGGAACTTCTCTCCCTTAGTTCTTAAAGGAACCTTGCGGTACAACACCCCCTGGTGGTCTTCAAAGGTGATGGGCTGTTCCTTGGCAAACCGAGGGTTGAGGCCAGACTGCAGGTGAGTAATAGTATTGTCCACCCGTTGAGCTTGAGCTATTTCTTCCAGAGAGTGTGGTAATGTGGTCGAATGTTGTGTAGACATGGCTAGACATGGGGCATCATCTGTAGAAAACGGCTCCTGAAACTGGGATAGAGCGTCAGGTCCCATGTTGAGGCAGCCCTTTCTATGGTGAACCTGAAAGTTGAATTGTTGCAGGCGGAGTGTCCAGCGAGTGAGTCGAGAGGAGGTTTTAGGGCAGTTGAATGCCCATGTGAGAGCTGCGTGGTCAGTGAAAACCTCAAAAGGCCATCCCTCCAGGTAATGCCTCCACTTCTCCACCGCCCACACCACTGCTAGACATTCCTTTTCAGAAGTGCTGTAATTTTTCTCTGCTCCTGTTAAGGTCCGTGATGCATAAGCCACCACTTGTTCTCCTTCCTCAGAGTGTTGCGTGAGTATAGCGCCCAGTCCTACATCACTTGCGTCCGTGTGAACCTGGAAGGTTTTGTTAAGGTCAGGTTGAATTAAGACGGGTGCATTCTGTAGTGCTTGTTTCAAACCATCCATACTAGCCTGACACTCTGTAGTCCAGTCCCACTTTACTCCTTTCTTTTTTAGATGGTTCAATGGGGCGTATATGCCTGCGAAGTGGGGTATGAACTTATTATACCACCCCGCCAGGCCCAGAAACCTTTGCAAGCTCTTGAGATGTTGTGGTGGCGGATACTCAGCCACTGCTCTGGTCTTCTCTCTGTCAATCTCCACCCCCCTCTCAGAGACTATATGGCCCAGAAATTTGAGCTGGCGCTTGAAGAAGTGGCATTTCTTCATGTTCAACGTCAAATTGGCTTGGGTAAGTTTCTGAAAAACAGAGTTAATGTCTTGAATGTGGTGCTCTTGAGACTTTGAATATATGATTATGTTGTCAATATATACAAAGCAGATTTTCCCTCTCAACTCTGCTAGCACACTCTCCATCAAACGCTGGAAGGTGGCCGCGGCATTTCTGAGTCCATAGGGCATGGACTTGAATTGGTATAACCCTTTGGTGGTGATAAAAGCCGTCTTCTCCTTGCTCAACTCCTCCATCTCCACCTGCCAGTACCCAGACTGCAGATCTAAGGAGGTAAACCAGGAGGCCCCTTCTAGCGATTCCAGAATGTCGTGAATCAAAGGCATTGGGTAAGCATCCGGTACGGTCTTGCTGTTAAGCTTTCTATAGTCCACACAGAAACGATATGCACCGTCTGGTTTGGGGACCTGAACCACCGGAGAAGACCAAGGAGAGAAGGAGGGCTCAATGATGCTGTCCCGCAGCATCTGATCCACCTGCTCCTCTATGACCTGCTTCTTTAGAGGTGACACTCTATATGCCCGTGATTTGATGGGTATATCTTCGGTTACCATAATCTTGTGTCGTACCACTGATGTTTTACCCAGGGTGTTAAGAGGTGGTGAGTGGCCAGGTGGAGATTAATTTTGCCATCTCTTCCGGATTGTCGGAGTCCCACTGGCTGATCTCTGTGTTGAGGTACGGGAGTTCGGAAAACCTGCCAGTTGGTGGTAAGGCGTAATATAGGTTCAGCGATGCAGCCGTAAGAGCATGAGATTGTTCTGCCGGGGTCGCTGCGCCTGTTGGTATCAGTGATGGCAAGAAAGGGTAGTATGTGTATCCTTTTTCAGATTTTAACCCATACCTGGGTTGTCCCACCTCCAAGACTGCTCCTGTGACCCTCAGGAAATCCAGACCCGCAATAAGAGGAAAGGCGAGGTGAGTGTTTTTCAGGATATAGGTATACATACTACACTCGTGGTCATGCCATTGAAACCTAACCTTTTGCAGGTCTCTGGACTGATGAATGGTTCCATCCGCCATAATAAATCGCTGAGGGCTGAGTTAATGGTCACTGGCTTCTCTGCCTTCAGCTGATTCCACAGGTTTTCTTGCATTAAGGTATAAGTGCTTCCTGTGTCCAATACAGCATTCACTTCTTTACCATTCACCTTAACAGGCACCACAAGGAGTGATGACCCCGGATGTTGTTGTGCCAGAGTTACTCCTGCCAGGTTTTTGTTGAAGGTACGTTCTCCAGATTTCTTGTAGGACTTTTCTTTGCTGCTCTGAGAGCCGACTTTTTGCCAATAGTCCTTGGCTCCCATGCAGTCCTTTTTCCACCCTTGAGCCAACCTTCACCAGTTGTTCCACTGAATTCACCGTTCCCCTTAGACATCCTGCGACCCTGGGGTTGATGTTGTTTAGTATTCGGTTCACCAGTTCCTCCTCAGATATCTCAGGCTTCCACTTCAGACAGAGAGCTCTGTAGTCGTAAGCAAAGTCCCTCAGGCGTTGTTGTGGCTGCTGAACCAGAGTCCTCAGTTTTTCCTCCACTTCAGAGAGGTAATCATCTGCAAGGAAAGCAGCCATGAATGCCTTTTTGAAGGATTTCCAATCTGTTATCTTTGACTTCTCTGCCTTCCACCAGCTCAGAGCTGGTCCCTTCAAGACTGTGCTTAAGGTTCCAATGAGCTCGACACTAGGAAGTGGCCTGATCTCTAGGAAGTTCTCACATTGTTCAAGGAAGTTAAGCACCTCCGCTGTTTCACAGGTGTCTCCAAAGGACGGGAACTCCAGGCGGATGGGAGGTCGAGCGTAGAATGAGGATGTACCAGCCCCTACTGCAGAGGTAAACACATTAGGAGTTTTAGAATGCACAGTAGGTTGATTGTCATATGTATCATTAACCGTGGGAATTCGCTGCCTAGATACAGGAGCTGGGGTTGGGGGATGTCGGACCGAAGCCACCCGAGAGGCCTCAGGGGTGAAGGCCTGCAACCTGGAGAGTGTGGGAGTGCGAGTTAGTCTCAACTTCCTCATTTGACTTTCCCATTTATGGTCTCGCCTGAGAAAACAGTTTGTGACTGCTTTTTCTAATTTTTCTAGCGACTTTAAAAAATAGTCCTCCAAACCTGCCAAGCTAGAATCCACGGCCTCCCTGAAACTGGTTTCTCTGTTCAATGTACTGTCCATTGACTGTTTAAAATCATTTTCTAAGGTGTGTACCTTTTGATTCAGAGCCAATAAATCCACTTTACATTGTGCCAGATCTGTGTGTATTGATTGTACTACATCAGCATTCCTCATATGACCCTCATCATCATCATCATCATCATCATCAGACTGTTCAGAGTCAGACATGTACAGTGAACTAATAGAAGTTATTTCTGCAGTTGGATTACGCCGGGTCACAAACGGGCCTGCAGTAAAATCTGTCTCATTTTGTTCTACATCATCTTACATTTACTGGCGTCACCGGGTTATCAGTATTCTCTATCTGAACTTGAACAACTGCCTCCCTATTTACCTCATCCATAATTCCGGTTGAAAAAACAAAAACAACCACACAAAAAAAACAATTCAAACACCTTAATAAGGAAAATCCCCGTACGGGCCACCAATATGTAACACTCAGCCTGATAAAGGCAGTTTACACAACTATCACGGTTCGTTAACCCTTTTTCTTAAAAGGTGCTCAAATAAACTTATCACAACAACCACTTAGATATTAAACCAAAGTGTATTGAACCAGCAACCCCAAACCCAATAAACAAATATATATATACAATATTAACAATGGTAAGAAAAAAAGTATAGAAAATTCAGTCCAAGTCCTGTGTCTGTGTGTGTGTGTGTCTGTGTGTGTGTGTGTGTGGGTGTGTGTGTGTGTGTCGAATCTGTCTTACCGGTACAGTTTATAGTCCGGGAGCTCGATGAAGAAGAGTTATCCTGTGATGGATCCCCAACAAGAAATAGTCCACTCTTATTTCCTTAGGGAGATAAACATCCACAGACTGTGATAACAAAACTCTTGTGTAGTGATCGATCGATCGCGTAATCCACCATTCCTGAGAGCATCCTCTCTTGAGCGCCGGTAAGCCGCTTCTTTTATCCGATATGCCACATCAGCCGTCAGGCCCTATGACGTTACTGGGGATTCCCTGACGCTCCCGACGGAAGTCACGCGAGAGTAAGAACGAGAACCATCACATATCCGGGACAAACAACGACAAGGGGAAATACATACAACAGCTGTAATGTGTTCATAATTAAAATGAATTAACGGCAGTCTATATATATATGTATCCCTTTTATGTGGCTGCGCTACACTGTATTAGGCACATCACGCCTCTGTTCTGGCCAGCCTTGTCGGATTGTTTGCTGAAGACAGCTCAGCTGCTTCTTTGTGCAGTCCTGGAGCTCTGAATATTTCTGCTCACTTACTGAAACAAAGTTGAACATGGAGACACAATCGAAGCCTTCCATCTATGGCTTGTTTTCTGGTAACTGAGCTGTAGATAGTGTGTCAGGCAGTTCCATATCCTTTCCTCGTCTGTATTTAACAGTCAGATCATACCACTGCAGGCGGAGATGCATTCTCTGTATGCGCATGGGAGTGGAAAGCAGCGGCTTTCTGAAAATATCTTCCAGAGGTTTATGGTCATTGTACACTGTGACATGGTTTCCAAATATGTAATTGTGGAACTCGACACATGCATGAACTATTGACAGCATCTCTTTCTCAATTTGATCGAAAAAATGTAGCACAGGAGACTTTGTGCATAAGTCCTTGATTTTGTCAAAGGCTTGTTGTTGTGCTGGTTGCCATGCGAATTCAACATCTGCTTTTAGGAGCTGTCTTAAAAGTGCGTCAACTTCACTGAGATTTGGCAGGAATTTGGACAAATAGGTGACGAAACCTAGGAAACGACGGACACCATCCTTGTCTGTTGGGGTCGGCATGGACTTGACAGCCTCTATTTTTACTGGGTCTGCCTTCAGACCATCTGATGTTATCAGGTGTCCTACGTAGGGCACAGACGATTGCTTGATGTGGCATTTGTCGAAATTGAGGCTCAGATTGTAGCTTGTTGCTCTCTGAACTACTTTGCGGAGGGTCTCATCATGTTCTTTTACTGAGGGTGCTGCGATGAGAATGTCATCCATGACACTCATTGCTCCGCTGATGCCTTGAAGCATCTCATCCATTATACGCTGAAAGATTTCAGGTGTGCATTTCAGGCTAAAAGAAAGCCTAAGCCACCTAAATTTACCAACGGGCGTATTGAAGGTCGTCAAGAATGATGATGCTTCGTCTAGTTCTATTTGCAGGAAGCCAGATTTTGCATCCAAGACCGAGAAGACTTTAGCAACAGGCATTGTGGAGCACCTCTTCGATGGTGCGCATTGGGTAATGTTCCCTTTTTATTACCTTATTCAGGTCGCTCGGGTCAATGCAGATCCTTTTCTTGCCATTACGGACAGCTGCTACCAGTGAACTCACCCACTCTGTTGGCTGGCTGACTTTGGTTATATGTCCATCTTTAACCATCTCATCTAGTTTCTCTATTATTTTCTTTTTCAGTGCAGCTGGTTGACGGCGGACAGGATGGACTACACTTTTGCATCATGAGTGCCCTGCCCCGCCCCGCCCCGCCCCGCCCCGCCCCTCCTCCGCCAGAACTTTTCTGCTTGCTACGGGCCCTGGTAGGACTGCTCGATTATGGAAAAAATCATAATCATGATTATTTTGGTCAATATTGAAAAAAAAAACTAGATTTATGAATACTAATAACTGTTTTTATTCATGAGTAATATTAACTTTTATTATATAACTTTAATATTAACTTCAATTTGCTCTAAACCTTTGTAAAATACTCCACACACCATAATATTACTCAATGTATATAACGTTACACATTGGCCTTTATTTTCGAGTAACGTTACAGCAATACATCTACTGTTTTGACATGTACAATACTGCCAACATTTAAACTCATGTAACAGACATTTTAAAAGTAAAAATTTTAAAGTAATTCAAGTGTATTCAACCGGTCTGTTATCCGTTTCCAGCGAATCAGCGCTGTTTCTCGAGCCTGAGATGACTTTGAACTGCAGACCGCCGTCCTCATGCGCCTCACTCCATAACCTGCCGATAAACAACAGCGCACAGTTAGGTGCCATGTGGCTCTTTAATAAATACATCAAATTTATCTAATCTAGTTGCTCAAAAACAGTCTTCCATTTCAATAAATATTTAGATATGATCAAACGCTAGACTTCTTTAAATGTGAAATTTTAAAACGTTAATAACTTATGCATCATATTAGGACTTAGTATCCTAATATTTTAATGAATAATGATACTAGCACATACAAGTCAATATTAATGAATGCGAGCACATTTAATTTGACCCATGAAACGTTTAAAATAGTGCTAAAATGGTGCTAAGACAAACTATGTTTTCCTTATTATATACAGTAAGCTATATACTACATATGAATTGATACTAAATTAAGTTTGAAATAGACATTTCACATTTCAGTGCTCATACACACATGCACACACATAATTAAATATAAAATTTATATTATATAAATAATGTATTCCCCTAAACAATACAGTTTTAACCTTTAGACAAAGTCTAACAGTGTTTACTAGTTTCCTATGTTCAGATAATCATTAACAGCATGAGTTTCTGTCATCTCTTTTATTATTTGTAAGTGTGTGCTCTTCTGTGAATGTAGACTCAGCAGTGTGTGAACGGGACTTTTATTTTGGTGTGGTGATGTGACGTCATAAGGCTGCGCCGCGCTGTGATATTCGCCTCAGCAAAGGTTTGTGTTTGTTTGTATTAAAGTTTTAATATTTCATATTAAACATCATAATGTTCACCTTGCTGACGTGAGCCCGTCTACGTGTGACTGCACTGGCTGATAAAAGGGGGATAATGTGTTTTACGATGTTGAATTGTACTTTTAATAATGAATAAAGTGTTGTGTGTAAACTGCCTACTCTCCTGTTCCCCTCGGCTGTTCCACTGACACGTTTCCCCCTTTTATCCAATAAAATCTGTCTGCAGAGCCGGTTTCACTTCAGTACTTTTGCTGTCATTTTTAAATCTTGGCGACTGTTCTGTCCTTAAACTAATCTAATAATCTAACGGTTATTGTTGCTCCTGCCGTTTTTTGCATCTGTTTTAGGGTAGGGGTGGGTATGGGTGTTAAAAAAGCCTCAAACCACAAGAATATGATGCTGGTAGCACACAATAGGTTGCATTTTTCACTGTTGAATTGTCCTTCCTACTGTTTTAATGGAAGGTGGGTCATTCCTGTTATACAGTGACTTTTCTGTCTATGATTTACTTACTCATATTTTCTATAAAATGAGTCACATTTATAAGAAATGGCTTAAATTATACTTTTAGATCCTCTTTGTCACTTAAATAGATAAGACATTAAAAATACTTTTGTATTTAACACACCTTTTATATAAACATCAAATGATAAATATCTCAAAATATTTTTAGGTTATGTGATGAACTAAACTACACTCAAATCTCGTCCTGCAGGAGTGCAGGTCTCTAGACCAGGGATGGGGAGACTGGTGGCTGAAGTAGCTCCATGTCTGAGCTGTTGTTGGAGCATTGACCGGGCAAAGTGTTTTCTTATCGAAAAAACTCTATGGAGATAGAGTTTGCGCAGTCGAGTCGAGAGCAGGAAGTAGAGCCGCGATATCAAAATCCTGCTCACACTCACAGGTGCAGAGCAATACATTACGTTGGTGTGGAATAAATATATAAAAATTATATATATAGGCTTGAGTATAGTTGGTGCTACAGATAGTAATGCCATAATATTAACAGTATTGGCAACGATATGCGTCTGTTCATTCATTCTTGTCAAAGTTACCCGCTGAATTGACAACACACTGACGTCAGACGCTCGTCCGCTAACAAACCAATCAATGTTAAGATGCAGCCCACATATACCCCTTTTCCACCAAGGCAGTGCTGGTGCTAAATCAGAGCCAGAGCCTAGTTTCAAATCGGTTCTTTGTGTTTCCACAGCCAAAGCACCAGCTCAGAGCCAGGAAAAGTGGTTCTTAAGTAACACCAAAACATTGCTGGACTAGAAGTAAGAACCGCTTGCGTCACAGGCTGGGGGCGGCGTTACCGTGATCAACAAGATGAACACAAACCTGTGACCGCCATTTTTTCAATAGCAGCTAATCAAGCTAACAGCTGCTGGATTGTAATCTCCATCTATACAAATCATGGAGAGCTGCACAAATGCGTTGGATTTGCGGCGTTTTAATGCTGATGTAGGATCATTAAGCCATGAGCCACTGAGGGAAGGCTTGTTCGAGATGCATTGGCGCGCGCTGTGCAGACTGATTGCGTATGACATCAAAGTACAGCGAGCGCCAACGACTCCTTATGCTTTTGAATCGCTTGCGCAGTATTTGGATATCATATGTGGGTTGGTCTGCGCAGCGTCAATGCATTAGATAGAACACGCCTGGAAATTGTGTGTGTGTGTGTGTGTGTTTCCCGCTGCCTCGCTAGCAGTAGAGTCCTGCAACGGGTCGGGTACCCGCGGGCATAAAAGTGGCTAAAACAGGTGGATTGTGACATAAATTATAAAATACACGGGCGGGGTGCGGGCGGATAATTAATTCCGTGCGAGCGGGTAGAAGCGCGGATGAAAAATATGTGCATTATTTTTCTGTGCTGTGGCGAGGCGGAGGAGCGAGCGAGACCGGGGCGTGATGGCGAATGAGTGTCACCTGTGAGCCACACCGGTCTCAAATCCTCTCACGAGGGAGCTCGGCGGCATATAAGGACTAGAGATCACCAGACCTGGATTTTACGTTGAGTTGTGTTTGTTTTATTATGTGTGTGCGTGGCAGATGTCCGTGAGGGGCCGCGTTACTTTCGCTTTGTTTGGTTAACGTTAAGTCTTTTAAATGTTCGCCGGTTCTCGAAAAATGATCAAAACGATCCGGTCGTCCTTCTTCCCCCCCAAACATACTGTATTACAATTTCTATGTCCAATTTACCATTACACATACACGCAACAACGATATGCCATATGATCCATCACGTCACCACCACTGTGACTTTTGTTGATGCCACTCGTAGCCCAGATGGAGCGAGCGTTGCAGGATTAGCAATGGATGAAGTAAAAGTAAAGTTGGTGAGTGAAGTATATAAAATTGTTGACAACGAGTCTATAAAGGCACTTTAGTCTGTTTCTTTAGCCCATTCATGATGCTGTTGATGATGAGAGAAGTGCAATATAAAAAAAAAATAAAGCATTTTAATTGGAATGATTTTAGCGTGTGTGATTTATTGCGGGCACGGATCAGGTAACGGGCAAATATTAACAGGTCTGGGATGGACCCGTGCAGGACTCTGGAATGACGTAAGACCTGGCTCTGTTGTGGCTCTTAGCATGTGGAAAAGCAAACGGTTCTTAGAAGGCTCTCAAGTCGAACCAACTTAAAACTGACACTAGCACTGGCTCCGAACTAGCACCCGGTTCATTCTGGTGGAAAAGGGGTAATAGATGATGACGACAGGACGCCAGTGCATCATGTATAGTTCTTTAGTGCGCTTCAATAATTGCAATGTGAAAGCAAACCAGAACTAACCAAACGGACACAATGTATCAAAACACAAACTTTGGTGCGGAGTTTCAGGTGTAAAAACGCCCTAAGACTGCGCTGATACTGAACTAGAGCTGATTGAGACTGACTCTTTCTCTTTCTGTTAATTATCTTAAACAGGACAAACACACAGAAAAACCCCTGGAGAAGTGACAGATCCACGTGACACTACTATAAAGATGGCGTTTATTAAAGAGGAGAATGAAGACCTGAAGATTGAAAATGTGTTCAGTTTGAAACATGAAGAAACTGAGGAACAAACAGGTTGGTTTCATTCTCAAAGTTTCATTCTCAACTCATTTTTCAGATCTATATTCAGATGACCATTATCCAGCTCTACAGAAATGAGTTGATTTTTTGAATGTCGTCAATCCTGCTGGCTGGAGTAAACGTGTCATTCGTCAAGTCTACTCGCTCACAGATTGTCTCATTATAACAAGCAAAGCTTATGCACGATGTAAATAAGAGTTTGCTGTGCCGTTATTGATTATAGAGGGAGTTTCTGTTGATCGCACCATAACGGCTACACTGCTCGCTTTGTCGTATAAACTACATTCCCAATGTGAAGAAAGGTTTTGATCATGCTTTTCCACGTATTCTGCAAAGTTTCAGGAATGACGAACTCTTTTAATTGACTGAATCCACTGTCTTGATCTGCGAGTCACTGCTGAAATGGCCATGATCAACCCTCCACACACACCTGGGCAAGAGAATCACCATTGGCTAGTTGTTTTTCTAGTTTACTCACCAGACTTGTATCATCTGTTCATATTTTTATAAATCCACGAAAATAGTTGAGTAGTCCTGACTTCATATCAGCACATAAACATGTTTTATATTTAGATGAGGCAAATACACATGCGTTACGGACATGACTAAAAAAGACAAACATTTTTCAAAGACAATATATTTTGTAGACAGAAGCAACAATATTAGCCGAACGGAGAAGGGTTGGCTGTTTACAGAACATAAAACATCTATTTTATTTCAGTTTCGGAGGACTAATCAATGTTACGGTGTGATGTGACCGTTCTTAAAGCGGAATTTATCAGACTATAGAAAAAACATATAACATGCTTTAAAAACAATACATCTAGCGGTTATTTAATATAATCAGGCATTTAATAATTTATATTTATATAAAACTGATTATCTCTTCATCACAGCTCCTGTTAGTGGGTGGGATATATTAGGCAGCAAGTGAACATTTTGTCCTCAAAGTTGTGTTAGAAGCAGGAAAAATGGGCAAGCGTAAGGATTTGAGCGAGTTTGGGGCCAAATATAAATGGGTGACTGAAGTTAACACATTAATGTGGACTTTTTAACACAACCTCTTACTATAAAAGATTATTGAAAAAGATGGATTAGAATTAAATATGCACACTTATCGTGAAATCACTGAAGCATTGAATACTGTTAGCAGTAACAGTCTAAGACTCAAGACCAGTCGTGAAAAACAAACTAAAGAAAAATAGTTTGCAGTCTCATCAGCAGAAACCAGCTTCAAGTCTCACAATGAGTTCGTAGCCCGCGCTCCCTCTCGCCCCGTCTCTCGTACATACCATTTCTCAACAGTTATGCTGTTATTAAGGTCTATCCATGTTATTACTGCAAGGTGGATGATTCTGATTGGCTCAGAGAAAATGAACAGTCATGGTAAATTTCCACATATTGTCAGTTAATCAGGTTCACGTGTCCATAAATCACTTTATGACGCTTTCACCCCGTAATTAGGCCCGTAGTGACCTTCCAGACCTGGAGCAGGTGCCAGCTTTCCCAGAACAAAAGCTCACCATCTCTTAGGATGCCTGTAATCCACCTCCAACACTGATCTATAACACAGAATATTGCGCAGATACACAGTCTCTCCAAGGTTGGAGCTGATTGAGCTCCAGTTCTAACTAGAATATTCTCCAAAAAATATTGACAACGTGTTTTCTCTCAAGCATATATACAGCATACTCTATGGCAGGGGTTTTCAAACTGGGGTCCGGGGACCCCCAGGGGTCCTCCAGAAGGTTCTAAGGGGTCCCCAGAAAAACGTAAGGTAAAAGATAAAGCAAAAATGGATAAAGTCTACTGACCAATCTAACTGTTTGATTTCTAAACGTTTCTCACCTTGTTTGCCATATACAAACCTTTCAGAATTGTATGTATTTGCTTAGTATCTTGCTAGTGATTTTTTTCTCACTATAGTCCCTTTTATCATGCTCACTGGGTTCGTAGAGCAGAATTCTTAACACGGTACGCAAGCTGCTTACCAGTACATATTTTTATTGTGAAAGTTGCTTATACAAGAAATTGAACACCTTCAGGTTTATACATCCAACATTAAGTATATCCAATTTGGAATTTGGAAACAATGTTGTATTTAAAATGTCATACTTACTATTTATCTAACCGTTTAAATGTTGTTTCATAACATTTTTTAGATGGATTTAAGGGGGTCCCCCATAAAGGTGCATCATATTTGGGGGTCCTTGGCATCGTAAAGTTTGAAAACCCCTGCTCTATGGGACTGACAGGAAGAACGAAAGACTTGAAACCGAACTCGAAAGAACTAATCTTTACTGTTTCCGTTACTGACAGAAGAGCGAAAGACTCATATGTTGCGTAATAAGCATGCGCGGTCAACACAAAATGAACGAATCACTCTCTGAGACAACTCTGTAGTCCCGAGTCATATTAAAGATTTGTTCAAAATGAACAAATTGTCTGTATTCAATTAAACGCCGGGCCTCTGATAGTGGCAGGGGGAGTGGTCAGCACGAACAAATAAAGGCCGGTCTCAAATAAAGGCCAGGGGAAAATTAGTGGATAATCTCCCCTGAATGCCGTTAATTTAATGCGAAACCATCCTGATGCCACGCGCCCGATGCGAGTCATGCCAGTGCGACACACACTAATCCTGGTCTCTTCTATAGTTAACCTAAACACTTTACAGGGATTGCTTTGTAAATTAAATTGAGAATATTTAACGGATGCATGTGCCATTTTAAATAGGCTACTGTAGTCTATGAGAGATGCGACGAAAATACCATGTCAGGCAGGCTACAAATATCGATCTTCACAATGCGTGCGTCTCAATCTGCTCCGTCAGTAGTCAGGGCACTGATCATGGATCAGCCCATTGACTTACCGGTATGTCCTGATCAGTGCCCTGACTACTGAACTAGGGAGCTGATTAAGACGCCCCTAATATTAGCCTCTCGTCTCTAAGGGTGTCGCACCCAAGCCTCGAAGCTCAGCTTCACACAGCGCCGCGTCTCAAGCCTTATTTATACTTTCGTCTGTCTCCGCGAGCCTCCGCTGACTGCGTACACTCCTCCCCAAACGGACAAGGCGTTTATACTTCACACGCTCGCCGTTGTGCTATTCTTTGAAACGACAGAGGGCGATTCGGAGTAATTGTTCTATAAACCAACGCGCCGAGAAAAAGTGGGCTAACGTGCACAGGTGATGATATTTATTTTAGTACATTTCACCAAAAACCACACTACAAAAGAATCGTGTAAAACTCAGTAAACATTGGCTTGATATTATTACTTGTGACATGAGAACAAAATATGCACTAAATTAACGATCTCTTAAATATTTCCTAATTTCACTCAACTTTAATGTCGTGATTTATTTATATGCTTAAACCTGGATCTTTATGTAAAATGGCTTATTTCTGCTTTTGTAAGCTCATTCAGTAAATATAAGCACTTCATTTGTGCAAACTGGTGCCGGTGTGATGAGACGTCATGCTCGGCTAGATTCGCGAGAACCCGTTCTTCTTCGGATGCGGAGCTGCGCGCGGAATTACAAAAATGCGTATTATTTTGTTGTATGGTGATATTTTTGCAAATGTTTCTTAAAAAAATCAATGATATTTGTCCACTGGAACGATCACTTTAAATTAAAAACGGTTCACATAAAGCAATTATATTTCAAACAGATGGAATTAGAAATACAGGCCTGCCCCTAATAAAAGCCTGCTTCAAATAAAAGCCGGTTCCCATCCGCAGTTCAGGTAAATAAAGCCCCCGGTCTTTATTTGAGGAATTACGGTGTATAATTAAACCGGCAGTGGATTCCAGAATCCCCCTTCAGTCCACATACTGTTTATTTAGCATTTTTTTCAGGTTTTAACACGGAATTAACTGTAAAACAAAGTGTTAATAGAAAAATAAGCATTTCACAGGGATGCAAACAGTGAGCTTTTCGGCACCTCCTGCTATATACTGTCTGTGGCTCGGCCGCAGCGGGAGGTGTGACGGTCGGTCACGGATCCGTCAGATGAGCTATAGCATAATAATACTCATAGATGTAGCCTATATTACAAATAAGTTATTTGTAATATTTGTAATAAGTATTTTTAAATACCCAAAACAGCGGCATTACAAAAGTTGGAAATATAGACTAGAAAATGTAAACTAGCTCTGCTTATGTCCATGACTCACTGCGGAGTTGCCAGCTGTCTTTCCTGCTCTTAACTCCGAACACGTTCTCATGAAATTCGTATCTATACTGAACATGAATTGTATTTATCATGCGATTTATACGGTAAAATTACTTTTCCCGTGCATATGATGCGCATTGCCAACTAGGATTCGTGGGTTACGCGCCGGCATCATGAGCAGACAGCGTGCCAGAATCCAGTTCTTTTTTTGCGCTTGAAAAAACTATAATAACACAGAAAGAATTATGCCAAAATGTCAGTTTTGTCGAGTATTCACATATCAAATAACGTCTTAAACAAACTTAAGAGTTGTGAGGAAAAAAGGGTGCGTGGGACAGCGCGGTAGATCTTAAAGCGACAGCAGCCAGTGATTAATGTTATTCACTCACTGCTCTTGACTAAAGAACTTTTGTAGCTTTAATAAGGATTAATCTATATTTAATTTATAATTTATGCAGTGCGGACTGTTTGATAACTTTGTTCAATTTCCAAAGCCTATTTGTACCTGAGACAGCAAGGACAGGTTAATATGACATGGGTTTATGAGAGGATTCTTGTTCAGTTTAAAGCCTAATAAATGTAAAAAAATAAAATAAAATAAAAGCTTTCAGTTACTCTGTAAACTTGAATGGCTATAATCAATGTTTAAAATTGGTGGGAAAATATTTCATAGAGACGTCTGTTTCATTGATATGCCATTGAACAAATATTTCAAATATACAGTCTTTGTTTTTTCTTTATTTATTTCGTTATTTACTGTAAAATGATTGCATCATAAAATAATGATTAATTTTACTCCATGTGCCTTTAGGGGTGGGCTGGGGATGGCAGGGGTTGGTGGCAATGTAAGTTTCTGGATATTTGCCACGGGGCGAGGGGTTTGAATACTTCACTCTTTTTTGACCATAAATGTGTTTGCATCCCTGATTTCAGAACATTAATCATAGAAAACACTTTAAATAACAACATACATCAAATATTATACAACTCATATCTGTTAGGTTCTGTAAAAACTACGGTCAAATAGATCAATCTAATAATGAACTCAAATTTCAAAGAAATAATCACCACACACGTAGCTTAATATGATATAGTTTGATATTTGAAGCACTTTGGACAGGTATACATGGTCTGTTTTGAGATAATCTCCCTTTCCCTTTTCTTGCGACAAGCATTTGTGCTTGTAGAGAAGAAGCGTAGAGAGCCTGCAGGAGCGTCAACAGCGTGACCTTGTTATCGTCAGTTCGTTATATATTATCATCCACAATCGATCCCCACTTACACTAAATTAATGCACAATCATTCTTGCATTTTGGTGATTCGCAATTTGTTTTGGTGATTGTTAAGGACTGTATAATTTGACTGGTCTTAGGAGGGTTGTGACCACCAGGGGGCATTGATTAGAATGCAGATGACATAGTCTGTTTAGGTGTTTATTGAAATAAAGGTTCAAAGTATATGTGTGTGGTTCTGAAATAGATACAGACATGAGTCAGTACAAATGTAAACTCAATATAAATAACAAAGAATTATTACCTGCCTAACAGGTATATAATAAACAAACACAATCGAAAATTAAATTATAGTTTTGTTATGTATGACTTGAATACAGTGTTATAATAAATGATTATTACTAAGTAGGGCTGGACGATATGGCCAAAATTTATATCACGATATATTTCTTAATTTCGGTCGATACGATATAATTTCGATATCGATATGAACTATATAAAAGCTTTAGAAAAACTACCAAGAACTGCCACAAGGGATGTCTGTACCTACAAACTTCTGAAAAATTAATTTGCCAAGTCTATGAAACCTCCTCCTATAAAACTATATAATATTTTAGAAATAAAAACGGGTACAAATAAATTAATGTTCACCTTTTATTTGCATTTAGCCTTTATACAAACAAGAAATGCGATATCACCGTCAAATAAACAAGACTCACTTCGCAGACGCAGTTTATTGAGCATTTTCTTTTAAGTTTTAAATTTCAGAATTGAAGAACGATTCATAGCGCTATATTCTCCTTTAATGCAAAACTATAGACCTTTATCTACTGATGCACAAAAAATAAATAAAAGAAGACTCAATTCAGTGGCCTTGTGCTCTGTTTGAGATGAGTGCACGCTGCTTTTTGCAAGGCTTTAAACACGAGCAAATGATACATTTTCGTGAAGCCATGTCTGACCGTCTTTCACAAGCTTTGAAAGGTAATTTAAACGAGAATGAACGCATTGGTGTTAATACATGTCATTGTGTGCAAATGTGGAAAGCATTAAAACAAATGTGCCACTTGCCTCTTACACAAATAGTCTACATGGATTATTTTTAACGCTTGGCATCGTATCGTTAGACATTATTGATGCATCTATGTCGATGTATTGTTACACCCCTAGTCGGCACCTCTCCGGCACATTTTGCAGCACACTGAAACCTGAAGTTTAATATCAGATCTTAAGCCCCATTCGCACGGGACAAGTATTATCTGGGGACCTCTGGTGATTTTTAATAATTGCAGAGAATGTCTGTGATCTTAATCCAGTGCGAATCGGCCATGTCTGTAATTTGTAAAGTAAAAATTCCCCCGCAAATTACCTACCATATTTCGCCGAACACCGAGGTCCTGTGATAACATTAGTCCCGTGCGAATCGGCATCTCTGTGATTTGGCCAGGATTAGGCGGATTGTATATAATTTTTGCAAGCTTTTTTTCTTCCTGTGAGCATTTCTATCTTTATCTTTCACGAAGAATAAAGTCTGCATTCATAATGCGCACTGTTTTGAATTCCCGTGCAGCCGCGCCCGCACGGATTATACTTTCACTTTAGAATGATTTTCAATTTGAGAGTAATCTGATTGAATGGTGTTTAATATTAACACCAATAGCCTACTGTTCTTAATGAAAAACAGAACAGAACAGTACAGTACAATGACAAGCTTGTTTAAATAGCCACTTTTGCATTTGAAACTGAATCTTCCGTCGTATATTGTGAGCTTCTCACTCGTGATGAATGAAATCTGACTCCTGCCGCTGGTCTGAGCTCGGTTCATGGCGTCTGTTCGCTAACTAAACGAAATTATGTTTATTTATTAGGCTACTGTAAAATAATCAAAACGATATCGATGCTTGTTTATGATTTCATACAGATATCTATAACGAAGTCTATCATATCCGGGAGATGTCAGTAAATTCAAGTAAAATCACAGGCTTGCTTATCCAGTGCGAATGCGCCACGCAAAACTCAGATGTGGGGGAGTCATTTCTAAATCACAGAGGTCTCTATAATAGGCTACTAATCCCGTGTGAATAGTGCTGTAGATAGCCGAACCACTTCCACGCCACTAAAGAAAGTTAGTCTTTCTCCTTACTTGTGGAAGCTCGTCCAGTCACATTTGTATTAGTCAGGGAAACTCTTTTTGTAGCTAAAACTTGCCCCGTTGGATCTATCAGCCTTACTACTGCTGAGCACTGGCTGCGTGTCCGTGGTGTACGTCATCGCGCAAGTAGCCAATCGTGTTTGCTCTTTCTGACGGCTGCGCCCTGAACGTCAGTCAGTGAGGAATGCTGTAATGTATATCGAAATATCGGAAATGTGTTTAAAAATCATATCACCGTTATTGAAAAAAATTATATCGCGATATATATTGATATTGAATTATTGTCCAGCCCTATTACTAAGTCAATACAAACTTAGAAATGCAGCAGTACATGATATCTCTATTCAAAGATTACTTACTTTACTGCACATTAATTACAACAATATACAATATGCCAAATTCAGCTGAACATATAATAATTATGGACTGCAGAGTTATTCCTTAAATTAAACAACGTTACACGTGGTGCAGGAACAGAAATGATTTAAATTAAGGCACATACAGTTTGCAGAGCAACACTTCCAATAATAAACATTCTTAACAATTAAGCACAATAGCGGTATGAAGGTCCGCCATTTCACTGTGTGACAATGAGCGGCAACCTGCCGCGACGTTATTGAGGTAAAAATGAGGCAAAAATTAACAACAAACTTCAGTATATACTTACTGGTAGTTGCATGCACACAATACTAGAACTTGTAAATAAGTACAGAGAAACTTTCTTATATTATTTATGAAATAATACGGCACAGTCTGTCAACGTCAGCGATCTCTTCCAAGTGTTTCGAAACTGAAACTAAAGCTTTCTGCTTCCGCAAGCCGCAGAGCGCAGTGACACTTCTGATTGGCTGATTCTCAGACAGTCAGCTTTCATCTGCCTGAAAGGAGTCGTCCTTCGTCACAGCCGCCCCCAAATTTGTTACACTATATTTGCCACTCTAAGAAGGACTGACCGGATCAGTGTCTGGTATGGCAGGCAGAGCTATAAGGCGAACGACATGCCTTGTGTATATTTTCTCCTTGACTTTGACTACTGCAGTCCTGACTCTCCCGTCGGTTCCTGGAATAACCTCAGTGACATGACCTAGAGGCCACTGTGCTCTGGGCAGCTGTGGGTCCACCACCATCACTATGGTTCCAGTTTGCAGCTGAGCAGGGTCCTTGTGCCACTTAGAGCGAGTCTGAAGACTCGGGAGGTAGTGTCGTATAAAGTGAGACCAAAACTGGTCAGCCAGCACCTGAGTATGTCTCCAACGGCGGTGACTCAAGAGCTCAGACTCAGCATACACAGCCTGAGGTAAAGATAGGTCTAGCTGCCCCATGAGGAGCAAGTTGGGGGTTACTGGGTCAGCATTAGCCACGTCTCTTGATACGTAACCCAGTGGCTTAGAATTTAAAATCCCTTCTACTTCAATAAGTACCGTCTGGAGCACCTTTTCGGGGACAGTCTGTGATTGGATGGTGGCATACAGTGCAGCTTTAACAGACCTCACTTCCCTTTCCCAGAATCCTCCAAAGTGTGGTGCGCTTGGGGGGTTAAATTGAAACCTAATCTGGTGTTTAGCCAGTTGATTTTGGAGTGTGGGGTGTAATGACCTGAAGGCCTCCTGTGTGTAGATGCTGGGTGATTCCTCTGTATTCAGGTTTCGCCACAGGAAGCTAAGCAAGGGCTTGTCTTCGGGGAGCAGCCTCACCTGATGAAACATGCCCTTGATATCACTGCTGATAGCAATCGCATGCTCTGTGAAAAACAGCAGTACACCCAGTAGACTGGAACTTAAGGTGGGTCCAGGCAACAGCAGCTCATTGAGGTTGTTTCCCTTATACTTGAAGATACAGTTGAACACAATCCTGTTCTTTCCGTTATGGCTCACCAGGTGATGTGGGATGAACAAGGACTCAGCGGCTTTGCTCAGCTCATCTTCTGACACTTTAACTGCATAGCCAGCATTTTCCAGCTTTCCAATCTCTGCACAGTATGCTGCTGCTCTTTGAGGGTCTTGCCGCAGACGCCTCTCTGGACTGCGGAGATTAGCTAGCACAGCCTCCTTAGATGCCTGAAGCAGTGGCATGTTCTTCACCCTGAGGAGGGGAGTAGCGTAGCGCTGAATTCCATCAACATCTACTCGTGTGGTCTTTGCCTCCAGCAGGCGGACTGCTTCCTGATCCTGCCTGGAGCGTGTGACAAGCTTTTCACTCCTGTAAGGCAGAACATCCAGCTGCCACAATCTCTCTCCACTCTGTAGAAGCTTGTTAGTGGGTGAGAGGGTGGAGACGTGCAGACACTGTTGTGATGTGGTCTGATGCTTGCTATATCTGATCGGCCCCTAAAGTGTCCAGCCCAACTTTGTCTTCACTGCGGCTTGCCCTCTGTGGGGTCCCACACGCACCGGCTCCACTGGAGTGATTAAGTGGGTATAATCTGACCCAATTAACAACAGGGGTTGCACTCTGTTAATAGTCTGGAGAGGGAGGCCTCTTAAATGTTTGTGCTTCCTCTGAAGTGCCTGCATTGAGTATGTGTGTTCAGCCAGACCCAGTTGATCAGCAGTGAATGCTCTGTGTATCTTGTATAACTTCTTGGGATGGTCTACTGGGGAGATGGAGAACGACACTGCAGTGCCATGCAGAACCCTGATATCTGGCCGAACAGTTCTGAGGATCAGATTTTGCGGCTCACCAGTAAGCTTAAGACTCTGCGCTGCTGCAGGGAGGAGAATGGTCCTCTCCGATCCATCATCAAGGATGGCATATGTCTCCAAGGTGTGTTCACCATTTGCGCAGCAGCACTTTACTCACTTTCAGTAGGACTTGGCTGCATCCAGCCCTCCTGTCCACATACAGAACTTCATTAGTTGTGCTGATAAGGCAGGATGTATCCTCAGCTGCAGGTTTTATATTCACTTCATGCAAAGTTGGCAGGTGTCTCCCCTTACACTTGTGACATGTCATTTTCAGGCGGCACTGTGCAGCCTGGTGTGTGCGACCACATCGCCAGCACCTCTTGTTGGTCTTAATCCACGCTGTTATCTGTTCCACTGTAAGCTGTGGAAAGTTTGCACACTTATCTTGGAAGTGTTGCGTGTTCGAGCAGTAAGGGCAGTATTCTGTCCTCTCTGGCTGCTTGGTGCTAGATAAGGCCTTTTCTACGGTCAGTGTACCCTCGGGTTGGTCTGTGGTGTGCATGATGTTGATATTCTTACCACTCTTAGTGTCACGGCGGCACTCTGTTCTGAGTCCTGCTCTGCTCTTGTTTTCACTGGTTAGAGGCTCATACACTGTCTCCTGCATCTTCAGCTCTCGTAGTCAAGCCAGTCAGAAAAGTGCTATAGGCTTGGGATTGTAACACGTATTGGGTACAGGAATCTCTTAAATTCGGCCCGTATATCATGTGGCAGTTTAGAGATAAGCCGTGTCACATGTGAACCACAGTGAAGCTCAGTCTTTCCAGTGTCCCCAAGCTGGTCTAACATTGCCACGAGTGCTCTCACTTTCAGGGCGAATCGCTTAAACCCACTGGAGTCACCCCGTGCAATATTGGGGGCCTCCATTAAATCAGCTATTTTCCTTAGAGCTAGTTGGTGAGGCTGTCCATAATGCTCAATTACGCCCGTTTCACACGTACTCCGTCTACAGTGCGTGTGCGGTGTGTGTTGCGTTGCAGGAGCCCCACACCCTGTAGTGCTTTCACATATGCTGCGTTTGCAGTCCGCAACTGATCCACTGTTGCATACCACAAACACAGCATTTATTCATTATTTTTTAAAATCCAAAAGTTTTTACTGAACATGCCTCGTCAGAATTCAAATTCTCTTTGTTTACCCTTTAATAGAAGTCAGGTTACGTAGCCTACTACATTTAAACAACATTTTATTAAATTCATTTATTCATATTTATATACTTTAGATTTAGCTCACACAAGTGGCAAAACATTTAAACATAGGTTATAGCCTTAAATCACAAACATTTTCAATTAGAAACTTACAATAGTCCCTTTACAACCAGAGCAGGAGCTTGGTTCGCATTGCCGGCAGTAGGTCAAATTTGTTCCCGGTGCATGTTGGTCTCCGGCAGGGCTGCCCTTTGTCACCGGTTCTGTTCATAATTTTTATGGACAGAATTTCTAGACGCAGCCAAGGGCCGGAGAGTGTCCGGTTTGGGGACCACGCGATTTCATCGCTGCTCTTTGCAGATGATGTTGTCGTGTTGGCAACCTCAGACCGGGACCTTCAACATGCACTGGGACGGTTTGCAGCCGAGTGTGAAGCGGCTGGGATGAGAATCAGCACCTCCAAGTCCGAGGCCATGGTTCTCAGTCGGAAAAGGGTAGCTTGCTCACTTCAGGTTGGTGGAGAGTTCTTGCCTCAAGTGGAGGAGTTTAAGTATCTTGGGGTCTTGTTCACGAGTGAGGGAAGGATGGAACGGGAGATTGACAGACGGATCGATGCATCATCTGCAGTAATGCGGGCGATGTACCGGTCTGTTGTGGTGAAGAAGGAGCTGAGCCGTAAGGCAAAGCTCTCGATTTACCGGTCAATCTACGTTCCTACTCTCACCTATGGTCATGAGCTGTGGGTCATGACCGAAAGGACAAGATCCCGGATACAGGCGGCTGAAATGAGCTTTCTCCGCAGGGTGGCTGGGCGCTCCCTTAGAGATAGGGTGAGAAGCTCGGTCACTCGGGAGGAGCTCAGAGTAGAGCCGTTGCTCCTTCACATCGAGAGGAGCCAGCTGAGGTGGCTCGGGCATCTATTTCGGATGCCTCCTGGACGCCTTCCCAGGGAGGTGTTCCGGGCACATCCCACCGGGAGGAGGCCCCGGGGAAGACCCAGGACACGCTGGAGGGATTATGTCTCCAGGCTGGCCTGGGAACGCCTCGGGGTACCCCCGGAGGAGCTGGAGGAAGTGGCCAGAGAGAAGGAAGTCTGGGCGTCTCTGCTTAGACTGTTGCCCCCGCGACCCGGCCCCGGATAAGCGGAAGATGATGGATGGATGGATGGACAATAGTCTATTCAAAAACAGCCGACTCTCGTCTTTTCTTTCGTTTTTAACCCCTTTGAAAAGAAATCCTGCAGGTCATAAAGAACTTTGCTTTTCACCTCCAAGAAAGTATGAGTGCTATCCATTATGGCACATTTTTTTACCTAAATGCCAGGAAAGGTGTCGTTTTGTTGCTTTACTGGAGAAAAAAAGCCATGTGTTGACTTTGAAACAAGAGTATATTTTAAATGATATGCATCTGTGGTGAAATTACTAGATTTTCGCGTCAGTACATGTTTATTTTAATGCGAACGATCTTCTGTCGCTTTAATGCAGCAACGCAGCGAAGCAAAAAATAGACTCGGTACGAAAACGATCCGTGCACTGCTGCAGACGCAATACTCCTGGAACGGACTGACGGACAGCATCCGCGTGCAGTGTGAAAGCTGTCATCCGTTAACATGGGTATGGAAAAAAATACGCACCGCACACACTGCAGACGGAGTATGTGTGAAATGGGCGTTAGGCTTGTCATTGTGTCTGTGTAGGGCTGCAGTGAGTTTGTATATGAGTCCGCTATTAGCAGTGCCTCCTCATACTTCAGGTGGTCCACCAGGATCTGACGGTCCTGACGGCCTCCCCCCTGAGGCTTATAAGGCAGGTGGTGATGTTCTTGCCTCTGTTCTACATCATCTGGTTGTGATGTGCTGGAAGAGTGGATATCTCCCAGATGTCCTTAGAGATGCCAACATCATCACCATCTACAAGAAAAAGGGGGACCGTGCAGATTGTAACAATTTCAGAGGAATATCTTTGCTCAGTCTTGCTGGCAAGATATTTGCTCGCACTATTTTACCACGTCAACAAATCCATGCTGATCGTATCCTCCCTGAAAGCCAGTGCGGGTTCCGTGCTGGCCGGTCCATAGCAGACATGGTGTTCTGTGTTCGTCAACTACAGGAAAAGTGTATCGAACAGCATAAACCTCTGTTCTTGGTGTTTGTAGACTTGACCAAGGCTTTTGACTATGTTAGTCGATCTGGACTTTTCCTCATCCTACAAAGACTTGGCTGCCCTCCAAAGTTACTGAAGGTGATCACAGAGTTTCATGAGGGCATGAAGGTAACTGTACAGTCTGAGGGCACTTGCTCTGAAGAGTTCCAGATAAGGTGTGGAGTAAAGCAGGGATGTGTCCTTGCTCCTACTCTTTTTGGAATTTTCTTCTCTGCCCTACTACGCCGTGCCTTCCCTGATGACTCGGGTATCCTGCTACACACCCGCAGCTCAGGAAAACTGTTCAATCTGGCCAGACTGCGGGCGAAGACTAAAGTACGCCATGTTCTGGTACGTGAGCTGCTTTATGCTGATGATGCTGCCTTTGTTGCCCACTCAGAGGCAGATCTACAACTACTCTGCTCATCTTTTTCCAATGCATGTCTAGAGTTTGGTTTGCAGATCAGTCTTAAAAAAACAGTTATCCTTGCCCAACCTGCAACTCTGAACCCTACAGTATACGTTAACAACACACCTCTATCTGTGGTAGACAAATTCACCTACCTGGGTTCCACAGTATCAAATAACAATAACCTTGACGCAGAGCTTGACATGCGCATTGGGAGGGCATCATCGGTGTTTGGAAAATTGAGCAAGCGTGTCTGGCACAACAAGAACCTCTCATTGCTCCTCAAAGTCCGTGTATATCATGCATGTGTACTGAGCACCTTACTATATGCAAGTGAGACATGGACAACTTACAGAAGGCACGAACATCGCCTCAACGCCTTCCATTTTCGCTGCCTCAGCTCCATACTGGGTGTATGCTGGAAAGACCAAGTGCCAAACTCTGTCATACTTGAGAGAACTGGCTCCAGTGACCTGTACACCATCCTTCGTGAACGCCACCTCCGTTGGACTGGACATATTTATCGAATGAAGGACACCCGCCTCCCAAAAATCTTGCTGTATGGCGAGCTGGCAAATGCCCCCCGCAAACGTGGTCGCTCCCATCTACGTTTTAAAGACGTCATTAAGAGGGATCTTCAGGCCTTCTCCATCAACCTGGACAACTGGGAGGCACTTGCATTTGACAGAACCAACTGGCGTGCAGCAATTAACAACGGCCGTAGGGACTCTCAGGAGTCCTATAAGTCATTTCTGGAAGAGAGACGCTCTAAACGGGAAGCAGTTCGTCGCACTCCACATGAACAGCCATAGTAGTAGTAGTAGGGCTGCAGTGAGTTTGTATATGAGTCCGCTATTAGCAGTGCCTCCTCATACTTCAGGTGGTCCACCAGGATTTGGTATTTAAAACACTCTGTAGCATCCACAGGCAGTAGGTTCTCCAGAGCAACCCTAAGTCTGGCAAACTCTCTCAGATCCCCTTTGGTGAATGTAGGGATTGTGGGTTTAGGCCCGCGGTACACTGTCTCATGGTACTGCGAGGGTTGCCGCTCTTCGTGCAGCGACTCACATCTTTGTGGTGTGGGGTACACAGTATTCTGGTGTGTGTACCCCAGGGACTGACTGATGGGGCTCAGGATGTCTGGGAGAATCCTTCTGTTATGTCATCCTAATGTCTCTTAGTGCTGTTATGAGCTCTGCCATAAGGTCCTGAGATGGTGGCTGATAAACGTCTGTTACTGGAGGTGGTGGTGGTGGCCAGCCATCATCATCCGTAGGCAGTGTGACCACTAACTGGCACAAGTGCCGTGATTGGCCTGGTTTGGTACACCCCGCCATCCTGCTCTGTTATACTGTTGTTGGGGCGGCTGTTGTAAGTAAAGGGGAAAGGGCTGTCTGTCGCAGTGCAGGTAAGTCTGAAAGGGAAGTACGGGCTTCAAGTCGCCTGTGCATGTCCATTACCTGTCGCTGCAGCTTTAGATTATCTTCCTGCAGCTTATAAAGAGCTTCAAGAACCTCCGGTGCTGTTTCTTGGGCAGGCTTCAACCGGGCCGAGGCAGGCGTACTCTGGAAGAGGGGTTCTGTATACTCAAACTGACGTGGATAGACGGCTTCCGCTCCCCGACTGACACTCCCGTCCTCATGGAGCAGTGGTGGTGTGAGAGGTGTCATCCTGACGTGTCTCTCTGGGTGGCTAACCAGGCTGTCGTAAAGCCGCTGTTGCTCTGACAGGCTAACCGATTGTTGAGGTAAACAAGAGGGCTGCTGTAATGCTTGTGGGGAGATGTCATAGTCTTCCATCCAGGCTGGTCGCCGTGTCTCTCGGCGGGGTCGAGCATCTTCTGTACGTGTATACTGATCCGAGAACATCTCTAAACAATCCCACGGTGACCACACGTCAATCCGGCTCGAAGGACCAATTTGTTTTGGTGATTGTTAAGGACTGTATAATTTGACTGGTCTTAGGAAGGTTGTGACCACCAGGGGGCATTGATTAGAATGCAGAGGAGATATTCTGTTTAGGTGTTTATTGAAATAAAGGTTCAAAGTATATGTGTGTGGTTCTGAAATAAAGATACAGACATGAATCAGTACAAATGTAAACTCAATATAAATAACAAAGAATTATTACCTGCCTAACAGGTATATAATAAACAAACACAATCAAAAATTAAATTGTAGTTTTGTTATGTATGACTTTAATACAGTGTTATAATAAATTATTATTACTAAGTAAATACAAACTTAGAAATGCAGCAGTACATGATATCTCTATTCAAAGATTACTTACTTTACTGCACATTAATTACAACAATATACAATATGCCAAATTCAGCTGAACATATAATAATTATGGACTGCAGAGTTATTCCTTAAATTAAACAATGTTACACGTCGTGCAGGAACAGAAATGATTTAATTAAGGCACATACCGTTTGCAGAGCAACACTTCCAATAATAAACATTCTTAAAAATGAAGCACAATAGCAGTATGAAGGTCCGCCATTTCACTGTGTGACAATGAGCGGCAACCTGCCGCAACATTATTGAGGTAAAAATGAGGTAAAAATTAACAACAAACTTCAGTATATACTTACTGGTAGTTGCACGCACACAATACTAGAACTTGTTAATAAGTACAGAGAAACTTTCTTATATTATTTATGAAATAATACGGCACAGTCTTTCAATGTCAGCGATCTCTTCCAAGTGTTTCAAAACTGAAACTAAAGCTTTCTGCTTCCGCAAGCCGCAGAGCACAGTGACACTTCTGATTGGCTGATTCTCAGACAGTCAGCTTTCATCTGCCTGAAAGGAGTCGTCCTTCGTCACACTATTTTTTGTTTTAATCAGGCTCTTGTCCGTCGGGCAAGTAAAATTCTCTTTCACTTGTCCCTTCAAAAACCCACTTGTGGACAAGCATTAATGTTGAACCCTGCCCATTCCTGATCCCTAGGATTGGCTATATTATATAACATACTACCTTATACCCTGCTACCGATGCTTTAAATGTCTAAATTGTTCTATGTATGTTTTTGCCCTAGATCACATGGCATTGAAAGAGGAAAGTCATGAACTTAATGAAAAGGAAGAAGAGAAAGACCTTTATGATAAACATAATTTCATGACTGGAGAAAAATCGATACAGGCTAAAAAGACTTCCTCACAAAAAGGAGCTCAAAAGACAGGAACTAAAAGATATTTCGCCTGCCCACAGTGTGGAAGGAAGTTCACTGGAAAAGGAAGCCTTAAAAGTCACATGAGAATTCACACTGGAGAGAAGCCTTACACCTGCCAACAGTGTGGAAAGAGTTTCACACAAAAAGGAACCCTTGATGTCCACATGCGAGTTCACTCTGGAGAGAAGCCTTACATCTGCCAACAGTGTGGAAAGAGTTTCAAACATAAAGGAACCCTTGAAGGCCACATGCGAGTTCACTCTGGAGAGAAGCCTTACATCTGCCAACAGTGTGGAAAGAGTTTCACACATAAAGGAACCCTTGAAGTCCACATGAGAGTTCACACTGGAGAGAAGCCTTACACCTGCCAACAGTGTGGAAAGAGTTTCAGTGAAAAAACAACCCTTGACAGGCACATTAGAGTTCACACTCGAGAGAAACCTCACACCTGCCAACAGTGTGGAAAGAGTTTCAAAAAAAAATTAAGCCTTGACAGGCACATTAGAGTTCACACTGTAGAGAAACCTTACACCTGCCAACAGTGTGGAAAGAGTTTCAAACAAAAAAGTAGCCTTGACAGTCACATGAGAGCTTACACTGGAGAGAAACCTTACACCTGCCAACAGTGTGGAAAGAGTTTTACACATAAAGGAAACCTTAAAGTTCACATGAGAGTTCACACTGGAGAGAAACCTTACACATGCCAACAGTGTGGAAAATGTTTCAGACATAAAATAAGCCTTGACAGTCACATGAGAGTTCACACTGGAGAGAACGCTTACACCTGCCAACAGTGTGGAAAGTGTTTCAGACATAAAATAAGCCTCAACAGGCACATGAAAGTTCACATTGAAGAGAAACCTTACACCTGCCAACAGTGTGGAAAGTGTTTCAGTGAAAATGGAGCCCTTGACCGGCACATGAAAGTTCACACTGGAGAGAAACCTTACACATGCCAACAGTGTGAAAAGTGTTTCAAATATAAAAGAAACCTTGACAGTCACATGAGAGTTCACTCTGGAGAGAAGCCTTACACCTGCCAACAGTGTGGAAAGAGTTTCAGACATAAAGTAACCCTTGACAGGCACATGAAAGTTCACACTGGAGAGAAACCTTACATCTGCAATAAGTGTGGAAAGTGTTTTTGTGAAAATGGAGCCCTTGACCGGCACATGAAAGTTCACACCGGAGAGAAACCTTACGCATGCCAACAGTGTGGAAAGTGTTTCAGTGAAAATGGAGCCCTTGACCGGCACATGAAAGTTCACACTGGAGAGAAACCTTACACATGCCAACAGTGTGAAAAGTGTTTCAAATATAAAAGAAACCTTGACAGTCACATGAGAGTTCACTCTGGAGAGAAGCCTTACACCTGCCAACAGTGTGGAAAGAGTTTCAGACATAAAGTAACCCTTGACAGGCACATGAAAGTTCACACTGGAGAGAAACCTTACATCTGCCATAAGTGTGGAAAGTGTTTTTGTGAAAATGGAGCCCTTGACCGGCACATGAAAGTTCACACTGGAGAGAAACCTTACACATGCCAACAGTGTGAAAAGTGTTTCAAATATAAAAGAAGCCTTGACAGGCACATGAGAGTTCACACTGGAGAGAAACCTTACACCTGCCAACAGTGTGGAAAGAGTTTCACACATAAAATAAGCCTTGACAGTCACATGAGAGTTCACACTGGAGAGAAACCTTACACCTGTCAACAGTGCGGAAAGTGTTTCACTTATAAAGGAACCCTTAAAGTTCACATGAGAGTTCACACTGGAGAGAAACCTTATACCTGCCAACAGTGTGGAAAGAGTTTCAAACATAAAGGAAACCTTGACAGTCACATGAAAGTTCACATTGGAGCGAGCCCATTCACCTGCCAACAGTGTGTAAAGTGTTTCACACATAAAAGAAACCTTGACAGTCACATGAGAGTTCACGCTGTAGTAGGGGTGTAACGGTACGTGAAAATCACGGTTCGGTATGTACTTCGGTTTTAAAGTCACGGTTTGGTTCATTTTCGGTACAGTAAGGGAATGAAATGCAAACATTAAACTGCAGGTTGTTTATTACTGTGGTAAGCAGCGAGGCGAGGGACCGTGAGAGCGGGCCGGTGACGAGTGCTAATGAGTGTCAACTGCGCGCCACACCAGTCTCCTCTCGCGGCCGAGTGACGGGAGCATAAAAGGAGGAGCGACGACAGTGGAAGATGAGAGGACCAGGCCTGGAAATTATGTTTACATTTTGTTGTGTATGTGCGGGCAGTTGTCCTTGAGGGGCTACTTGCGTTACTTTCGTTTTGTTTATTTATTTAATTAAAATATGTAAACAAAACATAACAAATTCCAGGCCTGGTTCTCTCTCGTCTTCCAGTGTCATCTCTCCTCCTTTTATGCTCCCGCCGCGAGAGGAGACTGGTGTGGCACTCATTAGCACTCATCACCGGCCCGCTCTCACGGTCCCTTGCCTCGCTGCTTGCCACAATTACTATAAACTTATTTTTAACAATTTGTTTGCACTTTAAAAAAAAAAAAAGCTGTAGAAAATACCTTCTCGCTAGGGACTGAGGTAACAGGTACAGCAAGGCCATGTCCACACTAATACGTTTTAATTTGAAAACGTATATTTTTCTCTCTGTTTTGGCCTTCCGTCCACACTGACAGCGTTTTAAGTCAATGAAACTGTATCGTTTTGAAAACGCCGTCTTCGCGTCGTAGTGTGGACTGTGAAAACAGAGGCTTTTTAATACGATGACGCATTTTTAGCCATGTGATGCAGTCATATGACCAATTCAGCCAAGATGGTGAACGATATCGTACAGCAGAGTTGTTTTGTATGCTTTCTGTTTTAACAGCCTTGTTAAATATTAATGTCAGTTTGTACATACTGTTAAAAAACTCAGTGCCTTTTCTCGACATTGCCGCAAAATTTCAAAGAGTAAATAAACGAGTAGCGGAAATGACACAAGTCGAAGCGTCTTGGATTTGCTCATGCGCAGTACGGGGATGTAAGCGTTTTCAGACGTTTCAGTGTAGATGAACATTTTTTGGAAAATGATTGAAAATGATAGTGTGTATTCGCAGAGCGTTTTTAGATGAAAACTCTCTCTTTATATTTATCCAGATTAGTGTAGACGTAGCCTGAGGGAGCAGGTACAGCAAGGTAGTGCTTTGCTAACATGGCAATATGAGGATATGTTGGCTAATTGGTCCTCCACCATTCAAGTGGGTTTGAATCCAGTGAAATGCAGTCCACAGCCTTGTATAAGCTAACCTCTTCTTTCACCAGCTGCAAAGTAGGCTTGTTTCCCACCTGAGTCTTGAAGAGTTCACCAAACAGTTCAGCTATGGCTGACTTCTTGACAGGAGGAGAGATGAAGCCTCTAGGTGTCCTGTCACTGGGGATGAACTAACTGCTGTGGCCTCCTCACTCTGCAAAATAAAATGACAAAACTTTTATTAACTACTACTGGCTCTGTCATCTTTATTTATATATTTATATAAGCTTTTTTAACAATGCAGATTGTTTCAAAGCAGCAAGTATTTCAAATTATACAATGAAGACATTTTTACACACAAATGGACACTGTTAAAATACCTGTTTTTCCATGGTTGCAATCTCTTTGATGAGGTTGTTGTAGATTCTGTCATGACAGGCATCATCCACATGAGGATGGGCCTTGAACCTCAGATCAAGAACTGTGCATTTGTTGAGGAAGTCATGACAAGCAGAATATCTGTTCTTAAAGGTGCACTATGCAACTTTTCGTCCACTAGAGGTCGCCTATTCAAAACAAAGGTGTAGTTTGAGGACGCCAAGTTTGAGCGCAGCATCTTGGGACATGTGGACTTCACCTCACAGCTGGTGGAAAATAGGACTCGGGCAGAAAACATGTTGATGGATACGGTTATTAACGTTACTGTAGTATGAAACAGAGTAGGACCGAGTGTTGTGGAGCTGAGCACGGCTGCTGGAGCGATTGTTACACAAACACCCGCCTCGCGAACACCGGGATTTTTATTATGACGGGACGGGACACAGTCGCCAGGCGCACACACTATTTCCGCTTTTCTAGTCATGAGTATAAGCAGGGTATATACAGCAATCCTTAAGTTAAAATTTACTACTTTTTAATACCTTTTTTACTACCTTCAGAATATTTTTTAAAACCATCACGACACTGAATTGCAAGTGTTAATCAGCAAACTTTCTATTTACACAGATTTTGACATATATAACATACAAAAAAGAATAGATTTAGAATCGACAGCAGGAGGAAATCTGTGATAAGTTATCATTCAGACAGTAAAATAGATCTCAACATTCACAGAGGTTGGTTAAGGAGAAGCATTACTGCATACACATTTGATTTCAATTAATAATTGGTAATTCAGCAATTCAATTATTTAGTGTTTTTTTTCCAACAACAAAACCTGTGCCAAATATTACATTTCTATAGCTGTGATAAGTTGAATTTAACAAAATACTAAAAACTAGTGCTGCCAATCGATTAAAAACTTTAACTAGATTAATCACATATTTTTTCTGTGATTAATCGCAAAAAATATATAGGTTTGTGTACGTTTTTAATACATTTTTTAATATAATAATTTCACAGTTAATCAAATTAATGTAGAAACAACATAGACAATATATTTTAAATACTTTTTTAAATGGCATCTTTTTATGGATGAAGGCCAGTATTACTGATATTAATGCAGCTACTGATTTAAAAAAAAAAAAACATTTATTATTAGGCTTCAAAAATATAACAGTTTTTAATTTAAGTAAACTTAAAACAATACTAACATAAACCCATAATAAATGTCATGTTTACTCCTGCCCTTCCTGTCTTAACAGTTAGGAAATATACAGACATTTAATAAAGTTATCAAAGTTATATGCAGTCTGCACTGCATAAACTATAAATTAAATAGTTAATCCTTATTAAAGCTACAAAAGTTATTTAGTCAAGAGCAGTGAGTCATTTTCTCTGTTCCCTTTAACTTTAGTGACAGGAAGCTTTATTGGCTGCTGTCCCTTTAAGAGCAGACAGACACGCGGATCTCGCTGTTTATATACACAAATCCGCCGCGAACTTCAACTTTATGGGCGCCGCCATCTTGCCTGCCGCCATTACTGCGTGCCTGCGAAGTGCGTGACGGTGTGACACTTGCCGGTGTCCTCTAATGACATTTCAATGAAAGCGGATCCTCCACATTAAATAAAATGTCTGGTGAAAGGGAACATTGGGTAGATGATGTCAGGCATTGGCCAAAACTTACAGAAAGGTAATTTATTGACAACAGGATGTATTAATGTATAAATGCATCTGCCAAATGTAATGTAATTAAGACAGCAATAAAACTGAACACTGTCATTGTGAGCTGTGTTGCTAATATTAGGGCCCTGCTTTCCGTGATCACGGAATTGTTTTACACAAACACGTTTTAAGAACATGACATAACGAACAGTTATGAGGACTTATGCTGCACTTAGAGCAGCGCGCGGCAGTAATGCACGACGCGCTGTAAATGATAACAGAAAATAAATAAAACATACGTGCCTGTTACAAAGGGACTTTAAGTCACAATTACACAAATGTAACTTTGTAGTTTTCTCTATTGTTACTGACATATTATGGTAGGAGTTCACTGCCTGAAAACCTCACGACACTGATTCATACGCAGCGGCTGATCTGTGATGTAGGATGCAGTATCTGGCCAATCCATCCCGAACTCATGCCCTGTAGTTTAGGTTCTGAAGCTCATCGCATGCCAGATGATTAATAAAATAATATTGAATACCTGTAGGAAGATGTATTCTATTGCTACAACTGGTCGTGGCTATTTATTGCAGCTTGTGAAGCATGAGCACATCGGTAGCTCACGCAAGTTTACGTGCTGATTTAATAAGGCCATATTTTTTGTAACTGATCGTTTCATATATGTCTAACTTTAATTGTGACTAGGTCCGTTTGTAATGGACACGTATGTTTTAATTATTCTCTGTCTTTAAGTGGTTTTCTTTATGTTCATCACAGCACGCCGTGCATTACTGCGGCACGCTGCTATTTATTAATTAATTAATTAATTAATTTTATTATTATTGAAAGTATCAAGATTTACAAACATCGCTGCATAAAATCAACTTCTTCGAATTCGAAATAGGATACAGAAAAGATATAGCCTGAGGGAGCTTAATATCCTTAATACAAACGGGGAAAAATAATAATAGTATGCATTCGTAACAAAAGTAAAAATAATTTATAAGGAAAAAAAGGTAGGCTATTATAACATGACATGAGGGGAGAATTAGTCATTGTTAAGCTATTAACCTAATTTGAGAAGTGTTTTCGTGTACGCACTGCTCTAAGTCCTTAGCAGCAAGGCACGCAGTAATGGCGGCGATGCTTTACTTCCGTGTTTCGCCGGATTTGTGTATAGAGGGAATGCACGTGACGTCATCGTCAGCTGGAGTGACTGTGGGAGTGACTCTGGAGTGACATTGGTTTAATTAAATGTGCATTGTTTTGATGAACATGATTCCTAATTATTTATTTTCACAATTTTATAATATTTGTACACACTTTACATTTTTATTTTTATTTTAATGTTGTAATTTCATTTTTATTTCAATTTGAAGCAGATTTGTTATGTGACAATATTAATTAAAGTTTCTTAACAGTCAAGATCAAATTATCTGCATCTCTTGCGCTGCATTAAGCCATCCCATAATATCCGTCATCACTCACATTAATGCACGACGGAGATTAACTGCACATTTGGGATAATAGATGCATTCAATATAAAAATAGATCTCTCTTCTATAATAATAGGTATGAAAATAACATTGTGTTAGTTAAACAACTTTTAAATTCAAACTGTATTTTTTTTATCTTGTAGTGAATTTTTGGATGAATTTGGGTTTCCAGTTACTCCAATAGAGTATGCTGTTGTATTTGGTGCCATACCTCAACAAGTTATACAGTTTGTAAGAGCGTGTGGAAGTGATTCTTCTGAGGCAGTATATGTTCAAGACAGCATGTTTTTAGGAGACATTGACATTCTGAAACACAGTTGTGCTAAAAAACATATTAGGTGGACATTGAAAATTTCATTAGAAGGAAAACAAATGTTATATTTAAATAAACTAATTTTGATATATGTATACATTATTCCAATGAACGTGATAATAATAATAATTTCACCTTTATTGTACAACTTTTTAATATTTTGGGAAATATAACTATAACATCCTACTGCCAACCTATCCAGCTTTAGTGAAACCGGATCACAGATGAATTGAGCCAGGATCACCAAGATATCCCGGCTTAACCCCTTATCCTAGTTTTGTGCAATAGGATTTATTAGGAAGGAACTGACTAATATGCCAGTTGTTCCTGGCCGGGTATTCCATGCTGATTCCCAGTCTGTGCTGGATACTGCCGATCAGGCAAGATGCAGGAGAGAATCAGTTCAGCAGACATTTGGCGGACCTTCCAGATATGGCCATAGAGCTGCTCAATCCTTTCAGCCCTCACACTTTCCTCGTTCGGAACCTTGGGGGTATGACAGAGGACGAACTAGGGGATACCAATTCCTTGGTAGAGGTTCTAGACAAGCCCACCAAGCTCCCCAAACTGACCAGTCGCACACTCCAGTTAGGGGGGGGGTATTTTAGGGGGCGTACTTCCAGGGGTTTCAAATCCTGGGGAGGTAATGCATAGTGGTCTGGGAGTCGCCGAAGCATGCTCCCAACTATGCCTGGAAAGTTGGGAGAAGGTAACATCAGATCCTTGGGTCCTAGATACCATCAGGACAGGATGCCGGATACAGTTTCGGCGACGCCTCCTACTTTTTCAGGAGTTCAAAAGACCATAGTCAAAAACCCAGTCCAGGCACAAATTTTGGCCAAAGAGATCATTCTTTTATTACAGAAAAAAAGCAATTGTACAGATAAAAACCAGCGAACAGCTCACTGGGTTTTATTCGAAGTATTTCCTAGTACCAAAAAAAGATGGTGGGCTTCAGCCCATTCTAGACTTAAAGCAACTGAACAAGTTTCTGAAAAAAACTACCTTTCAAAATGCTAACTACAGCTCAAATTCTGGAGTCCATAGAGCTGGGGGAATGGTTCACTTCCATAGACTTGAAGGATGCATATTTCCACATACTGATATGCCAGGATCATCATCCGTTTCTTCGCTTTGCCTTCCAAGACAAGTTTTATCAGTTCAGGGTCCTTCCATTTGGCCTGTCTCTGTCCCCAAGGGTCTTCACCAGGGTGTTCCTATGGTATTCCCTGAACAATCAAGGCGGTCCCTTGGGGATATATGCAATATCTCAAGAGTGGCCGGAAGAGTTGTTATATGCTTTTCCTCCCTTACCTCTGATTCCACTAGTGTTTAGCAGAGTAGCACAAGGCCGTCACAGAATGTTACTTGTGGCTCCAAGATGCCCAAAGAAACCTTAGTTTCCGGCTCTTGTGCGTTTGGTTGAGGGTCACCCCTTACCATTACCAAGGAGGGCCGATCTCCTCTCTCAAGCAGAGGGCCAAATCTGGCACCAGAGTCTAGAGAAGCTACAGCTTTGAGTATGGCCTCTACTCAGTCCCTCTCTAAAGACTTAGAAGCTGTATTGAGGACTAGACATAGTTCTAAGGCACCCTCTACGTGGAGCAACTACTCTAGCAAGTGGAGAGTATTCTCATGGTGTCAAGACCAACGACTAGATCCAGCCAATTGTGACAAGTCTGGTTCTCAAGTTTCTTCAGTCCTTGTTGGATTCTGAGAAACCTGTTAATACCATAAAAGTCTACATTGCGGCTATCTCCCACTTTCATGTCTTAGTAGACGGTGTAAGTGTTAGCAAACACCCTTTGGTGGTTCAATTCCTTAAGGGTGCACACCATTTACACCCAAGACGAGTTATGAGGTCTCCTGCTTGGGACCTTTCTATTGTTCTACGCTCACTGTCGGAAGTACCTTTTGAACCTTTGGAACAGGCCGTTCTCAAATTTTTGACATGGAAGACAGTCTTTCTCCTGGCGATATGTTCGGCCAAGAGAGTTGGTGAATTGCACTCTTTATCAGTCAGTGAAGACCGATAAGGGGTTTTTCTCTGGCCAATCCCGTCATTCCGGCCCAAGGTCCTTAGGCCTAGTACAATAAATCAGGTTATTGAGCTTGATTTTCGTCCAGATCCCCTTTGTTCAGTTGCAGGACTGGATAACTCTTATCTATGTCCGATTAGAGCATTACACACATACATTGAGCGCACACATTCATTGTGTCAGTCACACACGCAACTATTCATATGTTTTGACAAGAAGTGTGTAGGCAAACCTGTGTCTAAACAGCGATTGTCTCATTGGATAGTGGATACAATTTCACAGGCATATTCCAGTCAAAATTTACCCATCCCTGGTGATCTTGTTGCTCATTCAACAAACTGGGCGTTTCAGGCAAGAGGAAGTGGTTGGTTCACCTGGATGTTATATAGCCAACCCCTAGGGTCAGTCACCTGACATTGTTGTTATTAGGTCTCGAGGATAGGCGGAAGAATGGCGTCATTCAAGGTATGACCGTGGTGACGGTCATCGTTCGGTCTCATAGATCCATAGTTATGGACATAACTTACGTTATATTAGAAGTCACAAAATATTTTATACATTTAAAAATATATTGTAGCATTTTTTATTTTTGTTTTAATGTTTGAGCCTATATACTGTAGCGACTCAGGCGAATCAAACACACAATCGCCAGTTACATTTAACAAATATGTTTTGAATGCTTTGTGCTTAGTAACAGACCTTCCCCCAACACAACAGAGAAAGATTCTTCGTTACCCTGGAAACCATCTGATAAGACGTTTTACGGCCTAAAAGAATTTGGCCACATGAAAAGTCCAGAGTTAAAGACCCAAAGCTTGTAAAACACACGCTTTTGCCTCAAATTATAGACAAACCATCTATAAATGAACATGCACCCCAGGACATTGTATGTAAACACATAACTGTCTTGTAAAATGTTTCTTCTATATGGTATTTTGCATCTTTTTGTCTTTGTCTAGTTCAGGTAACCTCATATATGTCATGTCTCCTATCAAATTAATGCTCACTTCACGACTTACACTTCCATGTATGTCACGTATTCAGAGAATGCAGTGTGTGTTTGTTGCATTAATTAGAGTATGAATGGGCAGAGACCCATTGATTCAAGCTTGAAACAAAGAGCCATAAAATCTCCAGAGGAATTTCCCGCTTGGAAATCCCAACAATCTCATTGGTCAAGTCTACCCCAGGAGGGTGTGACTACTCCCAGACCTTAAAAAGAGAGGGGCAGAAAAACCAATGAAAAAAACCAATGCAGGCCTCCATACACAGAGCCATGTGCTGTGCGGGACCAGAAACCCGAGGCCCACACACAGCGATTGTGCCAACAGGCCCCAACACTTCATGTCGACCACCTTCTTCTTCGACCATCAGAGACTCTGCAATTTCATCATCGTTCCTTCACTCACCACGGAAGGAATCATGCGTGGTAAAACCCATCAGACCAAACCATCGAACTTTCTCCTGCAATTTCCACCTGGACGGTCTTCTACGGCTCAAGCCATATGCAAGTATCGTACACAAAACAAATTGCTGTGTAGTGAGTAAAACTGTAGTCTTGTTAAAAAGGCTTGTAGTCACCGACGGTTTCTCTTTTCGACTCTTTAGACTTCATCCATCTGTACTGACCCGGTTCTTCTAACCACTTTCACTTCAACTCTTGCTATGTATGTTTTGTGTATGTATGTTTTATGTCTCGTTCGTGATTTATAGATATTAAATTTTGTGCACAATATATGTTTGGTTCTGACTCCCTGCCTGCAAATAAATTGTCCCTTAAATGATCGATCTGGTTATGCGCTCTAAGCGCTTATGTAAATACAAAGGAAGAATATTTTTTCTGTAGCCATGAAAAATATCCTTTTCTTAGAATTAAGTAATAATCAATACTAAATGTTTACAAACGAACTGATTGATTGATTGCAATATTAATGTAGCTACATAAAGTTAATCTATTCAAATGATTCAAATATTCATAATTAATCATAATGAGTTATGAATAATTATTAATATTTCCCTTAAGAGCTAATTCGCTACAATACCTTTATATTAAAAACAGTTATTCTGAGTCTTGAATTTCAAACTCTTAAGCGTTGGCTTTCTTGTTACTTATGTGTTACTTATGTGTCTACTCAGAAAGAGCACCAGCCCTTTTATTTGGGGTCAAAATGCCCCATTTGCCAAAATGGGTGATGACAGGCAAGGGGTTAAGGACTGCCAGCAGTGGTGCTCGTTCCATTGAAGTTCGGAGGCTTCGCTACAGTCACTTTAATCGGGGAACCCCCTCTCAGCGGCATCCCCGCTCTCTTCGGATAATTCCCTTACTGCGCGCCCATCACGTGCATCCGTGAACTCGGCGGGTCTTCGACGTTGCATCACTGGTGACGCTTGGGACCTGCCATTTGTTAATGTTGCTCACCGGACCAGTGGACATTTTGATTTGGACAGTTTACATACCTTTTATGTTTCTGCTATTTTTTTCCTGTGTCCGTCTTGACCTTAAAGGGGGGGTGAAATGCTGTTTCATGCATACTGAGCTTTTTACACCTTTAAAGACTTGGATTCCCATCCTAAACATAGACAAAGTTTCAAAAACTAATGTTGGACGTTTGATGGAGTATTTCTGTGTTAAAAATACTCCTTCCGGTTTCTCACAAGTTTCGGCGAGTTTTTTTCGAGTATGGGTCTATTTGACGTTAATAAGAGCGGAAGGTCCTTGTATGGGCCGTATGGGCTCTTCTCCCGAAAGGGTGCGCGCGCGCGTGGCTAGAGGGAGAGAGAGGAAATGCACGCTGTAAACACTCTCTCGGGTGCAGATCCAGTCGTCCGCGCCGCGCTCCACTTTATTCCTATGGGTGACGTCGAGCGACTTCAGCGCTTCAGCACAGCATTCCGGGAAGGCAGCGCTGCATTTGAACCGATTTGAACGCAGAAATGACGGGAAGCTTCAAGGCATCGCTTCAGTCGCGTCGCAAAGTGGATTTCCACGGTCACTGCTGTCACAGGACTTCACCAAATCATAACGTTACCAAAGAAGTGTGTTTTTGACAGAGCGGTCCTGCTTTGGAAGATGCCGGTGAGTAAATCAACTTCAAATGTCTCTGCTATTGGCTACCGTCGCATGAGTAAACATCAGTAAACGATACGATCGCGTGCTTCGTCATTCAAATGCGCTAACGGTTACTCCATTGTTGTTCTGTATAACGTTACACTATTCTGACTCTGACGTGCAAAACCGTTTTGCTTGCTACCTCTAAGGTCTAGTCACATACAATAGTCCATAAACCGAATCATGTCCTCATAAACTGCACACAAAGGCCCCTAAATACAGTCCATACCACAGAGACGGACATCCTGCTGTTGCCGTTTCTCCTGTTCAATTTATTTCAGCCTCAGATTTGATTGTGGATCATTATCTGTATTAGCTGAGATAGATGGGTTTCTCCACGCTTGAGGACGTCATCGCTTTGCGCTCTTGTCATTCTTTAGCTCCGCCCACACGACACGCCTCCAGGCTCTCGGTTTTTTCCGGAAAGACTCGGTACAGCCCATATTTCTTTTATAAATATGATAAAACTAAAGACTTTTCGGAGATATGAAGGATGCAATACTACTCTATAGGTACTCAAGATTGACATGAGATTGACTGAAACTGAGTGTTTCACCCCCCCTTTAATAAATTCTTCTGTTACCTGCAACTGAATCCACAATTTTTCCTGACAGCTTAACCACGTATGACAGTCACACGATGGCACCAGACAGTCGATGACCGTTTGAAGATGCTAATCAGCTCATGGTTAGCAATTACTGGCCAGAACAGCTGTACATGTAGTCATATAGATTGAAATGGTTATATAAAGTCATATATTTAACCCTTTCATGCATGGTGTCCACATTTGGGAACAATTAATTTAACTCCATTGAGGGTAATTTCTCATGGTTATTTTCTCCAAACCACTTGAGGGCAGTGTCAGTAGACTGACAGCAGTATTGTACGAGTGGCTACTGTCCTGTATTCCAAATATTCATTGCTTGATGATGACATGATTAATCCAAGATGGCTGACAGCGATAGCCATGGGCCAAAAGCATCAGGCATATCTGTGAAAAACTTTTATACAACTGAGGTCAATTGAGCTAAAAATATCAGTATGTACAGTATTTTATAAACTAAAATTTAGAGTAAAATGTAGTTTTTATGCACCAAAAACTAAATGTCCACGTATGTGGACGTCATGCAACAGTGGAGTCAAATTAAGTCTGATTTCTGTAACCTGCTAGTATATCTGTTCTATTTTTGTCAAAGATGTTATGATTTGTCTAATAATGTAATAAAAGAGAAATTAAATATATCAACATAAATAATCATTAAAAATGACACATTACTGCATTAAATGGCAACCTTACAAATACATATAGACACAAATCTGAATTTTGCACAGGTACAGGGACAGCACAGGTCAAGCACTCAGTCCAGAATAATAGAGAGTGACAGCAGTGATGAGGAGTAAGAGCCAGCAAAGCCCAGCTCTAGGTTTCCACATATATGTAACTGCTATAGTTCCTACAATATGTTTTTTACTGTTATTATTATATTATATATTATTGTTTTTAATGACTGGGCTGATATATATATTAATCGCAAGATTTTTCTGTGATTAATCACGATTAATCACAGTATGCGCAAAATTCAATAATGAATACAAAAGTGCTGCTAAATGAACAAAAGTGCAATAACATATGGTTTGCAAACACTTTAAACAAATAAGGTGCTTTTTACAGCAGTTAAAAGTTAGTAACCGTTACAATATTTCTTGTAAATATCAACTTAAACATTAATTTAATCAAATTAAATTAAATTGATGGTATACATATATTGATTGTGTAGTAATATTCTCATCAGTGTTCTGTCAGCTTTAACATAGGCCGACTTAAATCTGGATATTTGTGATATTAACCCCAGGGCGTTATTTAATTTTATAAAGGCCTTTTTTAAAAAAAATCTTATTAAATGTATGCATCATCTTTCATCTTAAATTCTTACATTTGATTATTTTTTAAATCGCGTTTGGCATTTATTTATTTATTTCATTACGTCAAAAGGCTTCGAGGTTCGGATGGATGCATCTCGCGGTCATTTATTCAAATGATTCATTCAAAACACTGAATCATTCATTATCAAAACACCGCGCTGAGTGTTGCTTTCCTCTGGAACTATTTTCGTCGGTGAAATCATGGGTGAAATGGAACAAAAAAGGTGGTTTGGATCTAAAATGTAAACTTAATATTAATTAGGCTACTTAACTAGGCTACACCATTCATGCTACACAATTCATGATTGCAAAGTCGACGTGTGTTATTAACAATATCATGGATCATAAATATCAACAACTACAAAAAGCTCAGTTTTACCCCAGTATGTTTCTTCTGTGAGTTTATATCACTGCTCAATTGTTTTGATTTCTCCACGAATGTCTCTCACAAAGAGACCGGCAGCGCGAGCCTCAACTTGTTAACGTACCAGAGGCAGAGATACACTCATCAAACGCTGTTTACATTGAATATAATAAAAACAACCAAAAAAATCTGAATCATTCTCGCGTTTCTGGTTATTTTTATATTTTATTTGTCCCAGACAAAGAATGTCAAGCTCTTGGCTTAGGCTACAGACAGCGCTGTATTCTCCTGACCAATGGTTTGTCTGTGTGTGTATTCAGAGGCAGTGAGCAACGGCCTTTCAATATAATAATAAATAACTACGTTAATGTGCGATAAAATAATTGTCGGCGTTAATTAATTAATGCGTTAACTTGCCCAACCCTTATATATATATAGCATAAACTGCCATACTAAAAAACACAATGTTCCATTTTGTCATCTGTGGCTTTATGTCCCATTTTACGCCTAAGTTGCATGGTGTCTGCAGTACCCCTGAAAATAAGGGAGAAATGAAGAGAGGAACACTGATGATGGCTTCTCGTCTGCATTTATACTACACATTTATTAATACTATTATAATCATCTTACAACTGTGCAGCATTTTACACAATTTACACTCTAAAATTATTTACTGGGATTTTTTTTGGTGAAAATTTTTTACATTAAAAAAATTGAGTACATTTTAAAATGAGACATAAAGCCACAGATGACAAAATTTACAGCAGTGAAATCAATTACATACACCATATGAACAGAGTAAATGGAAATAAAATAATTAAGTAGATCTGAGTAACTGCATTGGTACATTATAAAAATAACATTTGGTAGACATTTTTTTGGGAAAAAACATTTAAAAAACTATATTTATGAATATTAATAACTGTTTTTATTCATGAGTAATATTGACTTTTATTATATAACTTTAATATTAACTTCAATTTGCTCTAAACCTTTGTAAAATACTCCACACACCATAATATTACTCAATGTAAATAACTTTACACATTGGCCTTTATTTTCGAGTAACGTTACAGCAATACATCTACTGTTTTGACATGTACAATACTGCCAACATTTAAACTCATGTAACAGACATTTTAAAAGTAAAAATATTAAAAGTAATTCAAGTGTATTCAACCGGTCTGTTATCCGTTTCCAGCGAATCAGCGCTGTTTCTCGAGCCTGAGATGACTTTGAACTGCAGACCGCCGTCCTCATGCGCCTCACTCCATAACCTGCCGATAAACAACAGCGCACAGTTAGGTGCCATGTGGCTCTTTAATAAATACACTAAATTTATCTACTCTAGTTGCTCAAAAACAGTCTTCCATTTCAATAAATATTTAGATATGATCAAACACTAGATTTCTTTAAATGTGAATTTTTAAAACGTTAAAAACTTATGCATCATATTAGGACTTAGTATCCCACTATTTTTTAATGAATAATGATACGTATATAAGCACACACAAGTCAAAATTAATGAATGCGAGCACATTTAATTTGACCCATGAAACTTAAAATAGTGCTAAAATGGTGCTAAGACAAACTAATGTTTCCTTATGTACAGTAAGCTATATACTACATATGAATTGATACTAAATTAAGTTCGAAATAGACATTTCACATTTCAGTGCTCATACACACATGCACACACATAATTAAATATAAAATGTATAAATAATGTAAACAATAATGTATTCCCCTAAACAATACAGTTTTAACCTTTAGACAAAGTCTAACAGTATTTACTAGTTTCCTATGTTCAGATAATCATTAAACAGCATGAGTTTCTGTCATCTCTTTTATTATTTGTAAGTGTGTGCACTTCTGTGAATGTAGACTCAGCAGTGTGTGAACGGGACTTTTATTTTGGTGTGGTGATGTGACGTCATAAGGCTGCGCCGCGCTGTGATATTCGCCTCAGCAAAGGTTTGTGTTTTTTTATAGCGATATAAACCATCTTCAAAGTTTTAATATTTCATATTAAACATCATAATATTCCCCTTGCTGACGTGAGCCCGTCTACGTGTGATTGCACTGGCTGATAAAAGGGGGATAATGTGTTTTACGATGTTAAATGTACTTTTAATAATGAATAAAGTGTTGTGTGTAAGCTGCCTACTCTCCTGTTCCCCTCGGCTGTTCCACTGACACGTTTCCCCCTTTTATCCAGTAAAATCTGTCTGCAGAGCCAGTTTCACTACAGTACTTTTGCTGTGGTTTTTAAATCTTGGCGACTGTTCTGTCCTGAAACTAATCTAATAATCTAACGGTTATTGTTGCTCCTGCCGTTTTTTGCATCTGTTTTAGGGTAGGGGCGGGTATGGGGGTTAAAAAAAGCCTCAAACCACAAGAATATGATGCTGGTAGCACACAATAGGTTGCATTTTTCACTGATGAATTGTCCTTCCTACTGTTTTAATGGAAGGTGGGTCATTCCTGTTATACAGTGACTTTTCTGTCTCTATGATTTACTTACTCATATTTTCTATAAAATGAGTGACATATTTGTAAGAAATGGCTTAAATTATACTTTTAGATCCTCTTTGTCACTTAAACAGATAAGACATTAAAAATACTTTTGTATTATCACTCCTTTTATATAAACATCAAATGATAAATATCTCAAAATATTTTTAGATTATGTGATGAACTAAACTACACTCAAATCTCGTCCTGCAGGAGTGCAGGTCTCTAGACCAGGGATGGGGAGACTGGTGGCTGAAGTAGCTCCATGTCTGGGCTGTTGTTGGAGCATTGACCGGGGAAAGTGTTTTCTTATCGAAAAAACTCTATGGATCTATTTCTTTTTATTGTTCGTCATCAGTTTTAAAAAAGAAAACTAGAGCAGTGGTTCTCAAATGGGGGTACGCGCACCCCTGGGGGTACGTGAGATTTTAAAATATGGCCTACCTATATTTAAAAAGTAGCATCCATTCAAATATCCTTTAAAAATAATTATTTCATAAAAATGTCTGTGAAATATAAGTATAAGTTCATAAAATTAATTGTATATTCAGTAGGCTATTCAATTTCATTATCCTAAAAACCCAGAATCTCCCCCATACCAGGATGATTTGAACCAAACCTGTCATTTGCCGCCTGGCATCAGCTGTCAATCACTTGGATCAACGATGGTTTGACCAGACGTCCCGTTTCCCTGGTTTTTATTGTTTTGTTCCCGAATGGAGCTGTCCCCGGAAATGTACCCGTTTTACAGCTCATTCCAAAACAACCCGCAGATATATTGGAAAAAAAAACGTGCAGCCAATATCATACAGCAACCGCTGGTTTTAGGAGCAAGAGTTTAGTGATTATTTTCACCAGCAGATGGCGCTGTGAGCTACGCTGACTCAGCATGGTCGCGCGTGCCGCTACTACTTCATAAAGAACGTCGAGAGCAGACAGAACGGCATTATCGTCAAATATCAAGAAACCTCATTATCGCTTTCATACTAACTATTGGCTTTTAATGTAAAGTAATATTGTTTGTATGTACTTTATAAGAGAGCCTCATAAAGGTACGGATTGATTTGCCCAAAAAGTTCCTTAGTCACAACGAAGTGATTATCATACCTCTGAAATATAACTTAAATACAGTACATGTGCAGAATACATATACTTTCTACCTAAAATAAGCCTAAAATGTAGCCTGACAAGCCAGACCCACATCAAGATGTTTGGTCTGGAAACTCACCATTGACAGCTCAATCCGAGGGGCGGATAAACGGCTGTCTGTCAAACTCCCTCTGCACGCGATAGGATAGCGCTACACCAACCAGAGCAACGAAGGTGAAGGAGAGCTCGCTGACTGATTAAACATTCGCCGTATCCGGTCGGCTTAACTCAGAACACATCTTCCCTTTTTAAGAATGACTTCAGTGCCGCTCTTTGTTCTTTTCTCAGAGGAAAGCTTAACTCCAAGTCTTCCGGAGGCGCGGGCAGATTCGAAAGACCACCGTTCGCCAGTTTCTGTGTTACTAGAAGCACACAAACGCAATTCGGCCGTCGTCATTATGGCCCCGCCCACCGACTCTATACACGATGTGATTGGGCCGTCCAGATTCTGAGGAATACAGCTCAGATAGGAATTGAGAGTTGCTAGACCACACTTGCGGGCAAATTAAATTTGCTGCCGCTAGGGTGCGTCTAGATTCCTAGGCTACCTAAAATGCAAAATAACGACCAATTAAGGATACTAAGAATTATTTTTTAAAGCATAAACAAAACTTTTGAAGTAAAAATAGTAATTTATATAGTATAGCCTAAACTTAAATACAAGTTTTTTTTTTTTTATTGTTTTAAATCCAGACCAAAAATCCTAATAATCAAACTAAATCATAATGATTATTAATGTTAATAATAATATAGGGACTCCACAACAACAAAAACATTACAATTATTGTCTACATTTATTAACTAAAATAAAACAACAAATTAGATTTTAGTGATATTTTGACCACTGAAATAGGAAATGTCCCAAGTTACCATTTCAGAATTATGGTCACTGTTTTCACGACATTAGTTTGAATCACTAAATTTAGTAATAAATATTTGCAATAAATTTAGTCATGGATTATTATCATCTAAAATGTTAAAAATAGTTTAATTATTTAAAATGTTTAAATTTTGTATGTGTTTATCTGTTCAAAAGTTTAATAAACCCGACACGGATGGCAGTGCTCTGTTTTAAGTCTTTTTTTTTTTACCAAAAATACTTTTCGCTGGTTACGGGGTACTTGGCTGAAAAAATATTTCACAGGGGGTACGTCACTGAAAAAGGTTGAGAACCACTAGCCTAGAGTACAGTTGGTGCTACAGATAGTAATGCCATAATATTAACAGTATTGGCAACGATATGCGTCTGTTCATTCATTCTTGTCAAACTTACCCACTGAATTGACAACACACTGACGTCAGCCGCTCGTCCGCTAACAAACCAATCAATGTTAAGATGCAGCCCACATAGATGATGACGACAGGACGCCAGTGCATCATGTATAGTTCCATAACTGCAATGTGAAAGCAAACCAGAACTAACCAAACGGACACAATGTATCAAAACACAAACTTTGGTTCGGACTTTGGTTCAGAGTTTCAGGTGTAAAAACGCCCTGAGACTGCGCTGATACTGAACTAGAGCTCATTGAGACTCACTCTTTCTCTTTCTGTTAATTATCTTAAACAGGACAAACACACAGAAAAACCCCTGGAGAAGTGACAGATCCACGTGACACTACTATAAAGATGGCGTTTATTAAAGAGGAGAATGAAGACCTGAAGATTGAAAATGTGTTCAGTTTGAAACATGAAGAAACTGAGGAACAAACAGGTTGGTTTCATTCTCAAAGTTTCATTCTCAACTCATTTTTCAGATCTTTATTCAGATGATCATTATCCAGCTCTACAGAAATGAGTTGATTTTTTGAATGTCGTCAATCCTGCTGGCTGGAGTAAACGTGTCATTCGTCAAGTCTACTCGCTCACAGATTGTCTCATGATAACAAGCAAAGCTTATGCACGATGTAAATAAGAGTTTGCTGTGCCGTTATTGATTATAGAGGGAGTTTCTGTTGATCGCACCATAACGGCTACACTGCTCGCTTTGTCGTATAAACTACATTCCCAATTTGAAGAAAGGTTTTGATCATGCTTTTCCACGTATTCTGCAAAGTTTCAGGAATGACGAACTCTTTTAATTGACTGAATCCACTGTCTTGATCTGCGAGTCACTGCTGAAATGGCCATGATCAACCCTCCACACACACCTGGGCAATAGAATCACCATTGGCTAGTTGTTTTTCTAGTTTACTCGCCAGACTTGTATCATCTGTTCATATTTTTATAAACCCACGAAAATAGTTGAGTAGAGTCCTGACTTGATCAGCAAAATATCAGCACATAAAAATGTTTTATATATTAAATGAGGGAAATACACATGCGTTACGGACGTGACTAAAAAAGACGAACGTTTTTCAAAGACAATATATTTTGTAGACAGAAGCAACAATATTAGCCGAACGGAGATGGGTTGGCTGTTTACAGAACATAAAACATCTATTTTATTTCAGTTTCGGAGGACTAATCAATGTTACGGTGTGATGTGACCGTTCTTAAAGCGGAATTTATCAGACTATAGAAAAAACATATAACATGCTTTAAAAACAATACATCTAGCGGTTATTTAATATATTCAGGTATTTATTCATTTATATTTATATAAAACTGATTATCTCCATCACAGCTCCTGTTAGTGGGTGGGATATATTAGGCAGCAAGTGAACATTTTGTCCTCAAAGTTGTGTTAGAAGCAGGAAAAATGGGCAAGCGTAAGGATTTGACGAGTTTGGGGCCAAATATAAATGGGTTACTAAAGTTAACACATTAATGTGGACTTTTTAACACAACCTCTTACTATAAAAGATTATTGAAAAAGCTGGATTAGAATAAAATATGTACACTTATCGTGAAATCACTGAAGCATTGAATACTGTTCTGTTAGAGGTAACAGTCTAAGACTCAAGACCAATCGTGAAGAAGAAATTTAATGAAGAATAGTTTGCAGTCTCATCAGCAGAAACCAGCTTCAAGTCTCTTCAAATCTCACAAACAGTTCGTAGCCCGCGCTCCCTCTCTCCCCGTCTCTCGTACATACCATTTCTCAACTGTTATGCTGTTATTAAGGTCTATCCATGTCATTACTGCAAGGTGGATGATTCTGATTGGCAAAAAGATAACGAAAGAATACATAAACGAGAATAATGAATAGACTAAAATTAGAGAGATAAAGAGAGATAGGGATGAGAAACAGAATTAGGGATGAGAAAGAGCTTTCCTTTAGTTCATCAAACACAGAGGCCTCAAGAAGTTAACTTGTCCCAACGGGAAAATAGCACACCCTCTTAACAGCAGTTTGAATTTGGAAATAAGAATACTTGCTTTAGTTTTGGCTTCTCGCGTGTGTGCGTGTGTTCCGAGTTCAAATGTCCTGCGTGTCCGGCGGTTCTTTCCGAGGTCGGGGTGGAGCGGCTGGTTGCTCTAGAGATGCTCTGTGTTCTCCCTGAAGAAATGCCCTCGGGGCTAGGAATTTGATGCGATGCAAAAGCGAAGCGAGGAGGGAAGAGGAGGAAGAGCGGAAGAGCCTGCTGGCCCAATAGTCGTGTGTGGTCCTGCTTGGAGGGCCTGCATTGGTGGCCTGGCTCAAGGGCCAGCCACGATGACGTGTTGGTTCAGCCAGAGAGAGAAGAGAGAGGGAGGGCATCCGAGCACCTCTTTTTAAGGTCTGGGAGTAGTCACGCCCTCCTGGGGTAGACTCAACCAATGAGATTGTTGGGATTTCCAAGCAGGAAATTCCTCTGGAGATTTTATGGCTCTTTGTTTCAAGCTTGAATCAGTGGGTCTCTGACCATTCATACTCTAATTAATGCAACAAACACACACTGCATTTTCTGAATAAGTGATATACATGGAAGTGTAAGTCGTGAAGTGAGCATTAATTTGATAGGAGACATGACATATATGAGGTTACCTGAACTAGTAAGTTGTTAAGACAAAGATAAAAAAGATGCAAAATACCATACAGACGAAACATTTTACAAGACAGTTATGTGTTTACATACAATGTCCTGGGGTGCATGTTCATTTATAGATGGTTTTCTATAATTTGAGGCAAAACCGTGTGTTTTACAAGCTTTAACTCTGGACTTTCATGTGGCCAAATTCTTTTGGGCCGTAAAACGTCTTATTAGATGGTTTCCAGGGTAACGGAGAATCTTTCTCTGTTGTGTTGGGGGAAGGTCTGTTACTAAGCACAAAGCATTCAAAACATATTTGTTAAATGTAACTGGCGATTGTGTGTTTGATTCGCCTGAGTCGCTACACCATCACAAACTACATTACCCATAATCCTTTCCTCTGACTCATTAGTACTCAATGTTCACACCTGTGTCTCATCACCTCATTACCTCTGCCTATATATGCCTGGTTATCTCTGTCATTCATTGCAAAGTCTTGTTTAGTGTCACTACTGTATTTCTGAGCGTTTCCCTGTTTTCATGTATCTTGGTCTTTGATTTCTTGCCTTCTCTGTGGATTACCCTTTTGCCTGTTCCTTCTGTTTTGTTTGCCTTTTCGGACTGCTTGCCTGTTTATGACCTTTTGCCTGTTCTATGGACTACGACTTTGGATTACCATTTAATAAATACTGCGTTTGGATCTCCAACCCTTCTGTCTCAGAGCAGTTCGTAACAGAAGACTTCGCCAACATGGATTCAGCAGTATGTCTCGTCCGTCTATGCCAGGGAACTCACTCACTCGAGGACCACATCATAGACTTTCTGAACATTGCAAACTTCACCAACCTCCCGGACTTTATGTTGATTGACTTTTTTTGCCATGGACTCAACAAACAGTTACAAGGCAAACTCATCCGTGATGGTCCTCGAGGGTCCCTGAGTGAGTTCCTTGATTATGCCCTTCAGGTAAGCGGCTCTGCTTACACAGTGGGTGTCATGGAGGATGATCGTGACATTTCCACTGCATCTGCCAAGCCTGTGTCTTCTGACAAAATGGCCATCGAACCTGTGTCTTTGGACAAGATGGCTGCCGAGCCGGTGTCCTCTGACAAGATGGGCGCCGAGCCAGTGTCCTCTGACAAAACAGCAACTGAGCCTGTGTCCTTTGACAAGATCGCCGCTGAGCCTGTGTCTTTGGACAAGTCAGCAGACCTTCCAGAGCCTCGTGCCGTCTCAGCAGGCCTTCCAGAGCCTCGTGCCGTCTCCGCAGACTTTCCAGAGCCTCGTGTCATCTCCGCAGATCTTCCAGAGCCTCGTGTCGTCTCCGCGGACCTTCCAGAGCCTCGTGTCGTCTCCGCGGACCTTCCAGAGCCTCGTGTAGTCTCAGCAGACCTTCCAGAGCCTCCGGCCCGTGTGCAGAGTCCAGAGAGGGCTCCGGCCCGTGCGCCAAGTCCAGAGAGGGCTCCGGCCCGTGCCCCGAGTCCAGAGAGGGCTCCGCCTCCTGCCCCCAGTCCAGAGAGGGCTCCGACTCCTGCCCCGAGTCCAGAGAGGGCTCCGCCTCCTGCCCCGGGTCCAGAGGGGACTCTGGCTGGACCACCTGCTCTGCCTGCCCCGCCGTGGGGGTCCTCAACCTCACCTGCCTTGCTGTGGTGGTCATCTGCTCCACCGTGGGAGTCTTCAAGACCGTCTGCTCTGTTGTGGTGGTCGTCTGCTCCGCCGTGGGGGTCTTTAAGACCGTCTGCCCTGCTGTGGTGGTCGTCTGCTCCGCCGTGGGGGTCTTCAAGACCGTCTGCTCTGTTGTGGTGGTCGTCTGCTTCGCCGTGGGGGTCTTTAAGACCGTCTGCCCTGCTGTGGTGGTCGTCTGCTCCGCCGTGGGGGTCTTCAAGACCGCCGGCTCCGCTCCGGTCACCTGTGCCACCCTGGTCATCTGTCCGGTCGCCTGCGCCAACCTGGTCATCTGCCCGGCCAGCTCCATCCTGGCCTCCTGCTCTGCCTGAATCTCCAGGCCCTCTTCCACTACATGGGCCTGGCCCTCCATCCCGCCCCCGGGTCCGCCTCCGGTCCACCTCTCTCCTGGACAATTTTAGGAGCGTCTGGAAGCCGCTCCTTTGAGGGGGGGCTATGTCACAATTCACCAGTGTGAGTGCCCGTGATCACCACCAGAGGGCACTCCACCCTGGACTGTCACTCCATCACAAACTACATTACCCATAATCCTTTCCTCAGACTCATTAGTACTCAATGTTCACACCTGTGTCTCATCACCTAATTACCTCTGCCTATATATGCCTGGTTATCTCTGTCATTCATTGCGAAGTCTTGTTTAGTGTCACTACTGCATTTCTGAGCGTTTCCCTGTTTTCATGTATCTTGGTCTTTGATTTCTTGCCTTCTCTGTGGATTACCCGTTTGCCTTTTCGGACTGCTTGCCTGTTTATGGCCTTTTGCCTGTTCTATGGACTACGACTTTGGATTACACTTTAATAAATACTGCGTTTGGATCTCCAACCCTTTTGTCTCAGAGCAGTTCGTAACAGAGTCGTTCATTCAAACGATTCGTTCAAACGCTGTGAAAAAATTAAAAAAAAAAAAAAATTTTGTTTTAATCAGGCTCTTGTCCATCGGGCAAGTAAAATTCTCTTTCACTTGTCCCTTCAAAAAACCCACTTGTGGACAAGCATTAATGTTGAGCCCTGCCCATTCCTGATCCCTAGGATTGCCTATATTATATAACATACTACCTTATACCCTGCTACCGATGCTTTAAATGTCTAAATTGTTCTATGTATGTTTTTGCCCTAGATCACATGGCATTGAAAGAAGAAAGTCATGAACTTAATGAAAAGGAAGAAGAGAAAGACCTTTATGATAAACATGATTTCATGACTGGAGAAAAATCGATACAGGCTAAAAAGACTTCCTCACAAAAAGGAGCTCAAAAGAGAGGAACTAAAAGATATTTCACCTGCCAACAGTGTGGAAAGAGTTTCACACATAAAGGAACCCTTGAAGTTCACATGAGAGTTCACTCTGGAGAGAAGCCTTACATCTGCCAACAGTGTGGAAAGAGTTTCAAACATAAAGGAACCCTTGAAGTCCACATGCGCGTTCACTCTGAAGAGAAGCCTTACATCTGCCAGCAGTGTGGAAAGAGTTTCAAACATAAAGGAAACCTTGAAGTCCACATGAGAGTTCACACTGGAGAGAAGCCTTACACCTGCCAACAGTGTGGAAAGAGTTTCAAACAAAAAAGAAGCCTTGACAGTCACATGAGAGCTTACACTGGAGAGAAAGCTTACACCTGCCAACAGTGTGGAAAGTGTTTCACTGATAAAGGAACCCTTAAAGTTCACATGAGAGTTCACACTGGAGAGAAACCTTACACCTGCCAACAGTGTGGAAAGTGTTTCAGACATAAAATAAGCCTTGACAGTCACATGAGAGTTCACACTGGAGAGAAAGCTTACACCTGCCAACAGTGTGGAAAGTGTTTCACTGATAAAGGAACCCTTAAAGTTCACATGAGAGTTCACACTGGAGAGAAACCTTACACCTGCCAACAGTGTGGAAAGAGTTTCAGACATAAAATAAGTCTTGACAGTCACATGAGAGTTCACACTGGAGAGAAAGCTTACACCTGCCAACAGTGTGAAAAGTGTTTCACTGATAAAAAAACCCTTAAAGTTCACATGAGAGTTCACACTGGAGAGAAACCTTACACATGCCAACAGTGTGGAAAGAGTTTCAAACATAAAATAAGCCTTGACAGGCACATGAAAGTTCACATTGAAGCGAGCCCATTCGCCTGCCAACAGTGTGTAAAGTGTTTCACACATAAAAGAAACCTCGACAGTCACATGAGAGTTCACGCTGTAGTAGGGTTGTAACGGTACGTGAAAATCACGGTTCGGTATGTACTTCGGTTTTAAAGTCACGGTTCGATTCATTTTCGGTACAGTAAGGGAATGAAATGCAAACATTAAACTGCAGGTTGTTTATTACTGTGGCAAGCAGCGAGGCGAGGTACCGTGAGAGCGGGCCGGTGATGAGTGCTAATGAGTGTCAACTGCGCGCCACACCAGTCTCCTCTCGCGGCCGAGTGACGGGAGCATAAAAGGAGGAGCGACGACAGTGGAAGATGAGAGTAGCCTGACGTGGTCATACTCAATTCTAGTCAGAATATGAGTCTGAAACTGCTCCATTGGGCTGTGATTATGGGGCGTATTTCAACCGATCCAGGAAAGACCTCCATTGGATACACCTACAACCAATCAGAGCAACAGAGTGAGTGACGTATGCTGAGCGACCCGCATAGCTGTCAACAGAACTCAACTGCACACATGCTGGAACTAGTCGAAGATGAGTGTAAACAACCTTTGCCGATGTTGCAAAACATTTTTAAGTATACACGGAGAACTTGCCAACACGAGCGTAATTTTTGAGCGAAACATTAAAGGTAAATGCATAAATGATCAAATTCTCCGATTAGGATTAAAACTCGACAATAAAGCAAACAAATCGTATCGCATTTGTCGGTCATGTCAGAACTTAGTAACACGGTTGGAACGTGGCATGTCCGTGTTCAAAAAATGGACAGACGACGAAAGAGACAAGGCTGAAGAAGCGTGTTCGTCTGAGTCATCAGAGAAGAGAAACCGGGAGCCTACTCCCTCCAAGACGGCCAGGGCTTTGAAGAAGCTTTGCCACAGTCTGTCAACTCCAACCGGTACGAGAACGCGATCAAGCATTACAGAGGTAAGCTTGTTGTTTAATTTATACACAGCTCCTCTGTGGGGGTTGGACTGTTTCGCTTTTATTTATTTTGATTTATTTTGATTTTATTTATTTTTTTATTTTTAAACAGTTTAATTACAGGGTTACAGTGTGTATATTTCAATATGTCAAAATGCACATTATACTTATTAGTCTACACCATAATTATTCATACTGATAATTTATTTTATATTTCAGGTTGTCACCCACTACCAATCACAGACTGTTGCCAAGGTATGTTATCCAGAAGATGCTTCAATAGTAAACAACATCAATAAAAAAAATGGACAACAGCTGCAAAATTAATATTGAAGCATAAACACCTAGCGGAGGAAATAAAGGTGCACATCCTGGATATAGTAAGCAACGAATGTAAAACCATATGTAATCCAAACAACAGTTTCATCCTGTGGAAGTCATCCCCGGAAGATCTGAAAGATTTTTCCTTCACCAGTTTAGAGGCAGACCTAAAATGTTTTTCACCATTCCTTTTCTCGATTCTCACAACCGTCACCAACCACTCTCAAACTGCAACTTGTGCAGCAGCTTCCATTGCTTTGAGAGGAAGAGAACCCCGCCTGTCAGCCTTTGCATACTACCTAGGTAGTATACTGCATTAAAAAAGGTGAAAAAAGCAGTGTTTCAAAGGCTGAGCAAAATGGCCATAACAACAACTCACCAAAATTCAGTAGAGAAGCAGAAGGAGTGGGCACTAATATGTGGGGGATCTCTAAAAAAGTTAAAGGTCCAGAATGAAGTTTTCCTGAACTCTGAAGCAGAAGGAAACATTGATGTTGGTCAGAGAGTGGACACCAGCGAAGACCAAAGCACAAGTGATCCGAAGGGGCCAGAAAAGCATGGAAGAGCTTCACTTGTCAGGTGAGATGACAAGTGACCCATATATAGACACACCGAAAACATCAAATGCTGTGACGTTGTCTATCCTTTGATTAATAATAATAATAATAATAAGCCTTGTAATTATTATTATTTTTTTCCTTTTCCAACAGAAGAAATGACTCCAAGCTAAAATGAGTCTGAAATAGCTGTGCTACCTTTCAGCAGATTAAGTGACTCTGAAGCAGCAGAGCTGGACTTGAGCTCCTCAGCTTTTCCGATCACACACCCCACGCCTCCACCAACTTATTCCATAATATTTGACAATTTGGACTTTTTTATGCGTGCACATCATCAAGCCACCCTCCACAGCAACAAATCCATACACTGGATTCATCATATTGCAGTCCAAGATAGAATTACGACGCAATGACAGACCTGACCATGACATCCTTCAGTATGACCTTTGCAACTCACTCCCCGGACTAGAAACCCAAGACAATATGCGGCGTGAGTTCATTGTTCTTGGGAGCCGCATCCTTACCCAGTACCTGGCTGTTTTTAAACCCTTCTCGAATGTAGTGGTTCACCACATGCCACATCAATATACAGAGGACATGGCTAAGTGCTCCACTCATGTAAGTAATGAGTTAAATGTGCAAAAAAACAACTAAATACATATAATTGCATTTCAAACATTACTGCAATTTCATTTAATATTTAATCTTCTCAAAGTACCCTCTGGGACTGCTCTTCAAAGATGAGAATAAAACATCAGATTTGGTGGACGTACTTCGCCACCTTCAGAAAGAGTAAGACTATAATTAGACTCCACTCTCACTTTTTGGCAGAAGAAGGCCTTAATTGAAGCTTGCAATTCCACCGTTTGCTTATAATCCATTTAGGTATGTGCGAAAGGGACCAGACGGGGTGTCAAATATATTAGTAGGAGGAGACCGGCTGACTGAGGGGAACTGTCGGAACATACAGTGGGCCTTCGCAGATGGTGCTTCAAAGGAAGACAGACTGGAAGGTCTCATCTTTAAGTTTGAGGACTGGCATGCCATCAGAAACCTCTTTGAAGTGCGTAACAAACTATAGAAGATTTTTTATTAGTAATACAATTAAAGTGTCCCACCACTAATTTACATAAAAAATCATTGGCATGTCAATCTTGAGTACCTATAGAGTAGCATTGCATCCTGCATATCTCCGAAAAGTCTTTATTTTTTTTTATAATTATATAAGAAAGATGCGCTGTTCCGAGTCTTTCCGAAAAAAGCCGAGCGGGTGGGGGCGTGTCGTGTGAGCGGAGCTAAATAATGACGTGTGCGCTGCTGCTATTGTGTTGAGTCGAGTGCGTCGTAAGGCTGTGTCATCCCTAACAGCGGGAAAAAAACTTTATTCAAAATAAAAATATGGCTTTTAATCAGATACAGCCATACATCTATGATCCGGAATCAGACCCAGAGGCTGCAGTTGAACAGGAGCAGCAGCAAAAACGACTAGAGCAGGACGTCTCTATGTGGTACAAGTTATACACTAACTATATAATATGCTTAGCGGCTTGTGTTATTTACATATTTATACTTGAATTATATCATCGTATTTTTGTCTTTGAAGGTGTACATGTGGGAAGTGCAGTTGTGCACGTGTGTGTGTGTTTACGCGTGGTTTAGACAATTGTAACTAGTAAGCGGACTGGTTTTGCACGGCAGGCTAAGTTAGTGTTTACATAGAAAGACACGGAATAGTAGCGCATTTGAATGAAGAAGCGTGCTTATTTAGTTCAACATATTTCCCCACTCTTTGTGTATTGTTGTTTGGAGTGCTTTTACAATACACAAACATAAAGTTACACATATAGTGGCCAGCTAAACAAATGTACACGCACTACACATCGCATGCTCCATTGATCAATTAACTATACGTGATCATGTTTGGGCTACTTGATGAGCATAGGCAAAAACACAGACATTTGAATCAGTCTTAGTCACAGCCTGCGGTTCTAACGTTGGGACCTTTATCGTTGGGACTGCTCCATCCTTCAGTATTAGGCGATCGGAAAATCCTGTGTCGAGCTGGGCCTTGTTTATGAAACAGTCGGCACCGAAATGCAGCGAACAGATATAAACATTCGCGCAACTCAGTTGCTGATCCGGAAAAGCAAATTACATCCACTGTTGCCTTAACGCGGGGTTTTTGGGGAATCTGTGCAGGACTGTCTTGGTCTGGCAACCAAAAACGCACTTTTTTGGTGACATTGTAATTGTGCACATCACCTGTGCAGCAGCCTACGAGCCAGCGCTTTGATGGGGGTAGCCTGTTACTTTCGCTCTCTCCCTCTCTCTCTCTCTCTCTCTCACGCTCTTCCGGTAGAATTGTCCGTAAGGCCCATACAAGGAAATTCCGCCCCCATTAACGTCAAAGGGGACGCATGATCGCAAAAAACTTGCCGAAACTTATGACTAACCGGAAGTAGTATTTTTGACAAAAAAATACTCCCATCAAACGTCCACCTTAACTTTTGAAACTTTGTCTATGTTTAGTATGGGAATCCAAGTCTTTAACAGTGTAAAAAGATCAGTATGCATGAAACAGCATTTCACCCCCCCTTTAAAACATTTTTTTTATTTTTTTACAATTGAGTAACAATTAGTGTTACTCTTTTTGATAGATTACTTTGAGTGCTTTTGTGTCAAGTTATGTTTATCCTCCTTTTAATCACAAGTTTTTAATGTTGATTAAGATTTATCATCGGATTTTCTATGATGGTGCATCCTCAAAAGACCATGGCACACTTCTTGCCAATATGAAATATTAAAATTAAAATGGGCTTTATCAATAAGGTTGTTTTTTAGTTTCAGCAGTGCTAAAGGGCACACTGGACACAATACTCTTACTGTCCCTGTTTCTAACACATTATTGAGTGAGTGAGTGAGTGAGTGAGTGAGTGACGGTGAGTGAGTGAGTGAGGCGGTGGTAGCATAGAGGTTAAGGACCTGGTCTGCATGCAAAAATAATCGTAGGTTTAATGTCCTTATTCAATACTCTTGTAATATTATTGACATGTTACGGACTTTAGATAAAAGCATCTGCCAAATTAATAAATGTAAATGTCTGTGAGAGATGGACAGAAAGTAACACTTAGAAAACTATGTCCGCTATTCGCTAAACTATATATTTCTGTTACATAGGTGCAGCAATGCAAAACAAGGTCCCCATGCAGCTTACAATGCCTATAAGGAATTTGTACGGAAAGACACAACTGCACTCTTCATAGCTGCTGCAATGGAGCACTTTGGGTTGCAGGATGTCACAGGTAAATTGCCACTTGGCAACTCATTCCTAGTTGATAATTAGCATTTATCACATAAATACATGTATCTATATGTTACTACTGTTATAGTTAATTGTTAAAATTGTAATTAAGTTTGATAAAACGTACCACTATATATTAAAACTTCAAAATGTGAATTTACACTGCTGGTGGTTAGGAGTTACACATTTTATTTCATGTGCAAACAAAAATTCCAGATGGGTTTGTCCCAGTGGATGTCAATGACGGATTGCCACAACTGAAGAGGAGCTGGCTGTATGACAAGGTTGGACAGGTTGTGGACACCTTTGTCATGCTGACAGACATCACAGAAGCAGCAAGTCAAAGGCTTCGACAGAGCCAAGGCAGCGGCGACAGTTTCCGTGTCGTGCGGACGGGTGTGGCAATGTGTATACATACGTCAAGGCAAGAGAAACACATGAGCAAAAGAAACACAATCTTGTGGCTCCATCAGACTCTTCTGCAGAACATGCGAGTCTAAAGCCCCTTTCACACTGCACATCGGACCCGGAATATTCCCGGAACATTGCCGGGTCGCCTTCTGTGTGAAAGCAACCACGTCCCGAGATTGATTACCGAATCCGACCCGGGTCGGGGACCTAGTAATATTGCGGTATTCGACCCGGGACGAGCGCTGTGTGAACAAAAGCCGAAACTAATGCCGCAACGGATGTGACGTAGTGATGACGTAGTTATCGTGCGACTCCTAGAGCTTGTTTTTTTCAATAATACAACCCTGCAGTGCCAGAAGAGCGAGTCGGTGTTTTAAACGCAGAGAGTTTTCGCACACAAATTAAACTACAATTAAACACGCAGAAATGTGCGCAAACTGGACACAAGTTGAGACCACGGAGCTCCTTACTCTCCGCGCTGAAGATGAGATCGTTCGCCAGCTCAGTGGAACGGTACGTGATGCGGTCGTTTATGAGCAAATAAAAATAAAAATGCAACAGCGTGGTTTCTCGAGAGAGAAAGCGCAAGTCATCAGTAAGCTGAGGGCTTTGAAAAAAAAAAATTCACCAAGTGCTGGATCACAACGGAAGGAGCGGCAGTGGAAGACTAGACTGGCCTTACTTCGATTTATTCTACAGCGTATGGGGAACAAGCCACTCGGCTAACCCAGTAGCGTTACTGGGCAGTATGGCGGCGTCTCTGTGTAGGAATGACGAACAAGAGACAACAGCAGAGGTAGCTGCTGGTTCTTGCACCTTTGTGTCCACAGTTGCGTACAGTTGCGTCCAGCTCGGGGACCGTTGAGGCAATTTCCAGAGAAAGTAATTCCGGTGAGTCACATAACTATGCTATTTTTTACCTTGCTGGACTGTTTGTTCTTTGTCTGCCATGTATCACATGCTTCCTTCAGGTTACTAAACTAAACAACAGTTTGTCTTTTTAGAATCACCTCAACCACCCCCTGCGAAAAAAGCCAGAAAGCGCCAGTCCGGAACTGATTTGCTCATGAAAGAGGTGAAGGACCTCTTTTTTGAAATGGACCGAGACTTTGAGGAGAGGGAACGTGTCCGTTTGGTAGAGCAGAGGGAATATGAGAACCAGTTGAGGAGGAAGGCAAGTCAGGCAAGGGAGGAAGAGCTGGCTAAACAGATGACAATGCTGCGTGAGCTACAAGACACCCAAAATCGTTTTTTGGGTGAAATTCTTAGCCGTATGCCAGCTCCAGCACCCACGCCCTATTATGTGCCCTCTCGTCATGGCCGTTTTCAGCAGAGCACATCAGACAATACAGACAAGCACTTATTCAACCCGTTGCCATCATTGCAGCTTGAGTAGGACTGCTTCCAAACTTACAGTATAACAATTATTGAATATTTCATACTGCATTAGTAGCAGTTATATAAATGTAACATATATATATAAATAGCACAAATTATATAATATTTATATTTGTGCATAATTATCTAATGGCACTCTATTGTTTGCCAGGTAGATTTTTTTTAACTGTTCGAACACTTTGTAGTGTTTTTTGCACTTTTAATATTGTGTAACTTTTTTTTCTAATTGCATTTTGTTAATTTTAATGTCAACACTTTTTATGTCTTATGTACCTCTTATTACACTTTATCCTTTATATACACTTATTTTTGTATCTTAATTCACTTTTTCCAAAAAATTGTTTTCTGTATACTTGAAATTGTTACATTTGATGTAAACAGGCACAACACACTTTATATTCTATCCAAAATTAATTATTTTTTATTGAGAATTGTTGACATGTTTTATTTGTTTTTCATGTGTAATTTCACAGCTTTTGGTACAGATGGATGTGCATGTAACAGTGTAAACAAGTTAGAAGAGCGTTTTCATAGCCTCCCGAATTGCTTGAGCATTACGGCCTCCCACTCCCTGGAAAACATCTTGCGCTTGCTCTTGCAAAACATCTGTAATGTTCCAGTCAGGCAGAAACGTTTCTTCGTGCATCTCACAAATATTGTGCAGAACACAAGAAACAGCAACAACATCAGACATCAGTGCGGTGTTAACATCGTTGCGCTTCAGTAAGCACCGCCAACGCCCTTTGAGTCGTCCGAAGGCGTTCTCGACAACCATTCGTGCTGAGCTCAGTCGGTAGTTGTACAGCCGTTGTTGAGGGGTCAGCGCTTGGTGATTTGTGAAACCCTTCATAAGCCATTTCTTGAGCGGGTATGCAGCATCACCAATTAAATGGACAGGAACCTCAACTCCATTGACAATCCTTGAGTTCTGTTTAAAAGTAAAGAAAAAGAAAAAAATCAGCAAATTGATAATGATCATGCATTCTGGTTGTATATTGAAAATATATATATATATATATATATATATATATATATATATATATATACACACACACATACATATTATATATATATATATATATATATATATATATATATATATATATATATATATATATATATATATATATATATATATAATAGCAGCAAATGAAATGGTGATTACCTCACGTGGAAACAGATAGCCACCATTTTCTTCAGCCTACATACACATCTGTGAAGCTAGTTCGGGAGACATGGAGTTAATATCTGTTAACGTGAAAATATAAATTTGGTAAAGCTAAAAACTGCTTATGGACTAGATTCTTACCAGAAGTTGTGGTCGACAACAGATTGAAGTACAATTGAATGCCATCCTTTACGATTGTAGTAAGCTGCAGCATCTTCCTGGGGAGCAATAATAGGGATGTGGCTACCGTCTATTGCACCAGCACATAATGGATACCCACGTTGAGCGAATCCATTTATAGTGTTCTGAAGAGCTTCTCCTCTGGGCAGGGAGATGAAACGTTTGAAAAGTTTTCTCTTCAATGTCGCGGTCACTTCATGAACCAGAGTACAAACAGTTGACAGCCCCACACCAAAAAGACAACTGATTGTGCGGTATTCGCCAGGGGTAGCATACCACCACAAAACAATAGCCAATCTACGGCGTGGTTCAAGTGGCTTTCTCCAGTTTGTAGACTTTCGTCTCAGACTTCGCTCAACAAGTTGTAGAACAAACTCGAACGTGGTGCGTGACATGCGAAAGTGCTGACGCCACTGATCGGCGGTGAAGTTTTCGAGGACATTAGTCCAAAACACAGCACCTTGAGGTCTTCGTAGCATCCACATTCTTTTATCAGAAACAACCAGTTGCATGAGCCGTGTACACAGAGTGGTAGCTTTTAGCATCCGATGGCGCCTCTGTGCTCTAAGTCTCGCTGCTTCACTTTGTTTCCTACTCTCAGCAAGCTTTTCTTCCAGCGTACGCGTTATCTCATTAACTCTTCGGAAAGAAGTCAATATAGAAAAACATAAAGTAATTTGGGCATTTAGCATAAACAACAATGCCGCTAGTTACTGGTCAACAGCCATGTTTACAAAGCAATGAGAACACTTCTGTTTTGCCTTTCCTTATTCTTTGGCGCCAATCTTTTTCGACTCGTACATTATACGTCACGTGTCAACTCGACCCGGGACCGTTACGGGTTGTGTGTGAAAAGCGCACATATTACAGTATTTCGCTGGCAGTGTGAATGGACCAAATCTAGCGACCCGGGAACAAATGCCGGGTCGCATTATCCGTGTATTTGCCGGAATCGCAGTGTGAAAGGGGCTTAACAAACCAAGATTACCAAAAAGAACACACAGAAGCCAGACTTGGCTTTGGCTTCTTCCTGCTAAACATGCAGGATGCAGTAAGAGAAGGTGAGAGACTAATGAGACTTTATAAAGTTACCCTGCTTTTCTATAAAGCTGTCACATGCCTGTCCTGTCTTGTGTGCACATGTGGGTTTTGTCATGTCTCCGGTCTACTGTCAACCCCGCCCTTCGTGTTATCTGATTATTGGTTAATTTGCCCCACCTGTTCTCCCTCATTATCTGCCTTGTTTGTTCCCTTTATAATCTCCTTGTGTTTGTCAGTCTGTGTTGGATCCTTGTGTAATGTCTGCGTCTCCCGTTCCCCCAGTGACTTCTGTTGGTATGTTTTGAGTTTTAGTTTATGTTCTATTATGTGTTTTGCCCCCTCGTGGGTGTTTGTTTTGTATTTATGTTTTATTTGTTATAAATAAATATATCCTTTTCTGCACTTGAGTCCTCGCACCATTTTCTTTGTGTGTACGTGACAGAAGGATCCAACCATAGAGGACTCAGCGAGAGGATTCTTTATTTTTGTTGTTTGCTCTTTGAACTATGGAGCTAACCAGGCACGTACAGGTGATGCGGCAGGTGAACTCTAAATACATCCGCCAACAGGGGGCGGGTGTAAGAGAGTTCGCCTGCAAATTCCTTATTGAGGTGCATCACCTGTACCTCAATGAGACAGAGAAGGCAGAGGTGTTTAACCTCTGCCTGGACATGCCTCTCAGCCCCATGGAGGTTGAGAGAATGGGAACCCCAGACTTTTGGGAGTTTGTGGAACAGCTGGACTCCAGTCCCTCCAGGACCAGGGGCTGGATAGCTCCGGTGGTTCCTGTTCCAGTGGCCCCAGTTCCAGTGGCCCAAGCTCCGGTGGTCTCTAAAAGGAGGAGGAGAAGGAAGGCTCCCTCCGTGCCTGTTCTTGTGGTCCCAGCTCCAGTGGTCCCTGTGCCGGTGGTCCCAGTGCCGGCGGATCGCATGCCGATGGTCCCAGTACCGGCGGATCGTGTTCCGGTGGTCCCGATTCCGGTGGATCGTGTTCCGGTGGTCCCTGTGCCGGTGGATCGTGTTCCGGTGGTCCCTGTGCCGGTGGATCGTGTGCCGGTGGTCCCTGTGCCGGTGGATCGTGTTCCGGTTGTCCCTGTGCCGGTGGACTCTGTTCCGGTGGACGCCGCTGGGCAGGAGATGCCTCCCAGGCGCCCTGCTCTCACCGCGCCTCCCAGGCGCCCTGCTCTCACCGCGCCTCCCAGGCGCCCTGCTCTCACCGCGCCTCCCAGGCGCCCAGCTCTCACCGCGCCTCCCAGGCGTCCTGCTCTGCCTGCGCCGCTGAGGCTTCCTGCTCTCCGTGCGCCGCTGAGGCTTCCTGCTCTCCGTGCGCCGCTGAGGCGTTCTGCTCTCCCTGCCCCGCTGAGGCGTTCTGCTCTCCCTGCCCCGCTGAGGCGTCCTGCTCTCCCTGCCCCGCTGAGGCGTCCTGCTCTCCCTGCCCCGCTGAGGCGTCCTGCTCTCCGTGCGCCGCTGAGGCGTCCTGCTCTCCGTGCGCCGCTGAGGCGTCCTGCTCTCCCTGCGCCGCTAAGTCGTCCTGCTCTCCCTGCGCCGCCCCGGCGCCCTGCCCTGCCCGCGCCGCCCTGGGTGCCTGAACTTTTTGTTTTCCTCATGTGTTCCTTGTTGACCCCTCCCTTGTCTGTTCCTTCCTTGTCTGTTTCCCCTGTCCCTCCCGTGCCCCCCTGGTCAGTCCCTCCCGTGCCCCCCTGGTCAGTCCCTCCCGTGCCCCCCTGGTCAGTCCCTCCCGTGCCCCCCTGGTCAGTCCCTCCCGTGCCCCCCTGGTCTGTCCCTCCCGTGCCCCCCTGGTCAGTCCCTCCCGTGCCCCCCTGGTCAGTCCCTCCCGTGCCCCCCTGGTCAGTCCCTCCCGTGCCCCCCTGGTCAGTCCCTCCCGTGCCCCCCTGGTCAGTCCCTCCCGTGCCCCCCTGGTCTGCCCCGCCCGTCCCGCCCTGGTCTGCCCCTCCCGTCCCGCCCTGGTCTGCCCCTCCCGTCCCGCCCTGGTCTGCCCCTCCCGTCCCGCCCTGGTCTGCCCCTCCCGTCCCGCCCTGGTCTGCCCCTCCCGTCCCGCCCTGGTCTGCCCCTCCCGTCCCGCCCTGGTCTGCCCCTCCCGTCCCGCCCTGGTCTGCCCCTCCCGTCCCGCCCTGGTCTGCCCCTCCCGTCCCTCCCTGGTCTGCCCCTCCCGTCCCTCCCTGGTCTGTCCCTCCCGTCCCTCCCTGGTCTGTCCCGCCTGTCCCTAGTGGAGCGTCTGGTAGCCGCTCCTTAAGGAGGGGGTAATGTCACATGCCTGTCCTGTCTTGTGTGCACATGTGGGTTTTGTCATGTCTTGCATGTGCTACTGTCAACCCCGCCCTTCTTGTTATCTGATTATTGGTTTATTTGCCCCACCTGTTCTCCCTCATTATCTGCCTTGTTTGTTCCCTTTATAATCTCCTTGTGTTTGTCAGTCTGTGTTGGATCCTTGTGTAATGTCTGCGTCTCCCGTTCCCCCAGTGACTTCTGTTGGTATGTTTTGAGTTTTAGTTTATGTTCTATTATGTGTTTTGCCCCCTCGTGGGTGTTTGTTTTGTATTTATGTTTTATTTGTTATAAATAAATATATCCTTTTCTGCACTTGAGTCCTCGCACCATTTCCTTTGTGTGTACGTGACAACTTCATTGAAATTTTTGAAATGGAGTCATGTCTTTTGGATTGTTTTGAATTTGCTGAAAGGCACACTGCAGACAATCTGGCAGACAATCTTTTAAGAATTGCCAAAGAGTGGAACATAAATGACCAAATAGTAGCTTGTGTCACTGACAATGCTCACAACATAACCCTGGCCATTCACAAAACCTCATGGAAGCATCTGCCATGCTTTGCCCACACAGTCAACTTGATTGTGAGAAGTGGACTCAGTGTAATCCAAAATACACTGAATAAGGTTAAAGCAATTGTGGAGTACATGCACCGGAGCACAGTGGCAGCTGAAAAACTTAAGGCAACTCAGCACCAGATGGGTTTGCCAGAGTTAAAACTGAAACAAGACTGCCCAACACATGCAAAACGATGGAACTCCACATTTTATATGTTACAGAGATTTCTTTGTAACAAGGATGCCATCATCACCGTACTTGCACTGGTAAATGCCCGACTGGAAACTCCGACACAGGATGAGTGGAAAGAAATGGAAGAGGTCTGTGAGGTTTTAAAACCATTTGAAGAAGTCACAGTTGAAATTAGTGGTGAGAGGTATGTAATAACAATACTCTTAGAACAATCCTATTTTAACAGATTTGATTTGATTTAATTTTACTTTTATAACATTATAAAAACTCTTTTGCAAACAGCTTTTGCAGACTAAATGTAAAGATAAATTAAAAGTGGCACTGTCATTGTTATTACAATAATACAGGAAAATAGTAGTAATCATTAATTATTATACTGCATTTTTTGCTCCCTATAGCTATGTGACTGGCTCAAAAGTGATCCTGCTTTCACGGAGTCTGCAAAAAATAAGCACAAGATACCTGAGATCAGGAGGGTTCAGAAAACCTATCATGGAGACCTATCTTGAGACAATGAACAAAGACATGGCTACCAGGTTCCACAAGGTGGAATTTCACCATCTGCTCTCTGAAGCGTCTGCACTGGACCCAAGGTTAAAAAAAAGGGCATTTTCAGACGACCATGCAGCAAATGAAGCCTTCCAGAGACTCAAAACTGCCACTGGGAGAGTGAGATTGTCTTCCTCAGCACATCAAACAGAGCAGCAAAACACAGCAGCAGCACCACTACCACCACCACAAGAAACACAAGAAAGTTTAGTATGGGGTGATTTTGATGAACAAGTTGCAGGACTTGTGACAAGATCAAGTTCTTCAACAGAGGCTCTTTTGGAGATACGTTCATATTCAGAGGAGCCTCTGCTAGCAAGGTCCTCCAACCCACTACTCTGGTGGCAAAACCGGTCACTGATTTACCCCAAACTGACCCAAGTTATGTTGGAAAGGCTTTGCCTTGTGGCAACATCTGTTCCATCTGAAAGAGTATTCAGTAAGGTGGGACAAATAATCTCTGACAGAAGAAGCAGAATCAGCCCCTCTAAGGCCCGACAGCTGATGTTTTTGAATGCCAACTTGAAATGATCCTGCTGTTATCCCTGCTTATATGTTAGGGTCTTTTTCCCAAGCTGCGTTTTTTTCCCCGACTTTATATAGACCTACTGTTTACTTTTAATATTTGCACTACTGTTTACCTGCTTCTCTTACATTTGATTGTTTTCTCAATTTTGGAGTTTTAGACTTTTACCTGAATGTTTACTTAATTTAATTTTACATTACTCTTTACATATTTTATTATATTTTATGTTATACTCCTTTTGTAAAAGAAAAAAAAAAGAAAAGAAAAGAGAAAAGTTGCCCTTATTTTGTAATTGCACTACTGTGTTTTAGACTTGACACTTTGAACAATTTACTTCTTTAGTGTACATAGTTTTGTAAAAAAAAAATATATATATATTAAAATTAATTTTAAAAAATGTGAGTATTGGTTAGATCTCGTGCGGAACGTCAGCAAATATCATTCTAGTTTGGGCTGTGAAGAGCATGTAATTGGTGTGATCTACTAAACGAACACGCCCTTCACTGAACCAGAGAGAGGGAGAGATCTCGTTCGTGAACGAACTGGTGGTACATGTCGTTCGTGGAAATGGATGACAGACAGTGTACCCGGTAGGTCGGTCATTTAGCTTGCTCTCGTTCAGCAATGAGCAGAGAGTGGTTGCAAAGCGCAGTTTTAGGCTACGCTTGTTTATAACTCCATGTTCGTTTACCATAATCCCAGATATATGAATGTGTAAATGTCTGACCAAACAATTAAATGTTAATCATGCAAGAAAACCTTGTGCTTTGGTCATCTGAACCACTAATTTAGACTTAGGCCTATTTTATTTAATGAGTAGATTATGCACACATTTTAATAAAGCCAAATATTTTTTTTGTAAGTAAATACGTTCGTTGATTTGAGAAATAACGCTTAAGACACGCTTTTTGCCACCTACTGGGATATTTATGTAATATAAAAAAAATGGTCAATGAACGAATCAGTGAACGAATCCGAACGAATCATTTTGATGAACGAAATTGAAAATGAACGAATCTCTTGAAAGAATCGAAATTTCCACCACTAGGGGGAGTATATTTTACTTTAAGAATTTTTTTTTGGCTAAAATACACCTCTGCTCATTATTCATAAAGTGTTAGAGAGTGATGGTATTGAGATTCTATCATACAATGGTTATGTTTGTGCCACTGTAGTAAAGGTTACTTGTGATAATTTGGGTTTGCATAGTTTGTTTGGTCTGGTGGAGTCTTTCAGTGCAAGGTACTGTTGCAGGATCTGTTTAGGACTTTCAGACAGAATTCTCTGATGATTCTTCCAAAATAGTTTTGCGCACCAAAGATATGCACATTGCTTAATGTCAAGAAATGGCTTGTAATCAATCCCTTCCATACGTTTTTGGTGAGAAAAGGTCATGCATATTCAATTAATTGGAGTATTTTCTCACAACAGAGAACTTTTCAGTTGATGTGATGCATGACGTGTTGGGGGTCGGCCAGTACAAATTGAAATTCTGTAGTTGAATGAAAAAACATGTTACATCAGCAGAAATACATTCAAGAATACAAGGTTTTGATTATGGTTTTATGGAGAGAAACAACAGTAGGATGACCATATTTTGATTACTGAAAACCAGGACATTCTGTCCAAAAATGCGATACTCAAATGATACTTGAAGCTTACTCAAAGACGCCTAATTAATTTTAGTACATTTAAAGTATGCCCCCTCTGTATGGATAGAAAATTGTTATATTACAAAATACTATCTACAACCAAAATGTCTATTTCCTCGGAAAACAACCCTCATGGACGACTGCCCACACACACACAACCAGGGCTTGACATTAACTTTTTTGCTCACCAGCCACCGTGGCTAGTGGTTTTCCAAAGTTACTAGCCACGCAGCATTTTCACTAGCCACAATTTTGCGGTTTGGAAATTACATTTTATATGATTAAAGTTGACTTTGGCATGCTTAAATTACTTGATTTTGAGTCATTTTACTTGATTTTGAAGATTTAAAACCCTTTCAAACTTTCACATGTAGAGTGACCACCCAAATCAAGATTACATTGTATATCATTTGGGATGTGCAGGTGGGCAAGGGCTGGACAATTACAGCAAATTACATGTGTGCACGTGTATTTAATTATTCAAGCACAAGGAGCAGTGTTGGGCAAGCTACTTGGAAAATGTAGTGAGCTAAGATACCAGTTACTCTACATTAAATTAAAGGGGGGGTGAAACACTCAGTTTCAGTCAATCTCATGTCAATCTTGAGTACCTATAGAGTAGTATTGCATCCTTCATATCTCCGAAAAGTCTTTAGTTTTATTATATGTATAAAATAAATATAGGCTGTACCGAGTCTTTCCGGAAAAAAACGCGCCTGGAGGTGTATCGTGTGGGCGGAGCTAAAGAATGACGAGCGCAGAAAGCGGTGACGTCCTCAAGCGTGGAGAAGAAAACGCTACCCTAAATAAACCATAGCTCAGCTAATAGATATATGATCCAGAATCAGATTCGGAGGCTGAAATAAATTGAACAGGAGAAACAGCAACAGCAGGACGTCCGTCTCTGTGGTATGTACTGTATTTAGTGGCCTGTCAACATTTGTGTGTGTTTACTCGCAGTTTATGAGGACATGATTCGGTTTATGGACTATTGTATGCGACTAAACCTTAGCAGTAGCAAGCAAAACGGTTTTGCACGTCTGACTAGTGTAACGTTATACAGAGAACAACAATGGAGTAACGTTAGCGCATTTGAATGATGAAGCACGCTTTGTGAGAATGCTAGGTTTATGTTTGGGTGGTTTTACAATAAACAAACTGACACAGGGTTGCCAACTCTCACGCATTTGGCGTGACACACGCTTTCAGGCTCGGTGTCACGCTCTCATGCTGCCCAACTTAATCTCACGCTAAATTGCCAAACCTGCTTTTTATATTAAACATTGAATTAATGAAATTCAAACAATACGTAGCGTTTTGGCGCTGATGTTATAGCCAGAGGCGTTGAAAAGCGAGTGGCAACATGCTCTTATCTCCCGGCGGCGCGCGCAGTCACGTGGTACATGGAGCATGGGGGTAGCTAGGAAATGTAGCAGGCTAAGCTACAGCAACTTTGCAAAAGTAGTTTACTACATCTAAGCTATTTTTTATTTATTTAATTTTATATTGAACCACCTTCATTCCAATCAATGCTATCTCTGTGATCAATTTGGCAACAAAAACATGTGATCCATAATATTAACAAAACCAGGTGTCAAAAGTCTGTGTATGTTCATCTGTATGTGTATGATATCCATACGCACCTGTGTTTGCATGTTTATGCTCAATTTAGGCTTGGGCACTTTTGGAGGAAACGTCTCGGTTATGTACGTAACCCTAGTTCCCTGAGGGGAACGAGACGCTGCGTCGAAATGCCGTGATAACGCCTCTGCGTGATTGCGTCGTGAAGTGTGTGTAGAACCAGTCCATTCGGGAGATCGATCGTCATCGACGTGGGGACGTCATCGACCGGAAACTATAAAGCGTCCGCGAACACAAACAGGAACTAGCTTCTGAACCAGCCTGAAGTAAGTGATCACGGGCATGCCGGGACTATGGCCGGGCGACGCAGCGTCTCGTTCCCCTCAGGGAACTAGGGTTACATACGTAACCGAGACGTTCCCTATCTGGGAACTCGAGCTGCGTCGAAACGCTGTGAGAATGCTTATACCCACATCGCATTAGGACCAAGTGCCTCATATGTGTGAAACCGTAGTGCACATGGCTACGATAGCACCTGCGCCCCAACTGTAGATGCAACATCCAGTTCGTAAAACCTTACGAAAGTAAGCGGCGAAGACCAGCCTGCCGCATTACATATATCTTGGAGGGAAGCCCCTGACAGAAGTGCTTTAGAAGCACCCATACCCCCGGTAGAATGCGCTCGGACAGCCAGAGGAGACAGCTGTCCGACCGCCTCATAAGCAAGTGAAATGGCCTCGACCAACCACTTGCTCATTCTCTGCTTAGACACGGGGGCCCCCTTTTTCGGGGCTCCAAAACAGACAAAAAGCTGATCAGATTTTCTCCACAGGGCAGCTCTGTGGACGTATGCGTCAAGTGCCCTAACTGGGCACAGCAGATTTAATTTTTCCTGGTCTGACGTCACAAACGGAGGAGGACAGAAGGCTTGAAGAGTGATGGGACCCCTAGGGCTCGTAGCAACCTTGGGGATATAATCTGGTCTGGAGCATAGACCGTAAAAAAATATGGACGACTCGACATCATCCGTTTCCGCTTGGCAGATTTGAAGCTTTTAGGCGGCCTGCACGGCGCGGACATCTTGGGACCGAGTCTGCGCAGTAGAGCGCAGGAAGTAGAAAAGGAAGTACAGCTGCGATATCAAAAGCCCGCCCACACTCTCGCAGATGCAGAACAATTAATTATGTTGGTGTGAAATAAACAGTTATGGAAATGTAGAAATTAAAGCTAAAGCTCCAATCTGCTCCCAAAAATTTTGAAAAAACTCTGTTAGTGCCTCAGTGACAACTTCACTCAGAGAAGCCATCAGTCTCAGCTGTCAATCATGACGTCACCCCCCCCATTTTTATAGCATCAAATAACTAACTAAAACTAAACTTATTTTAAAAACTAACACTTGAAATGAAATCATCGTGATAATAACTGCCTTCAGTGACATAAACTAACTTTGGGGAAAAAATATTTGAAGTGTAAATTTATTATTTAGTTTGCCTCGCGTCCATTAGAAAACACAGAGGGGCGTCTATACTGGGACCGGTCACCGGGGGCCGATCGAGGCGCGAAAGCTTCAGTAAATGAGAGGGAGACTGCAGGCTTGGTCTGGAGTGAAGGAAAGCCTTTACCATGCCAGGCGCAAACTCTAGACATGAGGGCCCTACCGCCAGGGACTGAATATCCCCAATTCTTTTAAGGGACGAGATGGCCAGTAGAAAGATCGTTTTCAGGGTGAGGAACTCGCTCAGACAAGCCCCGTAAAACAATGGCCAAATCCCAGGTCGGGACCCTCGAATGAACCACCGGCCTCAACCTTAAAGTGCCTCGGAGGAAACGTGAAACTAGAGGGTGTCTTCCCAAAGACACTCCACCCATAGAAGTGTGGAAAGCAGCTAAGGCCGCCAAGTACACCTTTATTGTGGAGGGGGTCAACCCTGCCGAGAACCTCGCCTGCAGGAACTCCAGCACTGTACCAACTGGGCAGTTAACTGGGTCCAACTGGCATTCTCTGCAACACTGAGAACAATCTCCATTTCAGAGCGTACAGTTTCCTCGTGGATGGGGCTCTGGAGTGCAGGATGGTCTCTACGACCTCAGTCGAGAGACCCTCCTCTAGGAGCCCGGCTCCCTCAGAGGCCAGGCCCACAGTTTCCATAACTCTGGGCGGGAATGAAGGAATCTCCCGCCCGCTTGAGAGAGGAGATCCCTCCTGGTCGGAATCTCCATGGGAGAGCCTTCCAGGAGAGATATTAGGTCCGAGAACCAGATTCTGGTCGGTCAGTACGGAGCCACTAAAAGTACACGGACTCCGTCCCGGCGCACCCTCTCCAGAACTCCCGGAAGCAGAGCAATCGGGGGAAATGCGTACAGGGGCAGCCTCGGCCACTCCTGAACCATGGCGTCCAGCCCCAGTGGGTGTGACAGAGAAAACCACTGAGGACAGTGGGAATTCTCTGCCGGAGCAAACAGATCTATCTCTGCTCTCCCAAATCTTTGCCACAGGAGCTCCACAGCCTCGGGGTGGAGTCTCCATTCCCCGGACCTCGGCCCCTGCCTCGACAGGATGTCCCCTTCCTGATTTAGGACCCCTGGGATGTAAACTGCCCTGATGGAAAGCAATTTCCCTTGGGCCCACAGGAGGATCTGACACGCCAGTTTGTATAAGGGACGGGACCTCAGACCCCCCTGATGATTTATGTTTATGTAGGCGACCACCGATGTGTTGTCTGTCCTGACTAATACATGACGGCCCCTGAGGTCGGGCAGAAACTGTTTCAATGCAAGAAACACAGCGAGCATCTCTAGCCGATTTGTGTGCCATAGACCCTGGTGTTCCTGCCATAGACCCTGGGATAAATGACCACTCATGGTCGGACCCCACCCCGTGAGGGAAGCATCTGTCGTTAGCGTTACGCGACGAACATGAGCTCCCAACACAGGTCCCTGGGACAGAAACCCGGGATCTTTCCACATGACCAGAGCACGAAGGCATCGCCGCGTGACTTTGATCGTGCGGAGTGGATTTCCCCATGCCTCTCCCCCAAAGGCAAACCTCAGAAACTTCCTGTGATGTGGAAGGATGGAGACATAGAAATATGCGTCTTAGAGGTCTATGGTCACAAACCAATCCTCTGACTTGATCTGAGATACAATCTGTCTGAGTGTGAGCATCTTTAATTTGAGCTTTGCCACAGAGCGATTTAATAGACACAGATCTAATATCAGGCGCAACCCCCCATCCTTCTTTGGCACGATGAAGTAACGGCTGTAAAACCCTCGAGGTTTTCGCGTCTCTCGAGGCTGGCCTCTGGTGTACTTTGAACAGCAAGCACAGTGCCCTGAAGCGGCGAACCGGCAGGGAACGACTGACTTAAATGCTCGGGAGCCCCCCGAAGGGGGAGCGGACCACCCTCGGGTGGCCCGCGGGGACCGTCTGCGCCCCGGCATTGCGGCGGGGTTCGCAGCGCGGCTCCCAGAGGGCGCCGCAGGAAGACGGGTACCGTGTGCTGAGGTAAGCGCCGTCTTCCTGCGGAGGGGACTACCCTCAGTGTCCTGACGCTTCTGGCGTCAGGAGCGCTTTGACGAGGCCTTCTTGGCGATCAGGACTGTCCTCAGATCAGCCCTGCCCCCCGAAGACATCATCTGAGAGCGCCGCCCCTCCTCCCGATCTCTTTGCGGGGAGTGCGGGTAGCAATGCTCTGTCTCTGTTGCGCCCTGTACGAGGAGCTCGTACTTGGCTTGGGCTGCTGTTTCTCAGCCGCAGCCCCAAGGACTTGGATGCGGAGAGGGAGGAATTGCTTCAGCGCCGCTGTCTGCTTTTTGGATTCCTGGAACCTCTTGGTGACAGATTGAACTGCGTCACCGAAGAGGCCCGCGGGAGACAGCGGCGCATCGAGCAGAAAGCTCTTCTCCCTCTCCTTGATCTCGGTGGGGTTCAGCCACAAATGCCTCTCCGAGGCCTCTTTCTATGAGCCTCAGCTCTCTCTGTGGGCCAGTCGATATTTAATCTGGCCACCGCTCTTGTGAGCACCTCAATGAGCTCCTCGCTCGCAGGGGACTGAAGTGGCGAGTCTTCAGTCGCGATGCTCTCAACGTCCACCTCCTCAGAGCTGGATAGTCAGAGCACCGGCGCCCCGCCCGGGGGGGAAGAAACCGCAGGGCGGGCTTCCAAACCCCGAGACGAGGCGCTGGACGGTGAAGGTGAGGACTGAGATAAGGCTGGGCCCGTCTCAAACCCCTCTGAAGGTCCATTTGTGAACCCCACGACTTAAGCCTCCGCTCTGCCTCGGCAGCAGCGGGACCCGAGCCGCGGGGAACACGAGCCGAGGCACCCTCCTCGAAGAGTGCCCGGCGGGAGCGCAGCGTTCTTAGGGGAACGTATCCCCACCCGTGATGTAGCGTGGGCAGGGATGAACACACCTCTTAAACTGTTCACTCGCCATGTTCTCTTATTTTCTCTTTTTTTTGTAAATATATATGAAATATTTAACAAAAGGGTGGAAAATTCTCTCAATATCGACAGACAAAAACACCAAATAGACAGACAGGTTCACACAGATCGCTTACTGAAGGCACAGAAGCTAGTTCCTGTTTGTGTTTGCGGACGCTTTATAGTTTCCGGTCGATGACGTCACCACGTCGATGACGATCGATCTCCCGAATGGACTGGTTCTACACGCCTCTTAATCGGCTGAGGCACTTGGCAGATCACGATTTTAATAATAATAATAATAATGCGCTCAATTTATATAGTGCTTTTCAAGGCACTCAAAGCGCTTTACATGGAAGGGGGGAATCTCCTCAACCACCACCAATGTGCAGCATCCACCTGGATGATGCGACGGCAGCCATATTGCGCCAGAACGCCCACCACACACCAGCTGATTGGTGGAGAGGAGACCGAGTGATGAAGCCAATCAGGATATGGGGATTATTAGGAGGCCATGATGGACAGTGGCCAATGGGCAAATTTGGCCAGGATGCCGGGGTTACACCCCTACTCTTTTACCGAAAGACATCCTGGGATTTTTAATGACCACAGAGAGTCAGGACCTCAGTTTAACATCTCATCTGAAAGACGGTGCTCTTTGTCAGTATAGTATCCCCATCATCACTATACTGGGGTGTTAGGACCCACACAGACCACAGGGTGAGCACCCCCTGCTGGCCTCACTAACACCTCTACCAGCAGCTACCTGGTTTTCCCAGTTGGTCTCCCATCCAGGTACTGACCAGGCTCAGCCCTGCTTAGCTTCAGTGGGAAACCAGTCTTGGGCTACAGGGTGATATGGCTGCTGGTCAGCATTTTAGCATGATTATCAATTTAACACACTCAATGTTGTCTTTAAGCAACAATTGATCATTAATTAGTTTGTTTCAGTGCTTTCAGTCATTGTGGGTGAATATTATGATGCTGTTGAGAATGCCTAATGTTATATAAAGAACAGAGTTTTCAATCACATACATTTTAAAATAGGTACTTCATGTGCTTGTATACAGTTTGTGTAAAGTGAACATTAGTATCTAACTACTGAAAGATTAATATAAGAGAGTTTGTGGAATACAAATTATATTTCTTGACATTCTGTATGTCAGCATAATGTGAAGCCTATGTGAGTTGACTGAACAGTTTTTACTTTTGATAAAGAAGTCATGCCAGCTATATCAACATACTGTTAACGTTTTATTGTTGATTTAGCAGATATTGCACAGTGACAGAAATTAAAAAATATATATGTGCCACTAGAAAACACAGCCTCTTCTGTGTGCAACATACACGTAAAAAATGCACACATATTCAAAAAAATTCTTAATCGCAGAAAAAATGTGATTGTGAAAAATCAATCTACTCATCAAGTAGCATATGAGAGAAAGGGACACAGGAATATTTTCTGATAAAAATTTAAGCTGGTCATACACTGTGCGATTTTCGTCCGATTTCGAGCCGAATTCTGACTCGTGCGACTCTTTTTTGGATCAGGGCGAATTTCAGGTTTACCGTGCGTCATTTGTCGTGAGGTGTTCGTGCAGTGTACAGGGGGAAACGAGAGGCGACAAACCTCTCACGATCGGGAATCGGATGGTCGGATGAACTTCTGGCGTGTCAGAAATTCTGCTCGCCCCTAGTGAGGTTATCGCACAGTTGAAGCAAAGCCACGAACTGATTGCCCTATTTCCCCTCACTGCGCCTGCGCCAAAGCAGAAGTTCAACCATTTAATTTTTAATTTAGGGCAAGCCTACTTTTACTTTCACACTTTATTTCTTTATTTATTTACTTGTATTTAATATTAATTAATATTTAGCCTACTTAATCTTATTATGACGGGAAGTGGGAACCGTTGTCCTTCCTGACACGTCATGTCCTTTTTCTATTTCTTTTATTTTCCCGTTTTAATTCATGAACGCGAGTCAGCGGATATCACGCAATGCGCAAACGCAGTCTCAAGCCCAGTCAATTATTCACTACAGAAAGTGAAAGTAAAATCTGACAAGCTTTCAGAGCATATTCTCAGACAACGAGAGATGAATCTAATTCAACATGCTGATAACGTAGCCTATTGCCTTAATTTATTTTCTAAATATTTCTATTTTGGTCCATATTGTGAGAAAAAAATAGAAGAGAAGTCCATTTCGTGTTAAATAAATTTTTAGATAAATCTGCTCTTACTTTTCATTGAGACTGATAATATTGCAGTGTTCTGACATTATAATCATATAATTATAGACCTATAATTCCTTGTTTAATCAGGCTAAATATTTATAAATACAGTCCCTGACAAAAGTCTTGTCGCTTATCTATTTTCTAGAAATACCTGATATTAACCTGACTTTTAATTAATTAATTGGTGTTATAAATAGCTCATATGAAAAGCTAAAACCCTCCCAAATGATGTTTAATGCACTGAAATAAATAATTTTCACAGAAAAAATATTTATCATTTAATCAAGACAGAAAGGTCAAATTTTGGCAAGACAAAAGTTTTGTCGCCTATACAGAAATTGAACAAATTTACTGCAAATACAAAAATATGTCAGCAAATTAAGTTGTGGTGCTGTGAGATCCAAATTTAATATCTTGTATGACTTCCATGAGCTTGAAGGACTGCATCCATGCGGTTTGGCAAGGATTCATACAATTTATTGATGAAGTCATCAGGAATAGCTAAGAAAGCAGTCTTGCATGCCTCCCAGAGTTCATCAATATTCTTTGGTTTTGTCTTCCATGCGTCCTCTTTCATCCTACCCCACATATGCTCAATGATGTTCATGTCTGGTGACTGGGCTGGCCAATCCTGGAGCATCTTGATCTTCTTGGCCTTGAGAAACTTTGATGTGGAGATGGAAGTATGCGATGGAGCACCGTCCTGCTGCAGAATTTGGCCTCTTTTATGGTTGGGAATATAAGAGGTAGCTAATTTTTCTTGGTATTTTAGACTATTGATGTTGCCTTCCACCCTGCAGATCTCTCGCACACCCCCATACTGGATGTAACCCCAGACCATGATTTTTCCGCCACCAAACTTCACTGTTTTCTGGGTGAATCTCGGATCCATTCTGGCTCCAGTAGGTCTCCTGCAATATTTGCAGCGACTGTGGTGTAATTCAACAGAAGATTCATCTGAAAAATCCACCTTCTGCCCATTTTCCAGCGTCCATCCTTTTAGCAGGCTGTGGGCCTTGGCAAATGCCACACGGTTTTTCAATTGTCTTTTGTTTAGTGCTGGCTTCTGGGCACTGATTCGACCATGGAGGCCATTTCGAGACAAAACAGTTCTGGTTGACACAGGGACTTCAGGTGACCAGGTCTCGTGGAGCTCTGCTGCAGTGGAAAATGGGCTGGCCTTGGATTTTCGAGCCAACAAACGGTCCTCTCGAGCAGTTGTCTTGCGGGGTCTGCCTGACCTGGGCTTGTCAAAAACGTCTCCAGTCTCTTCAAATCTTTTTTTTATCCTCTGTACTTGACGCTGAGACAGATTGAAGGTGTCTGCCACATCAGCAGTGGATCTGGTCTTTAGCCTCTTGATAATCAAAACTTTAGTCTCTGGGTGAATCTTAGGCATGTTTGCAGAGGTCTAGTTGCAGTTGATGTGAAGGTCTAGTGTACTGGGGTTCTATTTATACACACTTGAGACCTAATTGATCCATTATTAGTCACAGGTGAAGCTCATATGACAAGGTGACAACACTTATGTCTTTGCAAAAATTGACTCAATGGGCTTTACCAAGCTGTGAATATTAGAATACTTTTTGAAAGTTTAGTTTTTCACTGAAACATTATCACAAAAGCTGGTGGGATTAAAATGAGCCATTTCTTGTAAAAAAAATCTTGATTAGAAATATATTTCAGCGGCACTTTAGGTCAATTTGTACACAAGCGACAAGACTTTTGTCAGGGACTGTAGTGAGGAGTAATCTATCTATTATTTTATTATGCGTCGATTATGCATTATGAAATTGTTGGAGGGGGGCAAATTAATGTAATATCAATTTAATAATAAAAGTAGGCCTAGGCTACTTCTAATACAGCTTGGTCTATCGTCGCCATGGGGGTTTTATTGCGCATTTTTCACCCGTACAGTGTGAGCAGTCAAGATGCGCTCGACTTTCGGACCGCACAGTGAGAGCGCATCAATCATGAGCTTTGGCTTTACATCGCATGCGATCTACTCGTACAGTGTGAGTAGGTAACCTTGCTGAAAACCCATAGAAATCGCACAGTGTATGCCCAGCTTTAAGGGTGTGGGTAAAGCCAGTCTCAGCCATTGGGCTAAAACATTCAGTTTTGGTAGTGACATGAAAATGCGGGACACTTTTTTTGTTTGTTTTTTTACATAAAATTTCATGATTTAAAAAAATATATATAAAAGCAATATATTTTTGACTACATTTTTTTTTTTAATAAAAAAAGATTTAATAAAAAAAATGCCTGTTGAGTACTGAGTCACATCATGTTCGACGGGCCTGAGGTCTGTCAATGTCATTTTCACAAGTTAGTTAGATTTTGGGACAGCTTTGACACAGAGAGGGAAATTCCAGAGGGTGAGTATGATGAAGAAGAGGAGGAGGAAGAAAACATACAGGGACAGAAAGTGGATCCATGTCGATCAAGTACTATCAGCTTTGTGATGAAGAAGGTTATCACTATTTGGAAAGCAGTGCAATTATAATTTCATGGTAGGCCTACTGTGTGTCCTTAAAATCGTGTTTTCTGCTGTAAAATCTTTATTATGTCAATATGGCTCTAATGTTTATTTTTATTAAAGTAAATACTACAATTTGAAAATACATGCAGATTTACACTACCAGTCAAAAGTTTGGAAACTGTACTATTTTGATTTTTGTTTTTAAAGAAGTCTCTTCTGCTCACCAAGGCTGCATTTGTGTTATAAAAATAAAATTTAAAAAATTTGTGTACTGTGCTAATTAACTGAGACTTCTTACAGCTCTTACAGGTTGTTGGCCTTGTTTGTTTCGTTGCTTCTATTGCTCTCCCCTTTTTTGTAAGTCGCTTTGGATAAAAGCGTCTGCTAAATGATTAAATGTAAATGTAATGTTTTTCATTATAGTTATCGTCATAGTACAACTGCAGTCTCATCTAGAGCAAAATAATCTTTTTGAACCACTTCAATCGGGTTTCCGTCCCTATCATAGTACTGAAAAAGCTCTTTTAAAAGTGCTAAACGACCTCCTCCTGATTTCTGATTCTGGTGCACACAGTGTACTTGTTCTGCTTGATCTCAGTGCGGCCTTTGACACTGTGTGCCACTCCACGCTCCTTTCCCGACTATCTGCGATAGGCATCACTGGTGCTGCTCTTCAGTGGTTGACCTCGTATCTTTCAGATAGACAGCTGTTTGTAAGAATAGGTAAAGATCGATCAAGTACCGTTACTATCTCTTATGGTGTACCTCAAGATTCTGTACTTGGTCCGCTCTTATTTCTCATTCATGTACTGCCACTAGGTCAGATAATCAGACGACATGGTCTTTACTTTCATAGTTATGCTGATGATATTCAGATTTATTTCACAGTTAAATGCAATTTAGCTCATCCTTCCACTTCTGTTAACTCATACCTTCAGGAACTTAAAACCTGGATGACTGATAACTTCCTACAATTAAATACTGATAAAACGGAAATCTTGTTGATTGGCCCTAAATCTCAAAATTTGCAACATGACATTTTCATTAATATTGATGGTGTATGGATTAACCCTTCAAAAACTGTGCGTAATCTGGGGGTATTGCTTGACTCTTCATTATCTTTTGACTCACATATTGGTCAGACAGACATGCTTTTTCCACTTGCGAAATATTGTACGTATCCGCCGATCCCTCAACATTAATGATGCTGAAACCGTTATTCACGCATTCATAACCTCACGACTTGACTACTGCAATGCTCTATACAGCGGCTTACCAGCAAAGGCTGTACATCGCCTCCAAATGGTACAAAACTCTGCTGCCCGAGCACTAACGTTTAATAAAAAATCTGTCCACATAACTCCCATCCTCAACCAACTTCACTGGCTTCCTGTGGCCAGCCTCATCCAGTTTAAACTGTTAGTTTTAGTCTACAAACCCATTTATGGCCCTGCACCACTTTACCTTGCTGAGTTAGTTCACAGATATATTCCTGCCCGGACCCTCAGATCCAGCAATGATAATCTGCTTGTTGTACCAAAGTTTAAACGCACTACTATGGGAGGTAGGGCTTTTAGTGTTACTGGCCCTATATTATGGAACAAGCTGCCCTTGACTATCCGTAACGCACCGACTCTACAGTTGTTGAAATCCGAACTTAAAACTCACCTGTTTTCTTTGGATAGTAAATAATTATCTCTCGCACCACATCAGCCTTCAAAGTGATCTTACACCTTTTCATGTTACATGACTAGTTGCTGTTAATTGTTCGGTTTGATTATGTAACTTCTTTGTTGTTGTTGTCTATCTGGAGTTGATTGTTGTACACCTGCTTGTTTATTTTTTATCATGAACAGGCCGATTGTTTTTGTACTACATTGTAAAGCGACCTTGGGTTCCTGAAAGGCTCTATAAAAAATAAACATATTATTATTATTATATTATTAATGTAAAAAGTTGTAATATTATGAAATATTTCTCAAATGTAAAAAAAACTATGTTCTATGTGAATATATAGTTAAGTGTAATTTATTCCTGTGATCAAAGCTGAATTTATCATCATTACTCCAGTCTTCAGTGCCAAAACAGACAGGACAGTATGAATTTTAAGATTTTATTTAAGGTTTATATCAAGCAACAGAGCATTGCGGGCGTTTTCTGTTCCACACTGTGGTTGGGCAGCAGACGCATCCCTCGACCTGAAAAGAATGAGAAATACAAATAATCAGCAAACACACCCACAAACGGTTCAACATGAGAAGGCGGACTTACCAAAACAAAGGACAGTGGGATGGCTGGCCTTTGTGGCCTGTAGATCTCCCCCAGAGTCTCTGAGAGCATTTTGACCTGCTTCTTTAAGTCACAACGCTCCTCGAGGCACCGGGGGCTCTACGCAGTGGGGCCGCACCTCCTGCCAGGCCTCCGGCTCCTGCTCCATCTCCAGTTCTGGCACCGGCTCCTGCTCCTGCTCCCTCTCTGGCTCCTGCCAGGCCTCCAGTTCTGGCACCGGCTCCTGCTCCATTTCCTGCTTAATCTCCTGCTCCAATATAATACAACAATAGTCAGCTGTCTGGTTACAAACATTTTTTAAATGATCTATTTGTTTTGTGTTCAACAGAAGAAAGAAACTTTTACAAGTTTGGAACAACTTGAGGGTAAATGATAATAGAATTTACCTTTTTGGGTGACCTCTCCCTTTAAACAAACTTGTAAACAAAGTAGTTCTCTTACTCTTGACCAAACCCTTGCATGTTGCAAATGGGACAGTTATTTGGTAAAGGTGGTAAAGAATCTGGAGGATGTAGGAACTCAATGGACGGTTGAGGCTTCAATCCAAAATAAAACTTGCGTGCATGAAGGCTCGTCTTGACCGACTGTGTTAAACCTCAGACTTTTAACGAATGACTCGCTGGTAGAAAGTGAGCAGAGACTTATGACCAGTAAGTGGCAAACCCATTTGGTAGGTCTGCACAAAATGAGGAGCAACAAAGCAAGAATGCATTTTCACTAGGGGTGTACCGATTCATCTACTACATCGATGTATCGATTTATATTCCTATGATCCAACTACATCGATCTGTGCTCGGCAAGTTGGCCTTCCAGACGACATATATCGATCTAATATTTTTTTTAAAGGTAATCGATCGATTGGATCGATACTAGGAAATAACGCATTCGATTTAAGCACGTCAGACTTTATATGGATGTTTTTTCTTATGGGTCCTGCACACTGTGCGATTTTTCAAAATCTTTTGCGAATGTCCCTTGTCAGACTGTACGAACATAATCCCTGATGTAAGCCATGTCACACTGTAAGATCTCAGTTGTCATTAATGTCAGACTGCACGATAATTAAGGCGTGCGCAAGAAAACTCACCCGGAGCTTTATATCATCAATGAATGACGCGTTTGGTGACAGTGAGCTGCATTACATGCGGGACTGAAATGCTGGCTACAAATAAATTTCTAGCTCTCGATTTGGTCATAGTTTGTCTTGAAAAACCAAGATATTTGACTCTCGTCGTAGGAGAAGTCACACTGCAGGATTCTGTGCCAAATCTTCTGACACTGCCAGAATTTCGTCTGAGGTAAAATTTGATCGCAGCGCTCATTAATCGGCAGCCCGTGAACATGTTAAACTAACGACCAAAGACGTCAGATTTTAGCCTAGGATCTGAGGAATCTTTTAGGATTTGCAAAATTTGTCTCAGACGGCCAAATCGTGGGCAAAATCGCACAGTGTGCACCCGGCTTTAGCACTTTTAAAACATTACTCAGTCTGCCTATATGTGACGTCAGCCGCACGCGCCAGCAGCAGCGCAAAGAAAACAAAACATAGCACGGACAGGATGGCAGAGGAGAAGCCAACGAGCGAGAAATTATCAGGCCACCATTGGGGTCCAGTGTGTAGAAAACACTTTAGTAAAAACTGAGATGTTCTAAATAAGTTGCTGGCTGTTTGTAGTAGTAGTAGTATGTTGGTTGTACTGTACTTTTATTGAAAATGAGAGCAGATGCTCAGTTTAAATTATTTCTAATTCTGGAAAAAGAAAAAAAATCTATCTGCTGTGCCCAAAATATTGATTTAATGTGATTTCCATGTCTCTCCAGGAAATTCATGCATCAACAAAGCTGCCTTTTTGTTTTCCAGGGTCAGTATCCACCTTTTTCCGGGGGGCGCTACTGTAAAAAAGAGCGTGGGTACAACTTCCGGTGAGGCAGCGGAAGTAGTATGCCAATGGTATTTTGTGTGCTAGTTAGTGACGAGGCTACGTTTTTGTTTAATAATTCGGATCATTGTTTTAATATGTAAAGTCGCAAACCTTTAAGAGAGATGTCGTTGCGGAGCTCAGGGACAACATGTGCTGTTCGCGGGTGTACAAATAACCGGACTAAACTAATTGAGTGGCGTAAACGTGAGTGTTTTGAACATAAGCCAAAATGAAGCAACGAAGTTACTGTGAAGCAACATATGCAGAACATGAATGAATGACACACACTAAACATTTCAATTTAGTACATTTATTAGTTAATTAATAATATTGCAATACAATAAACAAACACAGTGCACTTAATTGTCCTTACTTTACTGACCTTCCACAAAAGTGCTGCTGCATGACTACAAGAGCGTCCTGGCCCTGTAATACATGAACAACCCGCTGTCTGTACTTCACCTGTCACCGATGCTAGCACCCAAGCCTTATGATGGGATACGTGAAGGCTCTGGCTTGGCTCAACGTTCTCTTTTAGATAAACTAGGTTGTTTCCAACATCCTTAAATAACACCCGACCGACTTTGTCACTATGCAGATACTGATACACCTCTGAGCTTTTCAAATTGCTCATTGCCTTACCATCACCTGGTAGAGGTGTTAGTGAGGCCAGCAGGGGGCGCTCACCCTGTGGTCTGTGTGGGTCCTAACACCATCCTTCGGATGAGACGTTAAACCGAGGTCCTGACTCTCTGTGTCATTAAAAATCCCATGGCACTTCTCGTAAAAGAGTAGGGGTGTAACCCCGGTGTCCTGGCCAAATTCCCTCGATTGGCCCTTACCAATCATGGCCTCCTAATAATCCTCATCCACTGAATTGGCTCTATCACCCTCTCTCCTCTCCACCTATCGCTGGTGTGTGGTGAGCGCACTGGCGCCGTTGTACTGTGGCTGCCGTCGCATCATCCAAGTGGATGCTGCACACTGGTGGTGGTTAAGGAGAGACCCCTGACATGAGTGTTAAGCACTTTGGGTGTACAGTAGTACATTTGAAAGCGCTATATAAATGCCTCATTCATTAATTTATTCATCACAGGCTACTGAATCAAGAAAATAGCTAAAAATACTACCGTACGTGATACGAGGCCGCTTTTTTACGTCATCTTCCCAACCAACTACAGCGGAGGGTAAAGGTACTGTTGTTTCACCATTTTTAAGTTTGTTGAGGTTGTGTTCCCACATAGTTAGCACGTTTGGATAGCTTGACTGACTGTCAATTGTTAAATGTCAATGTCGTCTCGCTTGTTTATTTCGAACCGGAAGACTCGCCCACTTTTGACGCAAGGGTTCATGGGGCATAGGAAACTTGTGGATAAGGTGACCACAGAGTTATGGAGGAGTCCTCATTTAACCATTTACTGCTCACAATCCCGACTGAGCAATCTGAGAACTCCACAATGTTGTAAAGGGCCATCTATTTATGCTTTAAAGGATAAAATAAATCACTGAAAATTTATTTTTACATTGCGTTTTGAGTTAAAGCATAATCATACAGTCATGTCCATATTTCAATTAAATAATAGATTCTAATCAGTATTCTGACCAAATTTGACTGGTAATCGCTTGGTTAGGGACACAATTGTGGATTGCCTTTAAAACGGTCAGATGAGACTGACTGTTCAGCCTTCATGTTTGATTTCCCCCCACAATTTGTCTTCATGGCGTCAAAACATTGATAGTTTGTTGGATGGCGAGACTTGGATTCACAAGTGACATTTCTCTTTTCTGCAGCTTGAGAGACAGGCTCTGGAGTTCACACAGGATGTCTTTCATGACGCCCAAATCTTCCACAACCCATGAGTTAGCCATTTGCTTGAGAAGTCCCTTTTATTTTTGCCTCAAGATCATTGCGTGATGTGTCCTCACTGGCTGTTTTGAAATGGAGTGCTAGTGTGGGGAAATCTTTTCATACTGCTTTTACTTGTTTAAAGCTGCTGGCAACCCATCTGATGTTGAATATTTGACCTATCTTCAGTATTTCCATGTCAAGCTCGGCCGATGCTTCTCTAAGCAATCTGGCGTTCCTGGTTGACTGATTGGAGTGAGAATCACTTTGAAATAAAGAACTATAGCTCATTAGTGCCAACCACTTCTTTAAAGGAACTGTATGTAAGAAATGTATTTCAATTAATCATAAAACGTCCCTGATATCTCAATAGACATTAAGAAATCATGTTAATTTAAAATACTTGTATCACTGTCAACAGTTGTCCGGCCAGGATATTGCCATTTAAAAGTTGTTTTTTGCAGCCCTCAACTGATGTTGATGTTTTTGCCTGAAGCTCCACCTATCTATCAATCACAAAGTCAGTAGTGATTCGGCATCTGGGGAAAGTAGGATACACCGCTCTGCAGTCATTTGAAATTATATTGCAGTACCAGTTTTGGCCACAATCTTACATACACTTCCTTTAAGCCATCTCTAACAGCCAGTTCTAATCTATGTGCCAGATAGTGAACAGACTGCACGTTTGGAAACTTTTCTTTGAGTCTAACAACAAGCCCAATGGCTTTTCCTGTGAGCACCACAGCTCCATCTGTGGCAATGCTCATCATGTGCGTCTTCAAAATGTCCTCATCCATCCCAGCTTTATGTAGACCCGCCTTCATTGAGTTATAAATGGATTCAGCAGCGACCCCATCTGTTCCACTAGATCCAGGAAAACATTGTCTACATCCCCCTTACTGCTGACGTCACACCTTACACAGATTATTAGATAGGGTCTGCCATCAATGGTGATTGACATCCGTGAATCCATTTCTTTCACATTGCAGACAGATTTGCGGCGCATTTCCTCGGCAATGTGACTGACTAATTCTGCGCATCCATGGTCAGATTTGTGGATATTACCAACTTCGGCTCTTCGGCTCCATTAAGCTCCTGCATTGTCATGAGTGTCATTTTCTTATATTTTACCTTTATTCCACACCACTGTCCACTGTCCTTTTAACGGCCTCGTTTGCTTCCTGCTTTCTATGAAAGGGTTAGTTCACCCAAAAATGAAAGTTATTTCATTAATTACTCACCCTCATGTCGTTGGACACCCGTAACACCTTCATTCATCTTCAGAACACAAATGAAGATATTTTTGTTGAAAGCTGATGGCTGAGAAAGGCTTCAGAAAGGCCTCCATTGGCATTCAGTATATTTCCACTGACCCACTCACAAGACCTATTAAATGCACTAAAAACTTCGTTACAAAGTCCATCTCACTACAGTGGCTGTAGAATAATTTTACGAAGCGACGAGAATAGTTTTTGTGTACCTCCTCTTCCAGGTCAAGTATTCGAACAGCGGATCTGTGTAATATTCTCGTGCATGCGTTGAGTTCACGTCAATAACTTGGTGGATAAAGTCGTTATTTAGATTTTTGTGCGCACAATAACTATTTTCATCGCATTCGAAAATTATTGTACAGCCACTGTAGTGAGATGGACTTTGTAACGACCTCTTTAGTGCCTTTTATGGGTCTTGTAAGTGAGTCAGTGGAAATGTACTGAATGCCAATGGAGGCCTATCTGAGGCCTTTCTCAGCCATCAGCTTTCAACAAAAATATCTTCATTTGTGTTCCGAAGATGAACGAAGGTCTTACAGGTCTCCAACGACATGAGGGTGAGTAATTAATGAAATAATTTTCATTTTTGGGTGAACTAACCCTTGAAGCCCATCCTGAAGCGCCAAGCACAGGTTGGCGGTAAAGCCACGCCCCTTACCATTACGGGCAGAAGTCACATCTGCGGTGACTAGCAAGGGTTTATGATGTCACCAACCCAGGAAGAAGCTTGTTGTAGTCCAAACCGGCCGTTTTTGTAGGCATTAAACTGCCGTAACTTTAACCCCATTTCTGTCAAAGATTGTAGACGGTGTCACGGTTCATGAATCCGCTGTCTCTCTCTCCTCTTGTGAACTGTCTGTGGGCATGGTCACTAATCAGCAGCGCCAGCTGGTTATCATCAGTGTGTGTCTTTATGTGTTCAGTAACTGGTGTCTCATGTTGTCAGATCGTTGTGGTTCCTGTGTGTGTGTTCCTGCTGTTCCCCGCTGTTCGTGGTCCCTGGAGTGCAGCGGGAATTGAAATAAGAAATTGTGCAGCCCCTCGGCCCATTCCTGGTATCTGTAAAAATGACCACATACACCACACCTTTTACAGTATGTGGCCACATCTACAAGGAAGAAAAATAATACTGTATTAGTCATGGGATCACTGTAGGTTTTAATTTGAATTAACAATTTAACTGTATGTAACTGGCCTGTACTTATGAAATAAACCTGCTATCTTAAAGTAAAACTTTAATTAGACTGGGCCTTGTAAATATTAAGAAACAATAATGTATTCCTAAATAACGCACACCTTTCAGTATGCCAGTAAACGTGACAATCTTTGCTCTTTGAGTAATAAAGATTGGATCCGAAAGAGGGATCTTCCCTGGGCATACAGTGCAAAAGGTCTCAATTGGAATGAGATGCTTTGGCAGAGTCTCCATGTTCTGTGGTGAACAAACATCTTTTGGCAGGACTGCTGGCAATTTCTTGTTGTTCAGCAAGTAAAGGACCATTGCATTCAAATCTTTTTTGTCAGGTGGATAGAGAATAATGTCCTCAGTACTGTGTACATCTTGAGGATCAGATTCTACAAAGGTGTCGAACACATCACTGTCTGTACTTCTAACTTTTAAGAAAAGTTCAGGTCGAGTCTGGTTCAAGTGCCATTTGGCAATGGACTTATGAGGACATGAATTCCTTGGCTTAGAGCATGTCGGAGGGTTCACAGACGCTGGAGGCTGCACGGATGCCGGAGGGTTCACAGACGTCGGAGGCTGCACGGATGCCGGAGGGTGCAGAGACACAGGGAGCTATTGATGCATCAACTAACCCACATTTCTGCACATGGATCAAAAACAAATTTTGCAGAGTAATAATCCTTGCACAATAGCAGCAATGATAATGATGACTTCTGCAACATCCACTGTGGCATCTGTAAATTTTATACCCTATTAACAAATAGAAATAAAGATTTACAAACTACTCATACATACCTTACACTGGCAAAATTAAAACTGTAAACAAATTGACATTGAAATTAAATGTTTAACATTACAAGGGGACAATTTGAAATATTTATTTAAACTGACAGATACCTCCATGTTTAACAGCTGTCTTCTCGTGTGTTTGCATATGTGCTACAACATATGCATACTCTCCCATTTTGCTGCAGAACTGGCATTTGTAGTTGGGGGCTTCAAAAATAGGATTTTTTAAAATATCTTCCCTTGGACTTATGAGGACATGAATTCCTTGGCTTAGAGCATGGGCAGTGCCAAGTGTTTCTTTTTTTGTCGAAACAAACAGTTACTCTACCTAACCGAGAATAATATGAGGTGCATGTTTCCAGGACTGACACACATATTTTTGATGTTCCATTCCCTAATGAGACTTCTTTACTCAGTGGGCAGCTCTCAGACTCCGCTTTTTGTTTTCTAGCAAGACACATTTTCTTTGTATTGTCAGAAATCCACTTTCTTCCTACCATATCTGACAGAACTTCTTCCTTGAGTGTAACGTCTGGTTCGGATGAAATAGGACAGTATGATATTGACTTCACGTGGATGCACTGAAACCCCATGAAGCCACTTCTACTGGAAAATTCAGAAGCCCGTTTACATTGCTCCAGCTCACAGCTCACATGATGGTTGTTACCCCAGGTGCATTTCTGCACATGTATAGGGTTGCAGACGTCGGAGGCTGCACGGATGCCGGAGGGTTCACAGACGCTAGAGGCTGCACGGATGCCGAAGGGTTCACAGACGTCGGAGGCTGCACGGATGCCGGAGGCTGCACGGATGCCGGAGGGTTCACAGGCGCTGGAGGCTGCACGGATGCCGGAGGGTTCACAGACGCTAGAGGCTGCACGGATGCCGGAGGGTTCACAGACGCTAGAGGCTGCACGGATGCCGGAGGGTTCACAGACGTCGGAGGCTGCATGGATGCCGGAGGGTTCACAGACGTCGGAGGCTGCACGGATGTCGGAGGGTTCACAGACGCTGGAGGGTGCACGGATGTCGGAGGGTTCACAGACGTCGGAGGCTGCACGGATGCCGGAGGGTTCACAGACGTCAGAGGCTGCACGGATGCCGGAGGGTTCACAGACGCTAGAGGCTGCACGGATGCCGGAGGGTTCACAGACGTCGGAGGCTGCACGGATGCCGGAGGGTTCACAGACGTCGGAGGCTGCACGGATGCCGGAGGGTTCACAGACGCTGGAGGGTGCACGGATGTCGGAGGGTTCACAGACGCTGGAGGCTGCACGGATGCCGGAGGGTTCACAGACGTCGGAGGCTGCACGGATGCCGGAGGGTGCAGAGACACAGGGAGCTATTGATGCATCAACTAACCCACATTTCTGCACATGGATCAAAAACAAATTTTGCAGAGTAATAATCCTTGCACAATAGCAGCAATGATAATGATGACTTCTGCAACATCCACTGTGGCATCTGTAAATTTTATACCCTATTAACAAATAGAAATAAAGATTTACAAACTACTCATACATACCTTACACTGGCAAAATTAAAACTGTAAACAAATTGACATTGAAATTAAATGTTTAACATTACAAGGGGACAATTTGAAATATTTATTTAAACTGACAGATACCTCCATGTTTAACAGCTGTCTTCTCGTGTGTTTGCATATGTGCCACAACATATGCATACTCTCCCATTTTGCTGCAGAACTGGCATTTGTAGTTGGGGGCTTCAAAAATAGGATTTTTTAAAATATCTTCCCTACAAACTGTTGGATGAAGCTGGAAGAAAATAGATTAAGAATTACATTTTTTACACACATTTCATTTGATGGTGGACAAGACAGTTAGAATTACTTGTATGGTACATTCTTATAAACATGCACTAGTAATCACAACAAAAAGCCCTGCATTATTCTGAATGCAGCGACGTGTGGGAGATATGTGGGGGGAAATAAATAACGTTACATGATACAGATTGGGCTCCCAAGTTACCCTAATGTTTACCCTTAATTTTAATGAATACAGCACGTTAAACATCAGATCAAACAACCACTAATATTATTTTTTAATGTAAAGCTAACGTTTCGACAAATTTAGTGATTCATTGCGCTAGCAAGCTTCTGTTCTGCCCGCCAAGTTAACATTATGATGCCTTCACGTGCTATCAAAAAAGTGATATTTACAACTTCTGAAATCGTGGTCACGAGCTCATAGCATTCAAGTTTCGAAATGGAAGGGTGTTCATGTACATTGTTATACCAAAGAAACTCTATGTATTTACGACAATTCTGAGAGCACGAGAAGGCAACATGATCCCGCCAGAACGTAAAATATTGCTTAACAACGCTAAGCGAGGACGGTTGAGTTAATAGATTATGAACTTCAGAAACAATACCAAAATTTGTTCATACTGTATGAAAATGACTTATACATTTCAATTTAAACGGTTATCTCTGGAAAATATTCTTACCGTTGTCTCTAAACGAGTTGCCATGTTGCCAACAAAATCTCGTTCTGACTTCTGACATCTCGTGTGGTTCGGTGTGATTTGGACAACTTCAAGTTACGCCCCTTCAAGTTACGCCCCTGTCTTGCAGGCCACAGACAGACCCATCTCGACCGCCGTCCTCATGCGCCTCACTCCATAACCTGCCGATAAACAACAGCGCACAGTTAGGTGCCATGTGGCTCTTTAATAAATATACTAAATTTATCTAATCTTGTTGCTCAAAAACAGTCTTCCATTTCAATAAATATTTATATTTCTTTAAATGTGAATTTTTAAAACGTTAAAAACTTATGCATCATATATGGACTTAGTATCCCACTATTTTTTAAAGAATAATGATACTTATATAAGCACACACAAGTCAATATTAATGAATGCGAGCACATTTAATTTGACCCATGAAACTTAAAATAGTGCTAAAATGGTGCTAAGACAAACTATTTTTTCCTTATTATGTACAGTAAGCTATATACTACATATGAATTGATACTAAATTAAGTTCGAAATAGACATTTCACATTTCAGTGCTCATACACACATGCACACATAATTAAATATAAAATGTATATCATATAAATAATGTATTCCCCTAAACAATACAGTTTTAACCTTTAGACAAAGTCTAACAGTATTAACTAGTTTCCTATGTTCAGCACATCATTAAACAACATGAGTTTCTGTCATCTCTTTTATTATTTGTAAGTGTGTGCTCTTATGTGAATGTATACTCAGCAGTGTGTGAACGGGACTTTTATTTTGGTGTGGTGATGTGACGTCATAAGGCTGCGCCGCGCTCTTCCGTCTGCTGTGATATTCGCCTCAGCAAAGGTTTGTGTTTGTTTGTATCAAAGTTTTAATATTTCATATTAAACATCATAATGTTCACCTTGCTGACGTGATCCCGTCTACGTGTGACTGCACTGGCTGATAAAAGGGGGATAATGTGTTTTACGATGTTGAATTGTACTTTTAATAATGAATAAAGTGTTGTGTGTAAACTGCCTACTCTCCTGTTCCCCTCGGCTGTTCCACTGACACGTTTCCCCCTTTTATCCAGTAAAATCTGTCTGCAGAGCCGCAGTTTCACTACAGTACTTTTGCTGTCGTTTTTAAATCTTGGCGACTGTTCTGTCCTTAAACTAATCTAATAATCTAACAGTTATTGTTGCTCCTGCCGTTTTTTGCATCTGTTTTAGGGTAGGGGTGGGTATGGGGGTTAAAAAAGCCTCAAACCACAAGAATATGATGCTAGTAGCACACAATAGGTTGCATTTTCACTGTTGAATTGTCCTTCCTATTGTTTTAATGGAAGGTGGGTCATTCCTGTTATACAGTGACTTTTCTGTCTATGATTTACTTACTCATATTTTCTATAAAGTGAGTCACATATTTATAAGAAATGGTTTAACCTCTTAACCCTCGCCCTGCCCTGAGAAATAAATAAAAAAATGACAAACCCTATGGTCTATATCCATAAATGTGGTCTTATTTTAAACTAGACACTTTAAATTATGTTACCCAAAAGTCATAATAACTCAAAGTAGTATAGGGACAGATTAAAACAAGGGGAAATATGCATGTAAGTGACTCACGTTTTTATTTTTTTATTAATCCCTTATGGAAAAAAATATTAGATTTTAATTTTAATGCCCTGAAATAACCTAAATATAAAACTGAATGTCTGATCATGCTTTGATTAACATTTGAGGACGATTCTCTCAAAAATGTAGCTTCTGTAAGCTTTTATGTCAAAAAAGACTGGGCGTCCTTTCAATAAAGTCCAATTATATTAGAACATTTGTGTAATAGTAAAGAGTATTTTTTATTCAAATAAATCTGCAATAAACTGCTAATTATAATGCATTTGCAGTCCCTGATAACTAAAACAACTATTTACAGAATTTACAAGTGTAAAAAAACTCATTTAGTTGATAAAAACAGTCTCTAATTTAGTCTGCGCGTTGTGTGTAAGTGTGTGCGCTCACACTGGCAGGCGCTGGATACGATGAATGAAAACTGTGAAGACGACGCTAAGTAACAGCTAAGTAAGCATGAGGTATTCACTAATGCTTCTTACGACATCTCTTACATAAACTACGCAAAATATTGTCTTTTGATTCGTTACTACATCCATCAATCAAATCTATGCTGCAGGGATGGAAATTAACTTTTTTGTCCACCGGCCACTGTGGCTGGTGGATTTCAAAATCTACCAGCCACTCAATGTTTTTACCAGCCACTTTCTTGTTTTTAACCGACAATGTGTAACTGCACGTGAAAATTAATACTACAAGCTCTACAATACTTAAACTGTTTATTTAATCTCAAATCTCAATGAAATACTGACATTTTTCACTCTTATACACAAACAATGAACTGATATACATTTCATTAAATGAGTAGGGCTCTGTGTTCTCTCTTTTTTTTTTTTTTTTTTTTTTTTTTTACCTGGATGTGGCATTTGGATGATTCTTTTATGGCTTCCAGTTTAGGTTTTTAGTACCGACAATGAAACGACTAGTTTTGGCATCTCCTGAAGTGTGTTGACGACACACCGAGCAGATTATTGTCAGTAGGGATGCACCGAAATAAAAATTATTGGCTGAAACGAAGCACTAAAAGAAATTATGCCAATTATTCATTGCATTTATGGCTAATGCTATGACTGTGTAACTTCACTAAAAATCAAGGCATTGCAATTACATTAATTAATATTAAAGTTTCAAATAATAAATCAATTACAAATTATGCAAATATTTATTTCGCACATTGCAACAACCCACAGTATAAAATAAAATTCAAACTAAAATGTTTAACTCGACCTCACACGTGTACATTAAATAATAATGTACAGGTCTACTGGCCTGCAGAAAGGTACAGAAATGGAATAAAGTTATCAAATGTAAAATATCTGCATATTTAACTGTTTAAATGAAAGATTAATCCTTATTAAACTTACAAAAGCTATTCAATCAAGAGCATTGAGTGATGTCCTTTTGTTTGACATTAAACATAGCAGTAAAAGCTACTTCCCCTTTAAGACCTAATAGAAGGATATGCGTCATCTTTCACGACTGTATACAGTTCACTTAAGGCATATTCAGACTATGTCTGCTAGAATACTCATCAAGATGAACATGTTGGCATACTTTTTGTGTGAGTTTGTCTGTTTAAGCACAAGACTTGAAAGAGAACTCAATATTTGCGCGCTGTGAGACCATAGTGAGACGGGTGCGCGCTTCCGGATGACAGTGACGGATCTTCTCTCAGCGCGCGCGAGTTATTATGGTTATTATTCGCGTCTTCTGGCACTACATCCGGGTAATGACGGCGAAAACGACTGGTCATATTCGGATATACGGCCGCACTCGCATGCACTGAACACAGTTTATAAAGAGGGGAAACAGTATGCTATTTTTATTTACCCGCCACGGTGGCCGGTAGGTGAAGCGAGTTTACCCGCCACAACGCAAAATCACCCGCATTTGGCTGGTGGCGGGTGCTAATTTCCATCCCTGCTATGCTGGCTATGCATTGGCTAGGCATTGACTGGCTTATCCAACTAGGGACCGGCGAGTTTGACTGACAGATGCATCACCCAGTGACGCGCTCCCTTTCTAGCATGTTTCCTAACCGGGCTTGTGATTGAAGGAAAGAGACATGGGAGGGTTTAATATGACCGGAACAGTCCACAGTACAGGGGAGATTGTCAAAATAAGGCTTACAATCGCTATTTCATTGAAAATGGACATGATTGATTACTCTTAACGCAAAACGCTTATGCAAACAACGGAGGATTTTTAGTTTTTTCCCCTTATTTTTTCGTTGTTTTGGATTAAAAGTGGGATGCATTTTGAAGAGTGGACTCTTACACAGACATGTATGCTGTTGTTTTGTGGATTCGTCCGATCTGATCTGAACGTCAGGAGATGAAAGATGAGTACCGCGTTCATTATGCTAATGTTTAAATAGCCACTGCTTTAGCATTTAATTTAACCCTTTCCTCTCTGGTGTATTTATTGCAAAAACGAGTTCAGAACATGAACCTTGAGTGTTTTAGCTTTCAAATGATGCATAGTTTGATATAGTTGATTGAACAGTTTGTATAAAACAAAAGTAATTATAAGTAGAGACACGCCCACTTGCGTCAGACGCCCCGCCCACGATCCGGTGCGGATTAAGAAGTTAAATTATACATTCAGATCTTCTTCGTCACTTAAACAGATAAGACATTAAAAATACTTTTGTATTATCACTCCTTTTATATAAACATCAAATGATAAATATCTCAAAATATTTTTAGATTATGTGATGAACTAAACTACACTCAAATCTCGTCCTGCAGGAGTGCAGGTCTCTAGAACAGGGATGGGGAGACTGGTGGCTGAAGTAGCTCCATGTCTGGGCTGTTGTTGGAGCATTGACCGGGGAAAGTGTTTTCTTATCGAAAAAACTCTATGGATCTATTTCTTTTTATTGTTCGTCTTCAGTTTTCTTAAAAAAAACATGGACGACGCAACTTCATTCTCTTCCGCCGAAGAAACTAAAGCCTCCGGAGGTCAGAATATGGTGCTGACATCTTGTGCAGATTTGGGGCAAAGTGGAGTAGAGCCGCAATATCAAAATCCTGCTCACACTCACAGATGCAGAGCAATTCATTACGTTGGTGTGGAATAAATATATAAAAATTATATATATAGCCTCGAGTATAGTTGGTGCTACAGATAGTAATGCCATAATATTAACAGTATTGGCAACGATATGCGTCTGTTCATTTATTCTTGTCAAAGTTACCCGCTGAATTGACAACACACTGACGTCAGACGCTCGTCCGCTAACAAACCAATCAATGTTAAGATGCAGCCCACATAGATGATGACGACAGGACAAGACTGCGCTGATACTGAACTAGAGCTGATTGAGACTCACTCTTTCTCTTTCTGTTAATTATCTTAAACAGGACAAACACACAGAAAAACCCCTGGAGAAGTGACAGATCCACGTGACACACTACTATAAAGATGGCGTTTATTAAAGAGGAGAATGAAGACCTGAAGATTGAAAATGTGTTCAGTTTGAAACATGAAGAAACTGAGGAACGAACAGGTTGGTTTCATTCTCAAAGTTTCATTCTCAACTCATTTTTCAGATCTTTATTCAGATGATCATTATCCAGCTCTGCAGAAATGAGTTGATTTTTTGAATGCCGTCAATCCTGCTGGCTGGAGTAAACGTGTCATTCGTCAAGTCTACTCGCTCACAGATTGTCTCATTATAACAAGCAACGCTTATGCACGATGTAAATAAGAGTTTGCTGTGCCGTTATTGATTATAGAGGGAGTTTCTGTTGATCGCACCATAACGGCTACACTGCTCGCTTTGTCGTATAAACTACATTCCCAATTTGAAGAAAGGTTTTGATCATGCTTTTCCACGTATTCTGCAAAGTTTCAGGAATGATGAACTCTTTTAATTGACTGAATCCACTGTCTTGTTCTGCGAGTCACTGCTGAAATGGCCATGATCAACCCTCCACACACACCTGAATCACCATTGGCTAGTTGTTTTTCTAGTTTACTCACCGGACTTGTATCATCTGTTCATATTTTTATAAACCCACGAAAATAGTTGAGTAGTCCTGACTTCATATCAGCAAAATATCAGCACATAAACATGTTTTATATTTAGATGAGACAAATACACATGCGTTACGGACGTGACTAAAAAAGACGAACGTTTTTCAAAGACAATATATTTTGTAGACAGAAGCAACAATATTAGCCGAACGGAGATGGGTTGGCTGTTTACAGAACATAAAACATCTATTTTATTTCAGTTTCGGAGGAATAATCAATGTTACGGTGTGATGTGACCGTTCTTAAAGCGGAATTTAGCTCCTAGCTCGCGCTCCCTCTCGCCCCGTCTCTCGTACATACCATTTCTCAACTGTTATGCTGTTATTAAGGTCTATCCACGTCATTACTGCAAGGTGGATGATTCTGATTGGCTCAGAGAAAATGAACAGTCATGGTAAATTTCCACAAATTGTCAGTTAATCAGGTTCACGTGCCCATAAATCACTTGTTGACGCTTTCACCCCGTAATTAGGCCCGTAGTGACCTTCCAGACCTGGAGCAGGTGCCAACTTGACCAGAACAAAAGCTCACCCATCTCTTAGGATGCCTGTAATCCACCTCCAACACTGATCTATAACACAGAATATTGCGCACATACACAGATACACAGTCTCTCCAAGGTTGGAGCTGATTGAGCTCCAGTTCTAACTAGAATATTCTCCCAAAAAATATTGATAACGTGCTTTCTCTCAAGCATATATACAGCATACTCTATGGGACTGACAGGAAGAACGAAAGACTCGAAACCGAACTCGAAAGAACTAATCTTTTCTGTTTCCGTTACTGACAGAAGAGCGAAAGACTCATATGTTGCGAAATGAGCATGCGCGGTCAACACAAAATGAACCCGAGTCATATTAAAGATTTGTTCAAAATGAACGAATTGTTCATGAACGACACATCACTACTGCCAGTCCAGGCAGAGACAGGGAGAGCTGAGGAAAGATTGCTGAGGAAGTGTTATAGTACCGAGTTGTTGAGAGCGCTGTGCGTGGGCAAATTTAATTTGTTTGTATCTAAGAACTCTGAATAAACACAAATGAACTTTGCAACGTTATTTCTCTCACAAAATTCTTTCACCGCAGCTAACACCGCAAAGAAACACGACATTGACATGAATACAGTAAGAGCTTCTGTTGAGAGCTTCTGTTACCGTATTTCCTCAAATAAAAGCCTGTAGTCAATTAAACGCCGGGCCTCTGATAGTGGCGGGGGCCTGGTCAGCACGAACAAATAAAGGCCGGTCTCAAATAAAGGCCCGATGCGAGTCATGCCAGTGCGACACACACTAATCCTGATCTCTTCTATAGTTAACCTAAACACTTTACAGGGATTGCTTTGTAAATTAAATTGAGAATATTTAACGGATGCATGTGCCATTTTAAATAGGCTACTGTAGTCTATGAGAGAAGCGACGTCTGTGAAAATACCGTGTCACCAGGCAGGCTATAAATATCGATCTTCACAATGCGTGCGTCTCAATCTGCTCCGTCAGTAGTCAGGGCACTTATCAGGGATCAGCCCATTGACTTACCGGTATGTCCTGATCAGTGCCCTGACTACTGAACTAGGGAGCTGATTAAGACGCCCCTAATATTAGCCTCTCGTCTCTAAGGGTGTCGCACCCAAGCCTCGAAGCTCAGCTCGAAATTTGTATCTATACTGAACATGAATTGTATTTGTCATGCGATTTATACGGTAAAATTACTTTTCACGTGCAAATGATGCGCATTGCCAACTAGGATTCGTGGGTTACGCGCCAGCATAATGAGCAGACAGTGTGCCAGAATCCAGTTCTCTTTTGCGCTTGAAAAAACTATAATAACACAGAAAGAATTATGCCAAAATGTCAGTTTTGTCGAGTATTCACATATCAAATAACGTCTTAAACGAACTTAAGAGTTGTGAGGAAAAAAGGGCGCGTGAGACAGCGCGGTAGATCTTAAAGCGACAGCAGCCAGTGATTAATGTTATTCACTCACTGCTCTTGACTAAAGAACTTTTGTAGCTTTAATAAGGATTAATCTATATTTAATTTATAATTTATGCAGTGCGGACTGTTTGATAACTTTGTTCAATTTCCATAGCCTATTTGTACCTGTGAGACAGCAAGGATAGGTTAATATGACATGGGTTTATGAGAGGATTCTTGTTAAGTTTAAAGCCTAATAAATGTAAAAAAGTTTTCAGTTACTCTGTAAACTTGAATGGCTATAATCAATGTTTAAAAATGGTGGGAAAATATTTCATAGAGACATCTGTTTCATTGATATGCCATTGAACAAATATACAGTCTTTGTTTTTTCTTTATTTATTTCGTTATTTACTGTAAAATGATTGCATCATAAAATAATGATTAATTTTACTCTGTGCCTCTGTAACGATGAGTGTGGAATGAGCAGACAAGGAAGCAGATCTACGTGCAGGAACATTTACTGAGGAAAACTAAGATAAAGAAGGAGCTCATGGCACCACAACAATACATACGTACAACGACTGATAAACCACGGGTGAAACACAGGTACTATAAATACACAAGCTTAACAAGGAAACAAGGGGGCGTAACAGATAGAAAACACCTGAAGAACTAAATCAGCATGAAAAACTACAAAGGACTACAAAACTAAACACACAACAGGAAATAACATAAGTGACAAGGGACCAAGGTGGAACAAGCTGGTCAGGCGGCCAGGGAGGCGCAGGCAGAGCAGGCGGCCAGGGAGGCGCAGGCGGCCAGGGAGGCGCAGGCAGAGCAGGCGGCCAGGGAGGAGCGAGAGGAGCAGGCGGCCAGGGAGGAGCAGGCGGCCAGGAAGGCGCAGGCGGCCAGGGAGGAGCAGGCGGCCAGGGAGGCATCCACGGCAGATCTAAAAAGACTGGCAAAACTATAACAGAAGGAACAGACAGGTTAGAATTGGCACCTAAGGCCAAAGAGAGACAGGTGGGGAATTCAAAATCCTTCTCCTTAGTCATGACAGAGCTGGCAGAATATTCAGGAGGGGTAGTCCTCTCTAAACGGACAAGGAGTTCATAAGCGGTCTCTATGGTTGCAGCTGGACATATACTAAAGTCAGGGGGCACAGAAAGTTCAAAAACAGCCTCATTAGTCAAAATGGAGCCATCAGGGGACACAGAGCTGTCAGGTAGCACAGAAAGTTCGGAAACGGAACCCGTTCCCGAAACAGAGGCAACTGGGAACTCAGAGAATTCCAAAACATTGTCAGCATACAAAACCGAGGCACTAAGAAACAGGGAGAGTTGAGCAACAAGGTCAGTGGCCATAAGAGAGGCATCAGAGATCACATAACTTTCCAAAATAGTGCCCACAGCAGAAACATCTGGGAACAAAGAGAGTTCAGAAATACCTGCCACCGCTGCATCTGGGAAAATAGGTGAAGTGTGTGCACCCCAAACACACAAAATGGCTGTAGCCATTACAGGTAGACCAATAATCAAAAGGTCTACCTCAGAGTCAAGCGGCACTGCGACTAAAGAGCTAGAGGACACCGGAGCCGGCGGGCTTGAGTGCGTAGCAAGAGGCGGGCTTGAGTAAGGCCTCGAGATGAGCAGCTACTTGCGCTGAAGTCAGCGGTGGATTGTCCACACTGGACACCAATCCTCTCCACTCCCGGATGGCCACCATGGCCAACCTGTCGCTAACTGGTGCTGCGGGCTGTGGTGAGCTATGCTCAAAACAATGTTTTAAGGGTGGATCCTCCTCTGCCTTGCACACAGTAAAAGACGACCCACACAGCTGCAAAGCCTGCTCGATGTACTGGGCCAGGGTCCATCCGATGGTTTCCCATGGCATCAGCTGGGCGATGTCATTGTCCAACCCGCTCCAGAAACAGTCTATCAGAGAGGATTCATCCAAGTGAGTGAGATGGCAGATAGCCAGAAATTCCTCCACAAAACATTCTATTGACCGCCCGTTCTGAAAAATAGCACAAAGTGCACTCAAGTGGTCCCGGTATGATCCTGCTAGATCCATCTTTGTTCAGTCGTTCTGTAACGACTGTGGAATGAGCAGACAAGGAAGCAGATCTACGTGCAGGAATATTTACTGAGGAAAACTAAGATAAACAAGGAGCTCATGGCACCACAACAATACATACGTACAACGACTGATAAACCACGGGTGAAACACAGGTACTATAAATACACAAGCTTAACAAGGAAACAAGGGGGCGTAACAGATAGAAAACACCCGAAGAACTAAATCAGCATGAAAAACTACAAAGGACTACAAAACTAAACACACAACAGGAAATAACATAAAAGTCCACAAAAACACACAGGGAATGTGACAGCGTTTAGGGGTGGGCCGGGGATGGCAGGGGTTGGTGGCAATGTAAGTTTCGGGATAATTGCCACGGGGTGAGGGCATTGAATACTTCACTCTTTTTTGACCATAAATGTGTTTGCATCCCTCATTTCAGAACATTAATCATATAAAACACTTTAAATAACAACATACATCAAATATTATACAACTCATATCTGTTAGGTTCTGTAAAAACTACGGTCAAATAGATCAATCTAATAATGAACTCAAATTTCAAAGAAATAATCACCACACACGTAGCTTAATATGATATAGTTTGATATTTGAAGCACTTTGGACAGGTATACATGGTCTGTTTTGAGATAATCTCCCTTTCCCTTTTATTGTTAAACATGTCGTCTTTCCGACCTGTCATCTTGGAAAATTCATTGTCCACCTGCAGTGCATAAAACAGAAACAACACAATATTAATATGAACTAATTATGAAACAACCTTTGTGTGAAGTGCTCGGCAGTTTTGTTAAAAATGTATTACCAAGGCTGGCATGTCTATGAAGACGAGATAAACAATATAATAACAACACCATATTATAATGTCGTAATCGTGTAAGAGTCATAATTTCATACAATGAGAAAATAGTAATAGTTTAATAATAGTAATAATAATAGTTGAACACAACAATGCATCAAACGTGTTAAGAGAGATATTTTGATGTTACAAAAGCTTTCTGTTTTTTTCTATTCATCAAAGAATCCTGAAAAACTGAACAATCTCCAGATGCAAACACAAACAGATGTTCCTGACACATTTAAAGGTGTTTTACTCACACACACCTGATTGGCAGAACAAACTAAACACTGTCATTGCTAAGCGTTTATATCTCAATGCCCATAGACATGCCTGGGGAAAACACAGTGTCCCGCAACGCATGAGCATCACGAGACGGCATTGCTCTATTTTGTGTGTGTGTGCAGGGCCGGCGCTCCGCACACGCACATCACGCACTGCGCGTAGGGCACCAAGTGCTTGGGGGGGGCACCAAAAAATCTGGGTCGTGAAAACTACTAGTATAAATAACACAAAATATTTCTAAAAGCATGTTAATATACAAAAGTAATATAAGCTGTTATGAAGGACTTTCATGTGTACATAATAATGTACTATGATTGTTTAAAATCATAGTTTACCCCGAACTGAAAGTATTAGTAGCACAGATCCTTATCTATTGCAATCGTGCATAGACAATTCTGATGGAGAACGAGTATTCCTCTGTACTATAATTATTTACAAGACATGTTTACATATATTATTTACCATGAGTGCTATATGCTTTGTTGTACATTCGCGAGCTAAATGTGTATGCCGTAAATGCACCGTTATGTTGTTTACATAGAGGCAGCCGGAATGGAGCTAATGACGTTACGACCGCGAGTTCGAGCCCCGCTCAGAACAGGATTCTTACATGATGATAAATAAGCCTAGCCTACATGACAATAGTAAATTCTAGTAAATTCGGATTTCATTGCATGTGTAACAGTTTAGTACTTTGTACTGTTATTTGTCCATTGTTATCATAATTACACATTATTTATGTGTACTGCTATTGGTATCCTTTTGTATATTGTTACTTACCAATTTGTATGTATATTTTCAGAACCACAAACTTGCCCCGACTTATGGTGGAGAATAAATGTTACAGAAGAAACATCAAAGTCCTTATTGCATTCTAACTCGATGTGCCATAGTGATTGCAACCAATTACAACCAGACAATTTAAGTACTTCAAAACATAGGCCTAGACCAAATTAGTCGAGAAAAAGACAAGCATTTGTGCTTGGGACACCCAAATGGCTAGCGCCGGCCCTGTGTGTGTGTCTACATTTAAGTAATGAACTTGAGTACACAACCCTTTAGTCAGTTGTTAGATAAGCATAGCAGTCAATAAACAGTTCAAGGAAAGTCACATACAGGACATTTAGGCCCAATATACAGGACGTCAGGGCTAATACGGGACAGTTGGCATTTCAGAGTGGGCTATGTGGGAAAACAGATGGGAGAACGTGCTTAACTCTGAAAGGCAGTGGCCCTCCAGCAGGGCTTGACATTAAGCATGTCCATGTGCTTGACAAGTAAATCGTTCATTCACAGAGTAAAAATTTGCTTGTCTGGAAAAAAGTTTGATTTTTATTTAATTGTGTGTGTGTGTGTGTGTGTGTGTGTGTGTGTGTGTGTGTGTGTGTGTGTGTGTTGTAAATATCATTTATTCTGAAGCAATATTCTTACCAATGTTCAGTCAGCTTTGCTTTAACATATATAATATATATATTTTTTTATTTCCCCCTAATCTTATTAAATATAGGCTATGCTTTAGGTTTAAATTTATATTGTTAAATTTGATAAATACATTAAATTAAAATAAGACACAATAAGGGCTGTTACCAATCAAATTAAATAAGTTACACTGAAAAATAACAACTGTGTTAAATAATGTTTAGAGATTTGTAGTTTTGAATAGACAAAAAAAAATGTTGGAAAGAAATGTTTAAACATGACACTAAACCTCCAGCAGGTGGCCGTCCTAATGAGTGAGTCATTGAGTCGTTCATTCAAACGATTCATTCAAACGCTGTGAATCGTTCAGTAACACTTTTTGCTGTGGGACGCGTTACGGTTCTGCAAATGACCGACTTTCGCTGTTAAAATAGAACAAAACACTCAATATTGCATCTAAAATGTAAGTGACGTTAAGTGAATGTTAGTGAATGTTAATTAATTGTTTATGGAGCTGTCATATGAAAGCAGTGTCATTTTTAGTTGTGATGGTATTCAGGAAACAGCTTAATCGCTCTAGTGTTGTACGTTAATTTCTCCTCGAGAGGCTCCACGAGCGTCAACAGCGCGACCTTGTTATCGTCAGTTCGTTATCATCCACTATCGATCCCCACTTACACTAAATTAATGCACAATCATTCTTGCATTTTGGTGATTCGCAATTTATTTTTTGTTTTAATCAGGCTCTTGTTAATCGGGCAAGTAAAATTCTCTTTCACTTGTCCCTTCAAAAAACCCACTTGTGGACAAGCATTAATGTCGAGCCCTGCCCATTCCTGATCCCTAGGATTGGCTATATTATATAACATACTACCTTATACCCTGCTACCGATGCTTTAAATGTCTAAATTGTTCTATGTATGTTTTTCCCCTAGATCACATGGCATTGAAAGAGGAAAGTCATGAACTTAATGAAAAGGAAGAAGAGAAAGACCTTTATGATAAACATGATTTCATGACTGGAGAAAAATCGATACAGGCTAAAAAGACTTCCTCACAAAAAGGAGCTCAAAAGACAGGAACTAAAAGATATTTCACCTGCCAACAGTGTGGAAAGAGTTTCACTGTAAAAGGAAGCCTAATAGTCCACATGAGAATTCACACTGGAGAAAAGCCTTACACCTGCCAACAGTGTGGAAAGAGTTTCACACATAAAACAAACCTTAAAAGTCACATGAGAGTTCACACTGGAGAGAAGCCTTACACCTGCCAACAGTGTGGAAAGAGTTTTAGACATAAAACAAACCTTAAAAGTCACATGAGAGTTCACACTGGAGAGAAGCCTTACACTTGCCAACAGTGTGGAAAGAGTTTCAGTGAAAAAATAAACTTTATAGCCCACATGAGAATTCACACTGGAGAGAGCTTATTCACCTGCCAACAGTGTGGAAAGAGTTTCACACATAAAGGAACCCTTGAAGGCCACATGCGAGTTCACTCTGAAGAGAAGCCTTACATCTGCCAACAGTGTGGAAAGAGTTTCAAACGTAAGGGAACCCTTGAAGTCCACATGAGAGTTCACACTGGAGAGAAGCCTTACACCTGCCAACAGTGTGGAAAGAGTTTCAGTGAAAAAGGAACCCTTGACAGGCACATTAGAGTTCACACTAGAGAGAAACCTCACACCTGCCAACAGTGTGGAAAGAGTTTCAAACAAAAATTAAGCCTTGACAGGCACATTAGAGTTCACACTGTAGAGAAACCTTACACCTGCCAACAGTGTGGAAAGAGTTTCAAACACAAAAGAAGCCTTGACATTCACATGAGAGTTCACACTGGAGAGAAACCGTACACCTGCCAACAGTGTGGAAAGGGTTTCAGACATAAAATAAGCCTTGACAGTCACATGAGAGTTCACACTGGAGAGAAACCTTACACCTGCCAACAGTGTGGAAAGTGTTTTACTGATAAAAAAACCCTTAAAGTTCACATGAGAGTTCACACTGGAGAGGAACCTTACACATGCCAACAGTGTGGAAAGTGTTTCAGACATAAAATAAGCCTTGACAGTCACATGAGAGTCCACACTGGAGAGAAACCTTACACCTGCCAACAGTGTGGAAAGTGTTTCACTTATAAAGGAAACCTTAAAGTTCACATGAGAGTTCACACTGGAGAGAAACCGTACACCTGCCAACAGTGTGGAAACTGTTTCACTTATAAAGGAAACCTTAAAGTTCACATGAGAGTTCACTCTGGAGAGAAACCATACACATGCCAAAAGTGTGGAAAGTGTTTCAGACATAAAATAAACCTTGACAGTCACATGAACGTTCACATTGGAGAGAAACCTTACACCTGCCAACAGTGTGGAAAGAGTTTCAAACATAAAATAACCCTCGACAGTCACATGAAAGTTCACATTGGAGAGAAACCTTACACCTGCCAACAGTGTGGAAAGAGTTTCAAACATAAAATAACCCTTGACAGGCACATGAAAGTTCACATTGGAATGAAACCTTACACCTGCCAACAGTGTGGAAAGTGTTTCAAATTTAAAAGAAACCTTGACATGCACATGAGAGTTCACTCTGGAGAGAAGCCTTACACCTGCCAACAGTGCGGAAAGAGTTTCAAACATAAAATAAGCCTTGACAGTCACATGAGAGTTCACTCTGGAGAGAAACCTTACACCTGTCAACAGTGCGGAAAGTTTTTCACTGGTAAAGGAACCCTTGACAGGCACATGAGAGTTCACACTGGAGAGAAACCTTACACCTGTCAACAGTGCGGAAAGTGTTTCACTTATAAAGGAAACCTTAAAGTTCACATGAGAGTTCACTCTGGAGAGAAACCTTACACTTGTCAACAGTGCGGAAAGCGTTTCAAACATAAAATAAGCCTTGACAGTCACATGAGAGTTCACTCTGGAGAGAAACCTTACACCTGTCAACAGTGCGGAAAGTTTTTCACTGGTAAAGGAACCCTTGACAGGCACATGAGAGTTCACTCTGGAGAGAAAACTTACACATGCCAACAGTGTGGAAAGTGTTTCAGACATAAAATAAGCCTCGACAGGCACATGAGAGTTCACTCTGGAGAGAAGCCTTACATCTGCCAACAGTGCGGAAAGTGTTTCGCTTATAAAGGAACCCTTAAAGTTCACATGAGAGTTCACACTGGAGAGAAGCCTTATACCTGCCAACAGTGTGGAAAGAGTTTCAAACATAAAGGAAACCTTGACAGTCACATGAAAGTTCACATTGGAGCGAGCCCATTCGCCTGCCAACAGTGTGGAAAGAGTTTCAAACATAAAAGAAACCTTGACAGTCACATGAGAGTTCACGCTGTAGTAGGGGTGTAACGGTACGTGAAAATCACGGTTCGGTATGTACTTCGGTTTTAAAGTCACGGTTCGGTTCATTTTCGGTACAGTAAGGGAATGAAATGCAAACATTAAACTGCAGGTTGTTTATTACTGTGGCAAGCAGCAAGGCGAGGGACCGTGAGAGCGGGCTGGTGATGAGTGCTAATGAGTGCCAACTGCGCGCCACACCAGTCTCCTCTCGCGGCCGAGTGACGGGAGCATAAAAGGCGGAGCGAAGGCAGCGAGAGACGAGAGAGGACCAGGCCTGGAATTTATGTGTACATTTTGTTGTGTGTGTGCGGGCAGTCGTCCGTGAGGGGCAACTTGCGTTACTTTCATTTTGTTTATTTATTTAATTAAAAAATGTATACAAAACATAAATTCCAGGCCTGGTCCTCTCTCGTCTTCCAGTGTCATCTCTCCTCCTTTTATGCTCCCGTCACTCGGCTGCGAGAGGAGACTGGTGTGGCGCGCAGCTGGCACTCATTAGCACTCGTCACCAGCCCGCTCTCACGGTCCCAAGCCTCGCTGCTTGCCACAATTACTATAAACTTCTTTCTAACAATTTGTTTACACTTTTTAATAAAATATTATAAAATATATCAAATTTAAAAAAAAAGAATAAGAAATAAAATACTGTTGCAAAGTTATCCACTTAATGAAATACTCTCAGTCTCAAACCAATATCACATAAAATATAATGGAAAAATATAAATAACTATGATTACAGTCAGTGCAGCATTACCAATCCCAGCTTGTAGGCCTGCTCATATTAAAAAAAAAAATATATATATATATATATATATATATATATATATAGCTTTTCCACAGTCTAAAGTGCAGCATGAACAGCTCCAGACTGAAGGCCTGCTCAGATTAATTCAACTTTCATGTTTTTTGACAAAAAAATGTACTTGTCCACAGAAAGGGCAAATCTGCTGGCAGTTACAATGTCTCCAGCTTTAGCCCCTTAAGTGTCACTGGCCCACCGGTGGGCCCATTTGCCACTGCATGTTTAAAACAATATATCCTATATTTATCCTTATCTAATGTTGACAAACTATATATCATTCGAAAGCTTACGAACTCAAGATTCATCCTGTGCAAACCGATTTGAAATCGGACCTTGCGTTACCATGGAAACGGTGCTCTAAATTATTCTAGCGGGCTCCTCCCCAAGTGGCGTTGTCATGTTTCATATTTATTTAACATATTTATTTAATTTATAATAAAAACCTTTTCTAATCTTGACAAAACACATATCGTCGGAAAGGTCTTAGTCTCACGGTTCTATATCTGCACACTGTTTTGTGATATTTACACAAAAATATATACATTTGACACAGGAAATTGCATTTTAAAAAATCAATGGAATTTCAATGACACCCGGTGGCTATTTGTGGTACAACGCCTAAACAAAATCTCATGGGAACTTCAATTTTTGTGATATCAACTTCAAATTTGGAACACAAATTAATTAGACATATGGCTTTGATTTGATAGTAATTTTAGAGTCCACATTATTTTGTAACATATATATTTTATATTAAATATTAAATATCTAGTACAGTATTTTTGATTTACAGTACATTTAAACTTCCATAACTTTTTTAAACTTAATTTTTTTTAAATGATTTCACTTGAGCAATACTCTGCTGACTGTCTTCTTTAAAATGAGACCAAACTTATGTCTATATTCCAAAGCATTCTTGAATTGCAACCATTTAAGTTTGGATAGTGAATTTTCATGTATATTTTCAAAAAGGGGGGTGACACTAAGGGGTTAGAAAATACCCTCTCGCTAGGGACTGAGGTAGCAGGTACAGCAAGGCCATGTCCACACTAATACGTTTTAATTTGAAAACGTATATTTTTCTCTCTGTTTTGGCCTTCCGTCCACACTGACAGCGTTTTAAGTCAATGCAACATGACATGACTTTGCGTAAACATACACGCCACTTTTTAAAGGCAAGTGGCATGTTATCTATACGCATTTTGAGCTATCCGCGTGTATGTGTACGCCGTGTGATTCCGCGTGTATGTCTACGCCTAAACGAACCATCATCTCCGCGTGTATGTCTACACCGTGTGATTCTGCGTGTATGTCTACGCCGTGTGATTCTGCCAACCTGATCTGACAGAATTAATATTTATAGCCTAATTTTATATTTTGGAGCAACTAACTCCACTCCTACCCTAAACCTACCCACTCTCAACAATATAAAACACGTACCAGGCAAATAAATGTACAGTCACATGTATTTATTGCAAAAAAGTATTAACTCATGTTGCATTCCAAGTCTTTTAAAGTCAGACGATATCTCCATGTTGAAATGATGATCCCGCCTCTTCGTGAACAGAACACACACGCACTCGTTTATATTTCTGATTCAAATGAGACACGAGACGACGATGAGAATGATGCGATCGGTCACGAGACACACGAGAGCCAATGGCATTTTACAATCAAAGCTGACGTAATGACGCAATTGGTCACGAGACATACGACAGCCAATGCTGTCAAAGCTGACGTGACGGTTATTCCGGCGGCAATATTTGAAATGTATTAATCTTTGGCGGATGGACTCGACGTTACTGATCGCTTTTGGGGATTTTCTTCACACAAATCAATCGTTTGGCCTCAGAACACTTGGAGTATTTGTACTTTCTGAATAAATTGTGCCTGCAGTAAACACGCTAAAAAGCGATTATGCGTCTTTATAGCATGCCAAAATGGCATACGAATTGGCGTGTCATACATACGCCATTTCATGAGATCAGTCTGATTCAATGAAACTGTATCGTTTTGAAAACGGCATCTTTGCGTGGTAGTGTGGACTGTGAAAACAGAGGCTTTTTAATACGATGACGCAGAGTTGTTTTGTATGCTTTCTGTTTTAACAGCCTTGTTAAATATTAATGTCAGTTTGTACATACTGTTAAAAAACTCAGTGCCTTTTCTCGACATTGCCGCAAAATTTCAAAGAGTAAATAAACGAGTAGCGGAAATGACGCAAGTCGAAGCGTCTTGGATTTGCTCATGTGCATTACGGGGATGTAAGCGGTTTCAGACGTTTCAGTGTAGATGAACATTTTGTGGAAAATGATTGAAAATGATAGTGTGGACGCAGAGCGTTTTTAGATGAAAACTCTGTCTTTATATTTATCCAGATTAGTGTAGACGTAGCCTGAGGTAGCATGTACAGCAAGGTAGTGCTTTGCTAACATGGCAATATGAGGATATGAGCTAACCTCCTCTTTCACCAGCTGCGAAGAAGGCTTGTTTCCCACCTGAGTCTTGAAGAGTTCACCAAACAGTTCAGCTATGGCTGACTTCTTGACAGGAGGAGAGATGAAGCCTCTAGGTGTCCTGTCACTGGGGATTAACTAACTGCTGTGGCCTCCTCACTCTGCAAAATAAAATGACAAAACTTCAATTAACTACTACTGGCTCTGTCATCTTTATTTATATATTTATATAAGCTTTTTTAACAATGCAGATTGTTTCAAAGCAGCAAGTATTTCAAATTATACAATGAAGACATTTTTACACACAAATGAACACTTTGTTAAAATACCTGTTCTTCCATGGTTGCAATCTCTTTGATGAGGTTGTTGTAGATTCTGTCACGACAGGCATCATTCACTGTGCATTTGTTGAGGAAGTCATGACAAGCAGAGTATCTGTTCTTAAAGGTGCACTATGCAACTTTTCGTCCACTAGAGGTCGCCTATTCAAAACAAAGGTGAAGTTTGAGCGCAGCATCTTGGGACATGTGGACTTAACCTCAGAGCTGGTGGAAAATAGGACTCGGGCAGAAAACATGTTGACGGATACGGTTATTAACGTTACTGTAGTATGAAGCAGAGTAGGACCGAGTGTTGTGGAGCTGAGCACGGCTGCTGGAGCGATTGTTACACAAACACCCGCCTCACGAACACCGGGATTTTTATTATGACGGGACACAGTCGCCAGGCGCGCACACTATTTACGCTTTTCTGGTCATGAGTATAAGGTAATACAGCTCTGTTTATCATATTATGTACATTTTAGTGCTTTTAAAATGATGTTATGACGTTACTCTGTGCGTTAGTTCAATGGCTGCTGAAGAACGAGCAAACTCCAGGGACCATGAACAGCGGGGAACAGCAGGAACACACACACAGGAACCACAACTATCTGACAACATGAGACACCAGTTACTGAACATACAAAGACATACACTGATGATAATCAGCTGGCGCTGCTGATCAGTGACCACCCCCACAGACAGTTCACAAGACGAGAGAGAGACAGCGGATTCATTAACGGTGACATTACCCTCTCTAGGAATGCCTCCTTTCATTCCCAGATGGACTTACCTGTCGATTGTAATCATCGATCAAAGAGTGATCCAGAATGTCTCTAGCAGGAACCCAACTTCTCTCCTCCGGTCCGTAACCCTCCCAGTCCACCAAGTATTGAAATCCGTGTCCCATCCTTCTCGAATCCAGAATACGTGAGCCACGGATGTCCCAGAACAACGGGTGCCAGTGGAGAGTGCATGATGTAGAAGTGTATTGTCTTAGTGTGGTTGCCGGATATGATGAGCATGAGAGGGTCAGTGATGTGTGCGATGATGGGAAGTGGTTGGCCATTGAGGGCATTGACAGAGATGTGATGATGGAGTGGTGTGAAGGGGATTTGAAGTTTCTGAGCCAGTCCAAAGTCCATGAAATTAACTTCCGCTCCCGAATCCAGCAGTGCTTGCGTGTGAGCTGCCCACCTAAGTCTTACCGGAAGGAGAGTGGATGATGGTGAGGTCTTTTTAGCGGAGATCCCACCCGATAGTAGCCTCAGCGTTACTACCGGGCTTGATCTTTTACCGGGCAGGAGTTGATGAAGTGACCCGGCTTGCCGCAGTACAGGCACAGTCCCAGGAATCTCCGCTTCTCTCTCTCCTCCCGGGAAAGCCGAGCTCTCCCCACCTGCATGGGCTCGTGATTGGAGACGGGGCTGACCTCTCAGCTCTCTCTTCTGTCACTGCATGCCTCCTTCACTTCACGAGACTGTAGTCCATGCTGAAATCGACCCAACTTGCTCAGCCGAGCGTCGACTCTTAATGCCAGTTCTATCAGTCCGTTGAGATTAGAAGGGAGGTCCAGCATATAAATCTCTCTTTGGACACGGTCAGCCAGCCCATGCAGGAATCGGTCCCACTGCGCCACCTCGTTCCAACGGCACTCTGCGGCCAGGGTGCGGAACTGGATGGAGTATTCCGACACCGAGCGTTCTCCTTGGCGAAGATCGCCGAGTAGTCTGGCCGCCTCCCTACCCGCCGCCGCATGATCGAAGACCCTCTTCATCTCTTCGGAGAGTGCCTGGAACGAGGCGCAGCATGGATCCTAAAGAGCCACTTTACCCGACAGTAATGTGAGCACGAATGCCACCGTCGACCTCTCTTGTTGAAATGTCAGTGGCTGTAAAGAGAAGTACATCGAACAACGGGTCAAGAATGCTCTTCAGTAATCTGGGTCACCTGCATAACCCTCCGGGGTGGGTAGGCGCGGCTCTCGTGGGGAACTCTCCTAGATGGCAATGGGTTGTACGGGCGGTGTGGGCGGCGCAGTGGGGCTCCTGAGTAGTTGAAGTTGTCGGGTGAGCTCGGACACCTGCGTTACAAGAGCTTGGACCGCCCGCCCTGTGTTGGGGATGCCCTCTTCTTGCTGGTCCATCCTCGCAATATTACGGGAGGCAAATTCGTCCCAACTTGTAGCGCTTGCTGCATCCATCGATGGTCAGATCGTTCTGTAATGATACACAGACAGTGGATGCAAATGCAAAAGCTCTTTATTAGATTGGCACAAGCCACAAAGAACACAGGGTCAGACGGCCACAAGACGATGACAACGAACGCAGGGACCTCGGTGGACGGCGTGGTGAAGGTGCTCCAATCCCGTGAGTGATCCTAGTGAAGTGCTTGTAAGGCTGGAAAAACCTAGTAGATGCCGAAATGTCTAATTGCTTTGAGAAAACAAAGAAAATTAGCACCTGAACTTATTCATACCAAGCCTGCAGTCTCCCTCTCATTTACTGAAGCTTTCGCGCCTCGATCGCCCCCCGGTGACCGGTCCCAGTATAGCCGCCCCTCTGTGTTTTCTAATGGACGCGAGGCAAACTAAATAATAAAATTACACTTCAAAATGTTTTCCCCAAAGTTAGTTTATGTCACTGAAGGCAGTTATCATCACGATGATTTCATTTCAGGTGTTCGTTTTAAAAATAAGTTTAGTTTGAGTTAGTTATTTGATGCTATAAAAACGGGGGGGGGGGGTTGACGTCATGATTGACAGCTGAGACTGACGGCTTCTCTGAGTGAAGTTGTCACTGAGGCACTAACAGACTTTTTTCGAAATTATTGGGAGAAGATTAGAGCTTTAGCTTTAATTTCTACATTTCCATAACTGTTTATTTCACACCAACATAATTAATTGTTCTGCATCTGCGAGAGTGTGGGCGGGCTTTTGATATCGCAGCTGTACTTCCTGCTCTACTTCCTGCGCTCTACTTCGCAACTCCGGTCTCGAAATCGCTACTGCGCAGACTCGGTCCCAAGATGTCCGCGCCGTGCAAGGCCGCCTAAAAGCTTTAAATCTACCAAGCGGAAACGGATGATGTCGAGTCGTCCATATTTTTTTACGGTCTATGATTCATACAGTTAGCATCTCCCTCCGAGACGACATCACACTGAGTGAACCGTCTATGAATGACACTAATTTACATGCCTTTCCTTTCACATGAAACTTCCTCCAAACTCCTGCCCTCCCAAACTTGAGATCACCTGAAATGCACCAGAAATCTCTTTGTTACAATGTCAATCCTCACGATACAGTATTATATGTGTTTGATATCATTTGAAATGTCTCAGTGCGACTGGTACAAATATCTCAACTCCACAGAAGTAATCTAGAACATCCTAAATGTTTTAAGAGTTTTAAGATATCTTGCCTTGGTGTGTGGTGGGTGTGGCTTTCAGCCATTTGGCCTCTCTTCTATACAAATCTATAGGATTTGATTAATGCAAATTTCTATTGTGAACTGGTGTTTCCATTTGAAAGAGTTTCAAATGGTTCTGGGTATGCATCTGGGTCTGGTTATTTAAGGAAATGTTGCAAAGAGCTCAGGGCTCGATACTGTATTCAGGTCAGCCCGTAATGCTGGAAGTTAACCCATGCAGCATTATGTAATTTTCAGAAGTCAGGTATATATTTCATTCTTTACTTCAGAGTATTTGATGTTATATATGGATTACCTTTGAATTGATTATGTAATTGGCTTTATACATTTACCTGACTGTTAATAAATTGTTACACTTTGATTCTGACTTGCTCTGGAATTAGTCAGGTTACGAACGGGCATAATTTCAACAAAGGGTTAAACGGAATAATTAAATGTGTACTTAAACTATTAAATATAAATGACCAAATAACCAATTGGCATTCTAACCTAAATTCTAAATTATGATTAAATGGAGTCAGATTAAGAAGATTTGGAATAAATTCCCTTTTCCCCGCTGAAAAGACCGAACGCGCAGCGACCTTCACCCGCCGATCGTTAGCCTCCATTGGGACGATTTGGGCAGGCTTACATGTTCTTATCCCGGTGCTGAATGGAACAGCCAGACGACAAAGAACGAGCAAACTCCAGGGACCACCAACAGCGGGGAACAGCAGGAACACACACACAGGAACCACAACGATCTGACAACATGAGACACCAGTTACTGAACACATAAAGACACACACTGATGATAACCAGCTGGCGCTGCTGATTAGTGACCATGCCCACAGACAGTTCACAAGAGGAGAGAGAGACAGCGGATTCATGAACCGTGACGCCGTCTACGATCTTTGACAGAAATGGGGTTAAAGTTACGGCAGTTTAATGCCTACAAAAACGGCCGGTTTGGACTACAACAAGCTTCTTCCTGAGTTTGTGACATCATAAATCCTTGCTAGTCACCGCCGATGTGACTTCTGCCCGTAATGGTAAGGGGCGTGGCTTTACAACCAACCTGTGCTTGGCACTTCAGGATGGGCTTCAAGTGTTAGTTCACCCAAAAATGAAAATCATTTCATTAATTACTTACCCTCATGTTGTTGGACACCTGTAAGACCTTCGTTCATCTTCGGAACACAAATGAAGATATTTTTGTTGAAAGCTGATGGCTGAGAAAGGCCTCAGATAGGCCTCCATTGGCATTCAGTACATTTCCACTGACCCACTTGCAAGACCCATAAAAGGCACTAAAGACGTCGTTACAAAGTCCATTTCACTACAGTGGCTGTACAATAATTTTCGAATGGGATGAAAATAGTTATTGTGCGCACAAAAATCTAAATAACGACTTTATCCACCATGTTATTGACGTGAACTCAACGCATGCGCGAGAATATTACGCAGATCCGCTGTTCGAATACTTGACCTGGAAGAGGAGGAGTTTTTTGCCACTGTACAGCCACTGTAGTGAGATGGACTTTGTAACGAAGTTTTTAGTGCATTTAATAGGTCTTGTGAGTGGGTCAGTGGAAATATACTGAATGCCAATGGAGGCCTTTCTGAAGCCTTTTTCAGCCATCAGCTTTCAACAAAAATATCTTCATTTGTGTTCTGAAGATGAATGAAGGTGTTACGGGTGTCCAACGACATGAGGGTGAGTAATTAATGAAATAATTTTCATTTTTGGGTGAACTAATCCTTTCATAGAAAGCAGGAAGCAAACGAGGCCGTTGAAAGGACAGTGGACAGTGGTGTGGAATAAAGGTAAAATATAAGAAAATTACACTCATGACAATGCAGGAGCTTAATGGAGCTGAAGAGCCGAAGTTGGTAATATCCACAAATCTGACCATGGATGCGCAGAATTAGTCAGTCACATTGCCGAGGAAATGCGCCGCAAATCTGTCTGCAATGTGAAAGAAATGGATTCACGGATGTCAATCACAATTGATGAAAGCACCATTGATGGCAGACCCTATCTAATAATCTGTGTAAGGTGTGACGTCAGCGGTAAGGGGGATGTAGACAATGTTTTCCTGGATCTAGTGGAACTTACAGATGGGGTCGATGCTGAATCCATTTATAACTCAATGAAGACGAGTCTACATAAAGCTGGGATGGATGAGGACATTTTGAAGACGCACATGATGAGCATTGCCACAGATGGATCTGTGGTGCTCACAGGAAAAGCCAGTGGGCTTGTTGTTAGACTCAAAGAAAAGTTTCCAAAGGTGCAGTCTGTTCACTATCTGGCACATAGATTAGAACTGGCTGTCAGAGATGGCTTAAAGGAAGTGTATGTAAGATTGTGGCCAAAACTGGTACTGCAATATAATTTCAAATGACTGCAGAGCGGTGTATCCTCCTCTCCCCAGATGCCGAATCACTACTGACTTTGTGATTGATAGATAGGTGGAGCTTCAGGCAAAAACATCAACGTCAGTTGAGGGCTGCAACAACAACTTTTAAATGGCAATATCCTGGCCGGACTACTGTTGTCAGTGATACAAGTATTTAAAATTAACATGATTTCTTAATGTCTAGTGACATATCAGGGACGTTTTATGATTAATTGAAATACATTACTTACATACAGTTCCTTTAAAGAAGTGGTTGGCACTAATCAGCTATAGTTCTTTATTTCAAAGTGATTCTTACTCCAATCAGTCAACCAGGAACGCCAGATTGCTTAGAGAAGCATCGGCCGAGCTTGACATGGAAATACTGAAGATAGGTCAAATATTCAACATCAGATGGGTTGCCAGCAGCTTTAAACAAGTAAAAGCAGTATGAAAAGATTTCCCCACACTAGCACTCCATTTCAAAACAGCCAGTGAGGACACATCACGCAATGATCTTGAGGCAAAAATACAAGGGACTTCTCAAGCAAATGGCTAACTCATGGGTTGTGGAAGATTTGGGCGTCATGAAAGACATCCTGTGTGAACTCCAAAGCCTGTCTCTCAAGCTGCAGACAAGAGAAATGTCACTTGTGAATCCAAATCTCGCCATCCAACAAACTATCAATGTTTTGACGCCATGAAGACAAATTGTGGGGGGAAATCAAACATGAAGGCTGAACAGTCAGTCTCATCTGACCGTTTTAAAGGCATAGAGCTGAGTAGGAGGCAGAGCAAAAATATACAGGTCTAAGTTTCATGAATCCACAATTGCGTCCTTAACCAAGCGATTACCAGTCAAATTTGGTTAGAATACTGATTAGAATCAATATTTCATTGAAAATGGACATGACTGTATGATTATGCTTTAACTCAAAACAAAAAATTTCAGTGATTTATTTTATCCTTTAAAGCATAAATAGATGGCCCTTTACAACATTGTGGAGTTCTCAGATTGCTCAGTAGGGATTGTCAGCAGTAAATGGTTAAATGAGGACTCCTCCATAACTCTGTGGTCACCTTATCCACAAGTTTCCTATGCCCCATGAACCCTTGCGTCAAAAGTGGGTTTATTTCTGGTTCGAAATAAACAAGCGGGACGACATTGACATTTAACAATTAACAGTCAAGCTATCCAAACGTGCTAACTATGTGGGAACACAACCTCAACAAACTTAAAAATGGTGAAACAACAGTACCTTTACCCTCCGCTGTAGTTGGTTGGGAAGATGACTTAAAAAAGCGGCCTCGTATCACGTATGGTAGTATTTTTAGCTATTTTCTTGATTCAGTAGCCTGTGATGGTAAGGCAATGAGCAATTTGAAAAGCTCAGAGGTGTATCAGTATCTGCATAGTGTTAAAGTCGGTCGGGTGTTATTTAAGGATGTTGGAAACAACCTAGTTTATCTAAAAGAGGACGTTGAGCCGAGCCAGAGCCTTCACGTATCCCATCATAAGGCTTGGGTGCTAGCATCGGTGACAGGTGAAGTACAGACAGCGGGTTGTTCATGTATTGCAGGGCCAGGACGCTCTTGTAGTCATGCAGCAGCACTTTTGTGGAAGATCAGTAAAGTAAGGACAATTAAAGGGGTACTTCAGCGCTGGGAAGATGAATCTGTATTTAAACTGGGTCATCAATGCAGTAGAAATGTGAAATTATTTTTGAATTTGGTGTCTTCTAGACTGAGAAAGGACAGAAAATTTATTTTTGTCCCATGGGGATGAAAGACTACAATTCCCAGAATGCTTCGCTGCCCTGTGAGGCCATTCCCAACACCACCAACTTGATTACTGTGACTGAGTTAGAGACAATTAAAAACTGAACGTGTCTGTTCAATATAATGAGTGAGTCACCGCGCGAGTGTCACAGCACTGAGCACTAACTGCACGAGTGATGAGAGCTGAGGTAATCGCGACAACACTCGAGGCATACATTCACAACGCGAGTTCAGTCTGGCGTGTTTCAGTTCATGCCTTTGCAAGCTTAACTTTCATAGAAATTAATTTGAGAAGTTAAAAGACTTACATTGCTCACCATAGCTCCGTTTAAATGAGTGCCTGTAGCTGTGGGCTGAGCTCTCTCTGCGAGCTGAGTGTGACCGCCCATCCCCCATGGGCGGATTCAAAACATGCGGAAATGGCTCCCTCTGCTGGCTGTAGTCTTTAGCCTTTGGGCAAACATTCCTCCTATGATGCAAAAATCGTCAATTTGCATCATAGGAGGAATTTTTCCAGAAATAAAATGCATAAATCTCTTGTCTCAGGGGGATATGAGGGGGGAAAGCTCAATCATTTGAATATACTCCAGGGTTTCTACTGATACAAAGCCATATGCTAATCGCTGAAGTAACCCTTTAAGTGCACTCACTGTGTTTGTTTATTGTATTGCAATATTATTAATTAACTAATAAATGTACTAAATTGAAATGTTTAGTGTGTGTCATTCATTCATGTTCTGCATATGTTGCTTCACAGTAACTTCGTTGGTTCATTTTGGCTTATGTTCAAAACACTCACGTTTACGCCACTCAATTAGTTTAGTCCGGTTATTTGTACACCCGCGAACAGCACATGTTGTCCCTGAGCTCCGCAACGACATCTCGCTTAAAGGTTTGCGACTTTACATATTAAAACAATGATCCGAATTATTAAACAAAAACGTAGCCTCGTGCATGAATTTCCTGGAAAGACATGGAAATCACATGAAATCAATATTTTGGGCACAGCGGATAGATTTTTTTTCTTTTTCCAGAATTAGAAATAATTTAAACTGAGCATCTGCTCTCGTTTTCATTAAAAGTACAGTACAACCAACATACTACTACTACTACTATAAACAGATTCAGGGAAGAATTTGGCCGCTCAATGGAGAAAATTGTATTGGGAGTTTTGGGTTAGTTTTGTTGCAGAGACCTGGCAACCCTATCTCCCCGGAACGCGAAGGATTGAACGGATTCTCCGCAGCCTAGCCCATCCCACGGCAGAGGAATACAAATATAAATGTAAGTATTGTGTTTTAATTTACTTAAATAACCAACGAAACGTGTTAAAAACCTGGGGTCTTTATTTCTTAACGTGAACTTGACGCCTGCGTTACCACTGCGGCTTTATCCTTAGTTGATCTGATGTAATATTTTATTTTGTTTTATGGAGCAGTTAGCAGACAGCTTTTTTAAAATAAGGGCCGCAAATTAGTATTTATTTACCCGGCCGAAAAACCCGGCCAGTGTGGATTGACACTGATCACTCTGTCTGGGTTTATTCTGCGATAACAACAGGCTGGGTGTACATTATCCCTTACTTATACCCCTCCTTATCCAGTTGATAACAATAGTCTATCATAAAAGCTGCGTCTACAAATGTTTTAACCAAATTTGAGTATCTAGAAATATGATTTCTGGAGTATTTTGTATACATGTATAATACATACAAAATGTATAGCTGCATCATATATTTAAAATTCCACCCCTGCCTTGCAGGTATACAAAAAAATTTGGGACAACTAAAAAAAATACATGTATGCAAGTTAATAGACACATCTTTTCTGACATGTATTGCTGTTGTGTTTGTTGTTTTTAACAGGAATGTTTATTTTCTCTGCATTAGGATTGCAAGTGTTCTGGGACAGGTGAGGGAGTGAAAAACTTGGCCATGGTTTGTCCTCATGAATGACGTGTTGGGACAGGCATTCTAACCCTCCTCTCCTCATGAATGAGGTGTTTGGACAGGCATTCTAACCCCCCTGTCCTCATGGCCTTCACCCCTGAGAACCATGGGCGTCGCTAGGCTCATTTCAGACGGACTTCAGCTTTTATTTGTAAATAAAAAGTTATTTCTCTGCATTGTTTATTTTTGTAATGCAAATTTTTTTTTAATGAAACCAATAAATTGTTTGCATATTTGTCATGCAAGTTTTGTAAATGAAATCAATTATTCTGTTGGCTACATTTATTTTTGTCATGTCAATTAATTTGTAAATGAAACAATAAATTGTTCTAAAAAATATTTACAGTACTTGTTTACAAGTATTTACAAGATAAGTTACGTTTAAGATGGGAAAAACTAAATAAAATGTTAAATGAACTGTACATAAAAAATAATGGAAGAAAGGGTTTTATGTAGACTTTTATTGAGCAGGGTGGAGACCCTTGATGAGCTGCACAATAGAGACCCTGGTAAAGCCTTTGTCAGCGGGACATCATCTGGGATCAGCGCATATTTCCACCTGTCCAACAGGTTTGCAGTGCTGACTCAGTCGACTGCTGCCATGTCGCTTAGATGTTTTCAGAAAGAGTGATGAATAAATTAAATGAACTTACATCCTCAAAATCAAACCATAACATATTTGAACATGCATAACTGTTCTATGAGCTTAACTCTGCAGGACAGCGGCCCTCCAGGACCAATGGTTCCTATCCCGGATCTTGAGACATATTTTAGTGTATTTTATTTTTGGATTCTATAATGTTCATATTTTTTAAACAATATCAAAATCTAATATCCATGTATAAAAAGTCAGTTTTTCATTGAACTACAATATTTGCCTCTGAGATGAAGATTAAACTCAAATACAGAGTAAATATATTTTGTTGCAGCATTTGTAATGTTTAGCAACTGTGACAGCTGCCGTTGAAAAGTAGCAGTAACAAACAACTGCCTAACAACAAAACAACTAAAGATGTTCACTTCCGTCCATTTATGTACATAATAAAGAGTATAAACTACATAAACTCGCATGTTGGTTACACATTAGTTGACATTTGAATATTTATTGCATTTTTTATTTATTTATCATTAGATAAGGCTACTGGAGTAAATTGAATCCCAATGCTTACGTTGCATTTATGTGTAATCTGGCTTTCTTTAAAAAAAAAATCTGATGTCGCGGCGCGCAATGAATTCTGGGGTTGGCAAGGCCGCGAAGCATCCGTCCGACTATCCTTCGTTTCACGGGAAAAGAAGGACGCATTTGCAGGCGTTATTTTGAAGGAGCCTTCGAAGGACCTTTGAATTGGGACAGCCTTCGTCGCGCCGCGGTGACGCAATCCGCTATACCTTCCACTGTAAACAAGTCTCGGTGCGTCCTTTGAAGGCCGCGTCGGCCGCGCACTTCGAAGGACACAGCCTTCAGAGGACGCAGCCCTTGAATTGGGACACAGCTCACATGTATCTGTCAAAGGGCAAGCCATATTAAACATTACACTATTTGTCCATAGAATTTTTTTGGCCAATTCAGTGCTGTAATTTGATTTCCGTAGAGTTGGCAGATGCAACAAAACAATAATGACATTCGTTGTAGATTATTTTCATAATCGATTATTTTATTGATTAGTTGTTTGCAGCTCTAAAAGCAATGTTATTTGACTCTTCTTGTATCAATAGGATACACTTGTAATTAAATTCCTATTTTTCTTTTAAGTCAACCGTTTTTAAACCAAGTTAAGGTAATCAATCCTCTTATCTCTAAACTTACCTGGGTATGTTGCTTAGCCTTCTTTCTAGAATAACTCCCAGGCATTAAATCAGCTGGGACAGTGAGAGCATGCCATCAAAAAGGAAATGAATTCCTCTCAAATGACCTCACATTTCTTGTGCTTATGAACGATTACCTTATTTCTCAGTCTTTTAATACTCACATTGATTTTCTTTTTCAGAGGGCAACTGTAACTGCTCGCTAGACAGAATACTCATGTTTGCAACTGGATGCGATGTTCTGCCTCCTATTGGATTGAAGCCTCAATCGTCCATTGAGTTCTGACATCCTCCAGATTCTTTACCACCTTTACCAAATAACTGTCCCATTTGCAACATGCAAGGGTTTGGTCAAGAGTAAGAGAACTACTTTGTTTACAAGTTTGTTTAAAGGGAGAGGTCACCCAAAAAGGTAAATTCTATCATCATTTACCCTCAAGTTGTTCCAAACTTGTAAAAGTTTCTTTCTTGTGTTGAACACAAAACAAGTAGATCATTTAAAAAATGTTTGTAACAAGACAGCTGACTATTGTTGTATTATACTATGGAAGTCAGTGGCTACTTTCAATAGTTTGGTTACAAACATCTTAATTTGTGTTCAACAGAAGAAACTCACACAGGTTTGGACGGTAAATTATAGAATTTACATTTTTGGGTGAACTATCCCTTTAAAAAAGTATAAGCGTTTAGGACATGTTTGTGTCAACCTTATAACATCCCAATACATTGGATAAGTTATATCATAATGTGTACTTAATACTTAAACGTTGAAAGGGTTTCACAATGAAAGAGTTCTACATCAAATTTAATGTACACAACAGTTCAATGAAAATAATTAATATAAAAGAATTATTTGAAATGGTGTTTGTGATAATGTTCGTGTGTGGGAAGGAAGAGGACAAGGGGGTCGGCTGGACTGCTGACGCTATTTTATTTCTTTAACTCAAAACACAGCAAGCACACTCAGGCGTATGACTTTTTCTCAATACTCTTTGACAATAACACTTCCGGGTCACAGCACTTCCGGCTTCCGGGTCAACTCAGTCTCTGTGGGGGATGTGCGTCAGCAGTCCGTCTCTCTCTCCCAGGCTTCCGCTTCCACAGGCGTTTTATCCTCTCCCCACGCCCATTACTGGAACAAGATACAGGTGTTATTAATCTGCGTCCAACCCACTCACTTACCGCTAGTCCCGCGGCTCTCTCTCCCGCTGCAGACCTCGCTGAACCACGCCCCCCTTGCCACATACCCCCACCGCCCGACTCAGGCCGGGGAGCCGTCCGGCCTGCAGTGGAGCCATTGGAGAGGAGCGTGGTCCGAACAGAGGGTGAACTCCCGCCCCAGGAGGTAATAGCGGAGGGTGAGAACGACCCACCTGATGGCAAGGCACTCTTTTTCGATGGTGCTGTACTTAGCCTCTCTCTTAGAGAGCTTGCGGCTAATGTACAGCACCGGCCGCTCTCCCCCCTCCACCTCCTGGGGCAGGACTGCGCCCAACCCCCTGTCTGACGCGTCAGTCTGCAACAAGAAAGGGAGAGAAAAGTCAGGGGAGTGTAAAAGCGGCCCGCCACATAGAGCAGCCTTAACTCGGATGAAGGCCTGCTGGCATGGCTCCGTCCAGTGGACCGTATCTGGTAGCCCCTTTCTAGTAAGGTCAGTCAAAGGGCTGGTGAGGTCCGAATAATTTGGTATAAACCGTCTATAATATCCCGCCAGCCCCAAGAACTGCCTTACCTCCTTTTTGGTCTTGGGTCTCGGACAGGTTGCAATCGCGGCAGTCTTATCAATTTGGGGACGCACCTGCCCATGACCCAAGTGGAAGCCCAGATACCTTACTTCCACCCGCCCAATCGCACACTTCTTCGGATTGGCCGTGAGCCCCGCTCCTCTCAGCGACCTCAGGACCGCCCTGACATGCTGCATCTGCCGCTGCCAATCGTGACTGTAAATCACGATATCATCCAGATAGGCAGCAGCATATGCGGCATGTGGACGCAAAATCCTGTCCATGAGGCGCTGGAAGGTAGCGGGAGCCCCGAACAAACCGAATGGAAGCGTGACAAATTGGTGCAATCCAAACGGCATGGTGAAAGCTGTCTTTTCTTTGGACAATGGAGACAAGGGGATCTGCCAATAGCCCTTTGTTAAGTCCAATGTCGAATAAAATCGAGCCGTGCCCAGCCGATCAAGCAACTCGTCAACCCGCGGCATTGGATAAGGGTCGAATTTCGACACAGCGTTCACCTTTTGCAATAGTCCACACAGAACCTGACCGAGCCGTCGGTTTTAGGAACCAAAACTATCGGGCTCGCCCAGTCACTGTTGGAATCCTCTATTACTCCCATGTCCAGCACCGCCCCTAATTCTTCCTGAACCAACTTTTTTTTGTGTTCAGGTAAACGATACGCCCGGCTGCGAACTACCACGCCCGGCTCGGTCTCGATATGGTGCTGAATTAAGTCGGTGCGTCCCGGTAGGGGCGAGAACACGTTGGCAAACTCCGCCTGTAACTTTGACAAATCAGTGAGTTGGGACGGTGAGAGGTGATCTCCACCAGGGGCCAACGCGACTGATTGTGCCTTGATGCTCGCCTCTGGCCCGAGATCATCCTCCCCCCCGATCACCGTTGCCAACAACACTGATTCGACCTCATTTTAATTTTTTTAGGAGATTGAGGTGATAGATTTGACGTGCCCCGTTCCTATCGGACCGTATCACTTCATAATCGAGATACCCGACCTGTCGTGCGACCTCAAACGGCTCCTGCCACTTTAACATTAATTTTGAGCTCGACGTAGGGAGTAATACGAGCACTTTCTCTCCCGGTGTGAATTTACGTAATTTAGTACCCCTGTTATACGACCGGCCCTGGCGGTCCTGGGCTTGTAAAAAATTCTCCCTGGATAGCCGCCCCAGTGTGTGGAGTTTTGTTCGCAAGTCCAGCACATATTGAATTTCATTTTTTGCCAAAGAAGGCCCCTCCTCCCAAGTTTCTCGCAGGACATCCAGCGTTTGCGGGTGATAGACGCTTGTTCGAATGGGTTTAATGCCCAGTAATCCGTACAGTTCGCGTAATGTACGTGACATAAACGCTGTGCCTTGATCAGTGAGGATTTCTTTCGGAACCCCCACCCGGGAGATCAGTCGAAACAGTGCGTCCGCAACACTCTTCGCGGAGATGTTGCGGAGGGCCACTGCTTCCGGATATCGTGTTGCGTAGTCCACGATAACTAACGCAAAACGATGTCCGCGTGCGGATCGCTCTAATGGCCCGATGAGGTCCATCCCAATTCTCTCGAAAGGGACCTGCATTAATGGAAGGGGGCGCAATGGCGCTTTTGGAGCGGCCAGTGGATTTACCAACTGGCATTCCGGACAAGACGCGCACCACCTGCGCACGTTGTCATGAATGCCTGGCCAAAAAAATCGGGTCATGAGGCGATTCAGTGTGGCCGCCTGTCCCAAGTGGCCCGCCATTGGATTGGAGTGAGCTCCCGGAAAAGCATTTCCCGGCGGCTCTTCGGAACTAATAATTGGGTTGTATCTACCTTTTTCCGAGTGTCTTTGGTCACTCGATACAACCGGTCTTTTAATATGGCGAAATAGGGATAGGTGACAGGCAAGGCGGGTTGGAGAGACTGGCCGTCGATAGAGCGGACCTGCTGGAAGGCGTTTTTGAGGGTCTCATCTTGTGACTGCTCCAGATGGAAGTCATCGCGGTCCGAGAGAATTAGTCGCTCGATCCCGCTCGTTTCCTCTGAAGCCGTCCCCAAGGGTCCCGTCTCAGTCTCCCCAAGCTGCACTCGCGCCGTCCCCATCCTAGCCTTTTTTCCCCAAGCGGCTTCCGCACATAACGACCCCAATAAAACCGCAAATGCGGGCCAATTCGTCCCTAGGATTAGCGGATGCCGGAGGTGAGGACTAACCGCCACCTCTACACTATGCTTTTCTCCCCTAAACTGAATTGTGATTGGGACAACCGGATATTCCACCACATCCCCGTGCACTCACCACACCTTAACCACGCTGCTTGTATCCAATGCCCCAGGCTGCATCAGGCTTTGATGGATTGAGGTTTGGTTACATCCTGAATCCACCAAGGCCTGATATGTACCCCCCTTGATACTCACAGGAATTTGGTACTCTCCTGCTTGATCGGGGGTGGCCTGCGGGACGTCCGGAACCCGGATCATTGTCCCGATGTCCATCATCGGACACCGGTCCACAAAATGATCCGGGTCCCCACAACGCCAACAGGCCAGCCCAGGCCTAACCGCCGCCCCAGCAGGGAGTGGGTTGGAGAATAGACGTGGAGAGGGGGTGGAACCGGAAGCATTATCCCCTCCCGCTCCCATCAGCCCCGCCCCCCTGGGCAGGGCCCTCGAACTCCCGAACAGCCCAGGGCCCATTCCGCCCCGGCCTCTGGGGGTAATGCGAGGAGGGCCCGGAGGGCGGGACCTAGGGGGACAGGGCGAGAGAGAGAGACAGAGGGGGGAGAGAGAGAGGAAGAAATTAGTAGGGGTTCGCCAACCCCCGGGCACGCCACCATGTGGTCCTCCGCCAGGTTGATGGCCGTCTCCAGCGACGTGGGCCGGTGGCACTGGAACCACTCGGCTGTCTTCTTCGGTAGCCGAGCGATGAATTGCTCCAGCACCACCAGATCGACAATGTGGTCCACGTCGCTTCCGCCGGCTCTCTCTCCCGCTGCAGACCTCGCTGAACCACGCCCCCCTTGCCACAGTGTTTCTTATTGTATAATAAAATATAAAAAGTAAATCAATCAGTTACAAAATCAGTGTACAATGTTGAAAAAATAAAATAAAAATAAAGGTAATGTTAATGATTTTAGTTAAAAGAAAACACTCAATTGCATTTCACACCTTTCTTTGGATTTTATATTTTATTTTGCAACACGAGTTTGGACAGGAGGTTGTGCTGGAGTGCTGGAGGACTGGCAGGAGGCGGTGATGGAGCAGGAGATTAAGCAGGAAATGGAGCAGGAGCCGATGCCATAACTGGAGGCCTGGCAGGAGCCAGAGATGGAGCAGGAGCAGGAGCCGGTGCCAGAACTGGAGATGGAGCAGGAGCCGGTGCTAGAACTGGAGATGGAGCAGGAGCCGGAGGCCTGGCAGGAGGTGCGGCCCCACTGCGTAGAGCCCCCGGTGCCTCGAGGAGCGTCGTGACTTAAAGAAGCAGGTCAAAATGCTCTCAGAGACTCTGGGGGAGATCTACAGGCCACAAAGGCCAGCCATCCTACTGTCCTTTGTTTGGGTAAGTCCGCCTTCTCATGTTGAACCGTTTGTGGGTGTGTTTGCTGACTATTTGTATTTCTCATTCTTTTCAGGTCGAGGGATGCGTCTGTTGCCCAACCACAGTGTGGAACAGAAAACGCCCGCAATGCTCTGTTGCTTCATATAAACCTTAAATAAAATCTTAAAATTCATACTGTCCTGTCTGTTTTGGCACTGAAGACTGGAGTAATGATGATAAATTCAGCTTTGATCACAGGAATAAATTACACTTAACTATATATTCACATAGAACATAGTTTTTTTTACATTTTAAAAATATTTCATAATATTACAGCTTTTTACATTAATAATATAATAATAATCATATGTTTATTTTTTATAGCGCCTTTCAGGAACCCAAGGTCGCTTTACAATGTAGTACAAAAACAATCGGCCTGTTCATGATAACAAATAAACAAGCAGGTGTACAACAATCAATTCCAGATAGACAACAACAACAAAGAAGTTACATAATCAAACCGAACAATTAACAGCAACTAGTCATGTAACATGAAAAGGTGTAAGATCACTTTGAAGGCTGATGTGGTGCGATAATTATTTACTGCCCAAAGAAAACAGGTGAGTTTTAAGTTCAGATTTAAACAACTGTAGAGTCGGTGCGTTACGGATAGTCAAGGGCAGCTTGTTCCATAATATAGGGCCAGTAACACTAAAAGCCCTACCTCCCATAGTAGTGCGTTTAAACTTTGGTACAACAAGCAGATTATCATTGCTGGATCTGAGGGTCCGGACAGGAATATATCTGTGAACTAACTCAGCAAGGTAAAGTGGTGCAGGGCCATGAATGGCTTTGTAGACTAAAACTAACAGTTTAAACTGGATGAGGCTGGCCACAGGAAGCCAGTGAAGTTGGCTGAGGATGGGAGTGATGTGGACAGATTTTTTTATTAAACGTTTAGTGCTCGGGCAGCAGAGTTTTGTACCATTTGGAGGCGATGTATAGCCTTTGCTGGTAAGCCGCTGTATAGAGCATTGCAGTAGTCAAGTTGTGAGGTTATGAATGCGTGAATAACGGTTTCAGCATCATTAAAGTTGAGTGATCGGCGGATACGTACAATATTTCGCAAGTGGAAAAAGCATGTCTTAACTGTCTGACCAATATGTGAGTCAAAAGATAATGAAGAGTCAAGCAATACCCCCAGATTACGCAGTTTTTGAAGGGTTAATCCGTACACCATCAATATTAATTAAAATGTCATGTTGCAAATTTTGAGATTTAGGGCCAATCAACAAGATTTTCGTTTTATCAGTATTTAATTGTAGGAAGTTATCAGTCATCCAGGTTTTAAGTTCCTGAAGGCATGAGTTAACAGAAGTGGAAGGATGAGTTAAATTGGGTTTAACTGTGAAATAAATCTGAATATCATCAGCATAACTGTGAAAGTAAAGACCATGTCGTCTGATTATCTGACCTAGTGGCAGCACATAAATGAGAAATAAGAGCGGACCAAGTACAGAACCTTGAGGTACACCATGAGTGATAGTAACGGTACTTGATCGATCTTTACCTATTCTTACAAACAGCTGTCTATCTGTAAGATACGAGGTCAACCACTGAAGAGCAGCACCAGTGATGCCTATCGCAGATAGTCGGGAAAGGAGCGTGGAGTGGCACACAGTGTCAAAGGCCGCACTGAGATCGAGCAGAACAAGTACACTGTGTGCACCAGAATCAGAAATCAGGAGGAGGTCGTTTAGCACTTTTAAAAGAGCTTTTTCAGTACTATGATAGGGACGGAAACCCGATTGAAGTGGTTCAAAAAGATTATTTTGCTCTAGATGAGACTGCAGTTGTACTATGACGATAACTATAATGAAAAACATTACATTTACATTTAATCATTTAGCAGACGCTTTTATCCAAAGCGACTTACAAAAAAGGGGAGAGCAATAGAAGCAACGAAACAAACAAGGCCAACAACCTGTAAGAGCTGTAAGAAGTCTCAGTTAATTAGCACAGTACACAATTTTTTTAAATTTTATTTTTATAACACAAATGCAGCCTTGGTGAGCAGAAGAGACTTCTTTAAAAACAAAAATCAAAATAGTACAGTTTCCAAACTTTTGACTGGTAGTGTAAATCTGCATGTATTTTCAAATTGTAGTATTTACTTTAATAAAAATAAACATTAGAGCCATATTGACATAATAAAGATTTTACAGCAGAAAACACGATTTTAAGGACACACAGTAGGCCTACCATGAAATTATAATTGCACTGCTTTCCAAATAGTGATAACCTTCTTCATCACAAAGCTGATAGTACTTGATCGACATGGATCCACTTTCTGTCCCTGTATGTTTTCTTCCTCCTCCTCTTCTTCATCATACTCACCCTCTGGAATTTCCCTCTCTGTGTCAGAGCTGTCCCAAAATCTAACTCTAACTTGTGAAAATGACATTGACAGACCTCAGGCCCGTCGAACATGATGTGACTCAGTACTCCACAGGCATTTTTTTTTAATCTTTTTTTATTTAAAAACATTTTTTTTTTGTCAAAAATATATTGATTTTATATATATTTTTTTAAATAATGAAATTTTATGTTTAAAAAAAAAAAAAAAAAAAAAGTGTCCCGCATTTTCATGTCACTACCAAAACTGAATGTTTTAGCCCAATGGCTGAGACTGGCTTTACCCACACCCTTAAAGCTGGGCATACACTGTGCGATTTCTATGGGTTTTCAGCAAGGTTACCTACTCACACTGTACGAGTAGATCGCATGCGATGTAAAGCCAAAGCTCACGATTGATGTGCTCTCACTGTGCGGTCCGAAAGTCGAGCGCATCTTGACTGCTCACACTGTACGGGTGAAAAATGCGCAATAGTTGGCAGGAAATTGCTGATCGTCTCAATGCGTAAGTAGCAGTGTAAACTATTTAAAATACTTTATCAACCTTGAATATGTGTCACAATACATTGCAAAGTTTGTGTGTGAATAACAGTAACGTTAATTGCTTTCACGCAGAAGCAATGAAAGTGAAGGAAAAAGATCCTGGCAGCAGGTGAAAATAAAATATAAAAATATAGTTCAGAATGGTAAGTAAATCTAATGGTATGTGCATATGTAATCAATGCCAGCTTGAAGTTACAACCAATCAGGTTTTTTTTTTTATATTTATTTTTTATGTTTTTATTTTTGTAATTGCAGCGACCAAAAAGAAGACTGAGGTTGCTGGCACTGGGGGAGGGCCACCACCAGCCAGCTTCACTCCTGCAGAGGAGCTGGCTTTGGAAATGAATAAAGGGAGGCCCGTCCTTGAGGGAATAGAGGGGGGGACATCTTCTAAAATGATATCACATAGTATAAGGAGTGAGTATATAAAAGGTGTGTGTGTGTGTGTGTGTTTTATTATCATTATTCCTTCCTGGCTAACTGATTTCCTTTTTCCTTAGGCATTGTAAGTCTAAGTACATCATAGCAGTAATGCCACGTAGAGGTACTTGTGCTACTGTAATGGTGCATTTTGATAACAAAAAAATATATTTTTTCTATCAAGATTCTGTATGCTTTATGGATCCACCAGACATCATGTTGCCTGTGAGTATGAGACCTTTTAAATCAGGCATGTAAGCTAATGAGTTTAACTGAGTTTAATCAGTGGTCACAGGGAGAAGGCCCATCGGTTGAGGAGGATGAGGAGACTGTGTCTGTATGTTCAAGGAGGCCTGAGGTAGTCACAGCTTCCATGCGATACTGTATTGAATATTAAAAAGTGTACTTGTGTGATCAAATGATCATAATGTGTTTTCAGGAAGCTGACACTGTTCCAGAGCCTTCTCAGTCTGGGACCACATGTGACAAAGTGAGTATTAAGAAATGAAAACAATGTGACAAGCGTATTCAATGAAATAACTTAAATCTATGTTGCTACAGAACCCAGAAAACATAAAGGGAGTGTATAAACGCTACCTCCTTAAACAAATAGAAGCGACTGATATGGACATCCAGTATAAAAAAAAATGAAAATGAGGAAGTTGGAGCTGGAAATTCAACAGCTACAGAAAAATGCAAGTAGAACTACCGTTTTTAAAAAAGGACGGAAAAAAAAACATGACCTTTTTGATCACTTTCCACAACATTTATTTGTATGTTTTCACCCCTAACAGGCAGATTCACTCTGAATAAAGACAAATCACATGAAATACTTTGACTTCTGTGTGTGTTTGTTCAACTAAGGAGAAAGTTGAGGGGCCATTGGAAAATTAAAGGCTACACATGGTTTAGACCATATTAAGCAAAATAATTATTTGCATATGTGTCTCGTATAAGTCTGCCTGTTTCGTTTTCTTCCAATACTGCTTCATTGCCCTAGTCTTCCTCTTCAACAATCCTCGGTCGCCTCTCTCTCCTCAGACAAGCAATGTTATGGAGCACTACACAAGCAACTACAATGTCACATGCCCTTGGTGGAGTCACTCTGAGGTGCTTCAGGCACTGAAACCTTGACTTTATCAGCCCAAATGCCATCTTTATACGACCTCTTGTGCGTGCATGGGCAATGTTGTAGTGGTGCTGTGCCGCTGTCTGGGGCTCCTGATAGGGAGTCAAGAGGTAAGGCAGGCATGGATATCCCTTGTCTCCTAGCAAAACTCCTGAGAATTCTCCTGCATAGACAGAAGGAATATATAGATATATATAAAAAAAATCAAAAAAATGTTTTTTTTTTAAGACTAGCATACCTCTTGCTAGTTGCTGGTAGAGAGATGAGGCTCTAAAGATTCTGGAGTCATGCACAGAGCCTGGCCATTTGGCCTCTACATTTGTGATGATCCAATCTGCATCACTAATCATCTAAAAGAAATTAAACCTGTAGGTCACTACATTTTAATTAAAATGAACTAAACACTGGTGCCCAACTTAGTACAGAACACTCAGTGCTAGAGCATAGCCTTCAATATCATCTCAGTGGGACCGTACCTGTACATTGATGCTGTGTACTGATCTCCTATTCACAAAGTCGGCTTCATGTGGACCAGACGGATACTTAATACGCACATGGGTGCAGTCCAATGCACCGATAACATTTGGGAAACCTAGGGAAATGATTTGTTTGTTTTAAATATGTCCCATGTAAAATCAACAGTCAAGAAATATTTCCATGTTTTATAGTTATTTGAACTTACCAGCTATTCCATAAAAGGCATGTTTAATGGTCCGAATAGCTTTGTGGCCAGGGAATGTGATGAACACATAAGTAATCTTTTTAAAGAAAGGTACACATTTCGTACAGAGCGGCAAACTGATGCTTTGCTGATATTCTCTGCATCTCCAACTGTGTACAAAAACGTTCCACTGGCAAAAAAGCGAAGTGCAATGCGCACACCGTCTGTGGGAATGTGAGCGCTCTTTTGCGGCGTGTATTATTTGCAATGTATGGACTTAGTAATCTACAAATATATGCAAACCCATCTCTTGAGAACCTATATCGCTCATACTGTCACGGTTCATGAATTCATCTGCTCGCCCTGCACTGTGTTATGTGGTTCGTGAGTGTTGGTGTATGTGTGTGGTGGTGGGCGTGGCAGCTGATTATCACCCCGCTGATTACAGCACCAGCTGCCACTTGTTTCCTGGGTCTACTTATACCCAGTGTCTAGCGTCTTGTGTTTGTCAGATCGTTGTTTTCGTTTCCCTGTGTTGGTGTGTGGGTGTGTAGGCATTCTCTCTCTCTCCAGCAGGATCGTTGGCGTTTCCTGAGTTCGGACATCGCTCTACTGTCTCACGGAGGATCGCTCTGCTTATTTCCCAGAGGATCGCGCTGCTCTGTTCACGTGGCTTGTTCCCGGGCAGGTTTCTGACCTTCTCTGCCTCTGCTGTGGATCTAGCCTCACCCCTCTTCTGAGGGATCGTCACACACACGGGATTTCGTCACTTCATCAGCGGTCATCACTCACGGCTGCACGGACCAGGGATCGGGATTGTCCATTGGGTTCCTGCGCTACCAGTGCTGACATCATCGTCACGTCATCGAACTCTGACTCTCATCACCACTCTTGCATTATCAATAAAGACAATTATTCACTTGCTCTTAAATCCTCTGCCTTCTTTCCCGTGACACATACAGGTAGCTGTCATTAAAAGCCAATGGGTCTGACCTGTCTCTGAAAGCTCTGTCTCTTTGAATGAAAATTGGAAACCTATGACAGCAAGTCCAGGATGAGCTACGAAGAACCAAACAATCCGAGATCAATCAAATCCAGCTAACTGAGTTAGCCACGTACGAAGAACAGGCCCCTGGGGGCAGTGGGCAGTGGAATAACTATTGGTTTCCGTTTTTGGTGACTGCTGACTGACATAAGGGATGAGATTAAATAGATCCTGTAATTTAGCCTGGTTTGGAGCAGGCTAGCTCCACAGAATAAATCTCCATGGTAATTTATGCTATAACATCCTACTGCCAACCTATCCAGCTTTAGTGCAACCGTATCACAGATAAATTGAGCCAGGATCACCAAGATATCCCGGCTTAACCCCTTATTCTAGTTTTGTGCAATAGGCCCCTGGACTTGCTGTCATAGCAACAGATCCGTCAGCTTAAACCTGCTCAGGCTTATTTCATGTTAACAGGATTAGATCGCATCTTGAGGTGATATTAAAATCTGTCCCAGCCACTGCTACTTTATTACAAGAGTTCATTACTGAACCAGGGGCAATAATAATTTAAAATAATAATTCAGCTCATGTGCACGTGATCTACTTGATCTGCTGCTTACACTGAGGCGCTGTCACGCTTTAGTAGAGAGCGCAACATCTACTGTTTTGAATATTGATACAAATTAAACCGAACTTGAAAGATGAAACCTTTTTTTCGATAATTGGACGGATATACGGTAGGCTATGCCTGATCACGGGTAATAGTCATATGCATGATATATGAAGCGTCCTTAACGGTAAAGTCCGTAACGTATTTTTATGGTTGCTCAGAGCAAAGTATTGAAGTGAATTGTCAACCCTAATAAGCATAGACGTCATTTAAATTTGTTTATAAAGTTTCAAGCTATTTGAATAATTGTTATATTATACAAACTTAACCTTTAAAATGTTATGGCATGACAGAGCACTGAAGTGCCGTGACTTCTTATTTATAGCCCTTAAAGGCCATCTTTCAATTTAATTTTATAACTAATTTTATACAGAATATTGTATGAAAATGTCAATTTAAAAAGACATACATAAGAATACATATGTTTTACAACACCCACGCACAGAAATTAAGAAAAAAAGTGCCTGTTCTAAGCTACGCTCCAAAAACCCGCCTTTTCCCAGAGAACGCGTCATATGACGCAACGACAGGCAAACATAGGCGCTGCAGCCCTGGCTCTCAGTGTGGGTTTACGTAGTCTGAGAGGTGGAAACAGAAAATAGAGATTTTCGTTATCGTAATTATAGTTATAGTAGGTTTGAGTCGTCACAGTGGTGAATTCTGTTGTCACAATGGTGAATCAATAAAAGATCGTTGTTACAATGACTGTATTTACATGAACAGCATTTCCGTCCTAGCCGAAAGACTAACTGCTTTCATACACGTACTCCACAGTACATGTGAGCTCATTTACATTATGTCCGTCGGAAATACTAAGAGGTGAGTAGTATAACAGCCGACTAAGGTCGGAATTCCAGCTGTCCGGTTATGTTGTTCAGATATACGGCCCAAACGCTTGACATCTGCAGAAGCAGAATATGCGGAGCGGACACCTAGGTCTAAAAGCAGTTAATGATTAAACATCAGCTAGCAATTTCTACAAAATTTCACGATAAACTATGTTGTGTAGAAATGCGCAGAATGTCTATCCCTATCTGACCGTCACCGATGTAAGCTATAGCCTACATCCTACAACATTCATTTAAAATCTGGGATCTAAATTAATTATTTTAAGACACATATTGCTGGCATAGATGGTGACAATCTACATGGATGCTTGAAAAACAACAAAGTCGACAATAATATTGCTAAATATGATTTATTAAAGATACTGCAATGTGATAAACATGGAGACAACGTTAGCCACAATTAGCTATACCCTGTGGTCACTCACCAAAGCCCCTTTCACACTGCACGTCGGGCCCGCAATATTCCCGGAACATTGCCGGGTCGCCTTCTGTGTGAAAGCAACCACGTCGCGGAATTAATTACCGAATTGAACCCGGGTCGGGGACCTAGTAACATTGCGGGGTTCGACCCGGGAGGAGCGCTGTGTGAACAAAAGCCGAAACTAATGCCGCAACGTGTACGTAGTTATCCCACAACTCTATCTCTCTCCTCTGTCCATTTACCCTTCCCCTTAACTCTCCCTGACCCCCCTCTCGCCTAGGCGGCTCGTAATTATACAGCAATGGCCCATCGTAAGAGTTGACATTTATCCTAACTGCAACCTCTTCGCTGTCTGACTCCATTACAAAGAGACGATGTTTACCGGCTGTTGCGTCTTTTCCGATCAGAGCGTTTTTCACAACGGAAGTAATTTTACTCACAATTTCTTTTAAAAAACTGTTTTAATGCACATTAATGATTCATTTCTTCACGCAAGTCGAGTTCCTATACTATTTATCTACACGTTCATTCACAGTGATCTTCAACTTGAAAGATGGGCTTTAAATAAATTCAACAGGAGTGGTGTCATGACAAAATCAGTTTATTTAGATCTCAGTCATGCCCCCATCTTTCTGCAAAATGCTTACTGTTTACTTTAAGTGTAAAAAAGGGAGTATTTGATTCAACTTTTGAAAGCATGAAATGAATGAAAAGAAGGCAATATGTATTGTTTCTGTTATTTTACATTTAAATTATTATTATTTATGTAATCAGGGATTTTTATTTTTTAAATGTCGCAAAAGCACTTTGTTCCTTCACAAACTGCTTACCTCTTTGCACTTCAATAAAAAAAAGACTGTTTTTTTTTTTTTTTTTTTGGCATATTTGTTTTTGCAGTAGTTTTTGGGGGGTACTTTTTCCCTGTAAAGATATCATATATCGAGATATAGCAAAATATATAGAGATATGTTTTGCTCCATATCGCCTAGCCCTACTCTGCAACAAGGCAGACAGGAGTAATTGACCAGGCAGGAGCAATCAACTCTTAAACATTTCAAAATTAAACTGTCAAACAGTGATTCTTCAAATCAAATCAATCAATTTACGACTGACAAGTGGGAAACAGTAGAACCAGTTGAATGTGTGATAAGTTCAAGATTTGACACAAGATGAAATAAAAAGACTGGAACATATGATCAGGTAGTAGTTTTAAGATAAATTCATGTATATTCCAATTTTATGTACACTGCAGTCAATATTTAAAAGTCAGCATGATGCAAAAATGTTGCAAAGCTCAGCCATAAAAAAAACTGGAAAGCAGACAATACAGATCCAGATGTTCTACGATGACTTAGATGTCACCAACCCTCTGGGTCCTAAGCGAGGTATTATTAAATTGGGGGGAGTATATTTTACTTTAAGAATTTATTTTTGGCTAAAATACACCTCTGCTCATTATTCATAAAGTGTTCATAAAGTGTTCTCCTCCTCCTCCTCCCATATACAAATGCACATATATACCCTCCCTAACCATCCCACTCCTCCAACCTTCTCTGTTCTACCCTAAATGAGACAATGGGCTCTCTTAAGATAATAAGCTATAATGTAAATGGTCTCCATAATCCTATTAAAAGAAAAAAGATTTTAAATCAGTTGAGACAGCTCCAGTGTCAGATAGCATTTATTCAGGAAACACATTTATCAGATGCAGAACACGAGAAATTGAAAAGGTCCTGGGCAGACAAGGCTTTTTATTCATCCCATAAATCAGGGAAGAGAAGAGGAGTTTGCATCTTAGCTCATAGAAATCTTAACTTTACATCTACTACAGTTCATAAAGATACAGAAGGCAGATTTATCCTGGTAAATGGAGTTATTGATGGATCAGATGTTTCATTAATAAATGTTTATGCTCCAAATGAAGACGATCCAAATTTTATAAAAACTGTCTTTGGCGCGATTTTGCAGCACAGTAAAGGGATCCTCTTGTTGGGAGGAGACTTCAATTGTGTCATGTCAAAATACATGGATAGGCAGCCAACTCCAAAATCCCCTCTCCCCAATATGAGTAAGATATTATCTGGTCAACTTAAGGGAATGGGTTTAGTAGATGTGTGGAGACAGAAATACCCAAATATGAAAGATTTTACCTTTTTCTCTATTAGACATTCATCATATTCGCGAAATTGATTACTTTTTCACTCCTATTTCAGAATTACATAGAGTAATAGATATTAAAATACTGTCAATAGCACTCTCAGACCATGCTCCCTTGACAATGTCATGGGATTTAGGTCACAGACCGATATCCAAGCAGTGGAGGTTAAATACATCTCTGCTCAATGATAACACGTTTATCTCATTTATAAAAGATGAATTACAGTTCTATTTGGATACCAATGCTACTCCAGATATATCACCATTAACATTGTGGGATTGTGCTAAAGCCTATCTGAGAGGACGCATAATTGCGTTTGCAAGCGCAAAAAAGGGAACGAGAAAATAAACAGCAACAATTAGAGAACGTCATTATGAAATTAGAAAAGCAACATAAAAAGTCCCTAAACATTGCATTATTATCTGAATTGACTGCAATACGTAGAGAACTAAATACATTACTCTCGTGTAAGATAGAAGGCAGATTAAGGTTTACTAAGCAAAAATACTATGAATACGGCAACAGAGCAAGCAGGTTATTAGCACTCAGTCTAAAAAAACAACAATCCACAAACATAGTATCAAAGCTAAAATCTAAGAATACATCCACTCTCCTTACGAAACCAATGAGATTTCTGAAATGTTTGCTGATTTCTATAAGTCCCTGCATAAAAATACTGATACATGCACAAATGAAGAAGAATTAAAGCGTTTCATAGAGAAAATACAGCTACCACAATTAAATGAATCTATGAGATCTGAATTAAATAAACCTATTACAGAAACGTCTCGGTTACGTATGTAACCCTCGTTCCCTGAGGAGGGAACGGAGACGTAACGTCAGTGACTGACGAATGGGGGTTTCGCCTAGAAGCCAATCATCTTCGAGATCTTAGAAAACGCCCAATGGCAGTGCCAATGCCATGGGCATGCGAGATTTGCATGCGTAACTCCGCCTACCCACCTGGGTATATAAGGAAGTAGCTGGCATGAATCGCATTATGTTACCTGCTGAGGAGCCAAGACTGAACTCTCGGCCGTTCCAGCGGTACAGCGGAAGTGGCAGCTGGACGTTACGTCTCCGTTCCCTCCTCAGGGAACGAGGGTTACATACGTAACCGAGACGTTCCATTTCGTTCAGTCACTCCGACGTAACGTCAGTGACTGACAAATGGGGGTCCCAATGAAATAACGCCACTCGGCTGTCTTCCAGTGCCCTGCCCAAGCGTGAGAGCCCTGATGCAAGTTAGGACGGTTAAAGGCCTCTACTTAACGCAGGAATACCAAGGTACACTGGGAGGCATATTCCAGAAGGAGATATGCGCCAAGATGCCTACCCGTAGGGAGGACTTAAGAATACACGTATGACCCGAGGGGCTGCATACAGAAGATCACTGGGGTACCAGCCGCAGTTGGATTTTTAACCCCAGGGGTGGCAAAGTTGCCAAGGGAATACACCCGCTCAGGGAGGCTTACGGTGGAAATACACATGTGGGGGTCACCGGAGGGGAACCATGCACATGGGGCACCTGGCCAGACACGAGTGTCCGGGCTAAGGGCAGACTTACTGGCATCGGCGTCGTCAGTGCTGGAGGAGCTCAGGGCTCTCGGGGAGCTCACCTGAGAAGAATATTGCACGTATCCAGTCCGTGGAGTGGAATGGCAAACAAGCAAAGACACCTGAGCCAATCCATTACCGGCCACTTGTAGAGGCGAGTACATAGTCGGATACCGGCTCCACTCGGAGGTTATAAAACCTGGCGAATGTGTTTGGTGTCGCCCAGCCTGCAGCTCTGCAGATGTCTGTCAGCGGAGCGCCATGTGCTAAAGCGCAAGAGGAGGTCACACTCCGAGTGGAGTGGGCCCTGACCCCAAGGGGACATGGACGTCCCTGCTGCTGGTAAGCCAAAACAATGGTGTCCACTACCAGTGAGACAGCCTTTGCTTTGAGAGAGCCTTCCCTTTCAGCTTCCCACCATAACAGACAAAGAGCTGGTCTGAGGTCCTGAAACACTGCGTACTGTCTACGTAAGCGCGAAGGGCACGTACTGGACAGAGCAATGCCAAGGCTGGGTCTGCCTCCTCCAAGGGCAGCGCTTGCAGGTTCACCACCTGGTCTCTGACTGGAGTGGTGGGAACCTTGGGCAAATATCCAGGCCGGGGTCTCAGGATCACGTGAGAGTCAGCCGGCCCGAATTCCAGGCACGCTTCGTCAACTGAAAATGCCTGCAGGTCCCCTACCCTCTTGATGGAGGCCAATGCGGTCAGGAGCGCTGTCTTCATAGACAAGAACTTAACATCTACTGACCGCAAAGGCTCAAATGGGGCCCTCTGCAGAGCACTTAGAACTACTGAGAGGTCCCAAGAGGGTACGAGAGGAGCACGAGAAGGATATAGTCTCCTCGCACCCCTCAGGAACCTGATGACCAGGTTGTGCTTACTTACCGTTTAACCGTCCAAGAGGTCATGATAAGCGGTGATAGCGGCCACATAAACCTTCAGGGTGGATGGAGACAGCCTTCGATCCAACCCTTCTTGGAGGAAGAGAGCACAGACCCGATCGGGCATTTCCAGGGGTCTTCTTGGCGAGAAGAGCACCAATTGACGAAGAGGTTCCACTTCAACGCATAGGCCTGTCTCGTGGACTCGGCCCGAACGGAAGTGATGGTAGCCACCACCGTAGGTGGTAGGGTACTCAAACCTGCCGCGTCCCGTCCAGGAGCCACACGTGGAGGAAGCGGGGAGGAGCTCGCCGAACTGAATCGCATAGCCGAGCTGGATGGTCCGTGCGGCCCAGCGGGACAGTCCCGGCAGCAGTAGCCACGTTCCCAGGGAGTGTACCAACGGGGACATGCGGAGCACCGGCGTACCCTCGGTGGGGCAGCGAGGCAGCGTTACCGGCCTGGACTCGGGTGGCGTAGCGGCCCGGTGTCGGGGCAGCGGTAACGGCTGCGCCCTGACAGAGGAGACCAGGGAAGGACTCGCGTTCCACTGGGGTCTGCTCTGAGAGGGGGCTGGCGACAGAGAGGGACGAGAGCGGCGTGGACCGGAGGCGGCGCACACTGCCGTCACCGGTCTCTGGGTGCTCAAGGATGGGTTAATCAGTTCTTTCTTACAAAGGGTGCTGCTGACCCGTGGGCCAGCAGCTGGACAAAGGATTCTCCCCCGGCCCTCCACCGGGGGAAGGGGCGGACCTGCCACCGACCCCTGAAAGAACTACCCATCCCAGAGCTGTCCACGTCCGGAGCGCCGCTGGCCTTTTTTTTTTTTTTTTGAAAGCTGCGTGGCTGGCGTGGACACAGTGGTCACCTACGCCGCGCTGGGCGGGATCGGTGGCGGCACGCCTTTCTCGAGGCAGTGTTACCGGCCCGGACTCGGGTGGCATAGCGGGCCCGGTGTCGGGGCACTGGTAACGACTGCGCCCTGACAGAGGTGACCAGGGAAGGACTCGCATTCCACAGGGGTCTGCTCTGTGAGGGGGCTCACTCGGAGATGGTAGATCGGGGTGTGGCAGAGGGGACTCTCTCTCTTTACCGAGATCATTGAGTCTCGACCACAACATCGCGATGGTCATGTTCCCACCAAAGGAAACACAGCACATCCACAAACACTGTCCGAATGTGCTGGGCCCAAACACGTCGAGCAGTGAATGCGTCCCAAAGACAGCAACAGATATCGACCGCACCCGGAAGTGCGCGGGCAACCCGTCTTGAAAAAGACGTGCCACACGCAAGCTCTTTTTGTGAGGAAGCTCTGCAGAGTGCCGAAGCGCCCAGGGAAAACACACACAGCTGTTGCAGATCACTGCAGCGGGCTCAATTGTCTCAAATAGAGACAATTACAAGACTTAAAAATGCCAAAAGCCCTGGTCCGGATGGTTATTCAAATGAATTATATAAAACATTCAGAGAAGTTATTTCCCCATTATTACTAAATGCATATCATGCGGCACTGGAGACTGGTATCTTGGCCCCCTCATGTAATGATGCAACAATAGTTGTTATACATAAGGAAGGAAAGGACCCAACATTATGTCAATCGTATAGACCCATTTCTTTATTGAATGGAGATCTTCGCATATTGACAACCATATTATCTCAACGATTAAATCAAGTAATCACCAATATAATAAATCCAGACCAAACTGGTTTTATTAAAGGGAGGTATTATGGTGACAATATACGTAGATTATTAAATATAGTTAATTACTCAATAATTAAAAGGGAAGAGACAGCAATTATCTCTTTGGATGCATATAAAGCATTTGATTGAGTGTCATGGCAGTTCCTATCTCATACCATGAAGAGATTTAATTTCGGACCCAACTTTCTAAAATGGATACAAACTCTGTACTCTAATCCACAAGCTTCAACCAGAGTTAATGGATATAAATCAGGGGCATTCAAATTAGAGCGAGGTTGTAGACAGGGCTGTGCACTATCCCCATTATTATTTGCCATAAGCATAGAGCCCCTAGCCCAGCTCATAAGAGAAAGTGATGTTATAAAAGGCATTGTCATAGGAGGAGAGGAGCATAAAATCTCGTTATATGCAGATGATGTCCTACTTTATTTATCAAACCCCCAGTCGACAATACCTCAACTTAAAAAAATTATTTCTGTGTTTGGACACTATTCAGGTTATAGGGTAAATATAGACAAAACTGAGGCTCTAAATATTGGAGGTCAAATTTATTTTTATTTATTTGTTATTATTTAGATTCTGTTAACTATTGTATATGCACCCCTATTGTCTATTATTGATGTATATTCGTTAAGACATGCTGGTTCTAATAAAAAATTAGTTTGAAAAAAAAAGAAAGAACTAAAAACCTTTCTTTTTAAACAAGCATTTTTTACTTTTTGTTAACTTTTTTTGTGTGTGTTCTTTCCGGTTTTTAATTTTGTTTTATTTGTTTTATGTGTAGCACTTTGGGATTGTTTTTAACTATGAAAAGGGCTTTACAAATAAAATATATTATTATTATTATTATAATCGTGATCCATTTCTAGCAGCTGCACCGTTGTCATCCGCCTGGGAGGGGACAAGCTGACGTTTGTTCACCCTTTCAAAATAGACTCCCTTTTAAGTGGTACTGTAAAATTGTTCCAAGGGAAATGTCTTGGGACAACACCACTTTTAAGGCGACTGATGGTTGTTTCGCCGGAGTAATCCTCCTTGGCAAAGTGTCTGCTACAGACGTAAGTGCTGCCTTTTCTCACAGAGAAATTCAGCCCTTCTTCTCTTCTAACAGCATGAATCCACAAATGTCTTGTTGCTTGATCAGACGGAAATGAGTGAAAAGACAGGTATGGTTGTTTTTGGGTACAACACAAACAACCCGGGACACAACAAAAACTCCTACTACTACGCTAAGCTACTACTACGGGAAGTGTCTTTGCACGTCCTTAACTAACTTCCGGTTAAAAATGCGGAACGGTGAAAAAGGTCTATTCCAAATATTAATTGCTTGATGATGACATGATTAATCCAAGATGGCTGACAGCGATAGCCATGTGCCAAAAGCATCAGGCATATCTGTGAAAAACTTTTATACAAGGAGGTCCATTGAGCTAAAAAATATTAGTATGTATAGTGAAGTAAGATAAATGTTAGTATTTTATAAACTCAAATTTAGAGTAAAATGTAGTTTTTAATGCACCAAAAACTAAATGTCCACGTATGTGGACGTCATGCAACAGTGGAGTCAAATTAAGTCTGATTTCTGTAACCTGCTATTATATCTGTTCTATTTTTGTCAAAGATGTTATGATTTGTCTTATATTGTAATAAAAGAGAAATTAAACAAATATATCAACATAAATAACCATTGAAAATGACATACTACTGCATTAAATGGCAACCTTACAAATACATACACAGACAAATTTGAATTTTGCACAGGTACAGGGACAGCACAGGTCAAGAACTCAGTCCAGAATAATAGAGAGTGACAGCAGTGATGAGGTAGCCTAGAAATCTAGACGCACCCTAGCGGCAGCAAATCTAATCTGCCCGCGAGTGTGGTCTAGCAACTCTCAATACCCTTCTGAGCTGTATTCCCCTAACTCTTGCCGGACCAATCACATTGTGTATAGAGTCAGTGGGCGGGGCCATAATGACGACGGCCGAGTTGCGTTTGCGTGCTTCCAGTAAACACAGAAACTGGCGAACGGCGGTCTGTCGAATCAGCTTTGACCGCGACTCTGGAAGACTTGGAGTTAAGCTTTTCTCTGAGAAAAGAACAAAGAGCGGCACTGAAGTCATTCTTAAAAAGGGAAGATGTGTTCGGAGTTTAGCCGACCGGATACGGCGAATGTTTAATCTGTCAACGAGCTCTGTTTCACCTTCATTGCTCTGGTTGGTTGTAGCGCTATCCTATCGCGTGCAGAGGGAGTTTGAAAGACAACCGTTTATCCGCCCCTCGGACTGAGCCCTGTCTATGGTGAGTTTCCAGACCAAACATCTTGATGTGGGTCTGGCTTGTCAGGCTAGTGATGTATATATATATGTGCATAAATGTAACTACTGGTATAGTTCCTACGATATGTGTTTTACTGTTGTTATTATTATATTATATATTCTTGTTTTTAATGACTGGGCTGATAAAAGATGAATTACAGTTAAAAGTTAGTAACCGTTACAATATTTCTTGTAAATATCAACTTAAACATTAATTTAATCAAATTAAATTAAATTAAATTGGTGGTATATATATATATATATTGATTCTGTAGTAATATTCTCATCAGTGTTCGGTCAGCTTTAACATTTGCCGACTTAAATCTGCATATTTGTGATATTAACCCCAGGGCGTTATTTAATTTTATAAAGGCCATTTTTATAAATCTTATTAAATGTATGCATCATCTTTCATGTTAAATTCTTACATTTGATTAATAAATTCAGTTATAATAGTAAAAACACAATTTTTACTATGTCTAATAGTTAAAGTGAGCATATAGCCTAACTGTCATCGCAACCTTGGCAACATAGGAAAAAAGGATATAAATGTGATAATTTTTTTATTTTTTAAATCGCGTTTGGCATTTAGTTATTTATTTCATTACGTCAAAAGACTTCGTGGTTCGGATGGATGCATCTCGCGGTCATTTATTCAAATGATTCATTCAAAACGCTGAATCATTTAGTAACAAAACACCGCGCTGAGTGTCTCTTTCTTTTGGAACTATTTTCGGTGAAATCATGGGTGAAATGGAACAAACAAGTTGTTTGGATCTAAAATGTAAGTAACTTAATATTAATTAGGCTACTTAACTAGGCTACACCATTCATGCTACACAATTCACGATTGCAAAGTCGACGTGTGTTATTAACAATATCATAGATCATAAATACCAACAACTACAAAAAGCTCAGTTTTACCCCAGTATGTTTCTTCTGTGAGTTTATATCGCTGCTCAATTGATTTGATTTCTCCACGAATGTCTCTCTCAAAGAGACAGGCAGCGCGAGCCTCAACGTGACTGGTTAACGTACCAGAGGCAGAGATACACTCATCAATCGCTGTTTATATTGAATATAATAAAAACAACCAAAAAATCTGAATCATTGTTGCGTTTCTGGTTATTTTTATATTTTATTTGTCCCAGACAAATAATGTCAGCCCTTGGCTTACCGTGCGTTCACACCGCCGCCGACGAGAGCGTCAAAATTCGCTCTTGCCGCCCTGACAACGACGCTGTTGAAAGCTCCGTGGACGCGCTGCCGCTCTGACGTAGATCGAATGTTTTTTCTTTTTTTAAACTGTATTTAAAGAGGCCGCAAATCAAACAAGCATGTTGATGGATAGACTGACCACAAGTAGGGTATAAATTAACTTCATGAAATCGTTTAAATGTGAAAGTAAGAATTAATTGCATACCCGCTGAACAACGAGCATTCTAGCGCCTATAATATAGTGTTGCGTGACTTCTTAAAAAATTACACATCACTATGAATGATCTTGTCATAAATGATAGGGAAACCCGTACAGCAATGATCAACCTCTCCTACAATTTGCTTGGGAACTAATGTGGTCGGAACCAAAGTTTACAGGCCTGCGTTATCTGGATTTCTCTCAAGCGGAGCACTTCTACATTCTGACTGGTTGCCACCAAGCCTGCAGTCTCCCTCTCATTTACTGAAGCTTTCGCGCCTCGATCGCCCCCCGGTGACCGGTCCCAGTATAGCCGCCCCTCTGTGTTTTCTAATGGACGCGAGGCAAACTAAATAATAAAATTACACTTCAAATATTTTTTCCCCAAAGTTAGTTTATGTCGCTGAAGGCAGTTATCATCACGATGATTTCATTTCAGATGTTCGTTTTAAAAGTAAGTTTAGTTTGAGTTAGTTATTTGATGCTATAAAAACGGGGGGTGTGACGTCATGATTGACAGCTGAGATCGACGTCTTCTCTGAGTGAACTTGTCACTGAGGCACTAACGGACTTTTTTCGAAATTTTTGGGAGCAGATTGGAGCTTTAGCTTTAATTTCTACATTTCCATAACTGTTTATTTCACACCAACATAATTAATTGTTCTGCATCTGCGAGAGTGTGGGCGGGCTTTTGATATTGCAGCTGTACTTCCTGCTCTACTTCCTGCGCTCTACTGCGCAACTCCGGTCCCGAAATCGCTACTGCGGAGACTTGGTCCCAAGATGTCCGCGCCGTGCAAGGCCGCCTAAAAGCTTTAAATCTGCCAAGCGGAAACAGATGACGTCGAGTCGTCCATATTTTTTTACGGTCTATGGTCTAGACGCTAGAAATGTTTCAAAATCCACGTGCTGCGATCCACAAATGCACAGGAAGCGATTCACAAATGAATGCAACTTATGCAAGGCAGAGTTGTGTTTTTGACATGTGTGGATTTTTTTGTTACTCACAAATGTCATTGTATATGTCAGTGCCGTACAGGCCGCCTAAAAGCTTCAAATCTGCCAAGCGGAAACGGATGATGTCGAGTCGTCCATATTTTTTTACGGCCTATGGTTGCCGCCTGCGGCCGCCGAACCGCGTCATAGCGCATTACCATAAAGTTGAGCTGCTTTCAACTCTCCTCGACGCGCAAATCGTCCAAGACGCGCCGCACCGCTCTCGCCGGAGCTCGCCGCCCGGCTCCCATTGAAAATGAATGACTTCCTGCCAGCTTGCTGCTCTTGCCGCCGGCGGTGTGAACGCACAGTTAGGCTACAGACAGCGCTGTATTCTCCTGACCAATGGTTTGTCTGTGTGTGTATTCAGAGGCAGTGAGCAACGGCCTTTCAATATAATAATAAATAACTACGTTAATGAGCGATAAAACAATTGTCGTCGTTAACTAATTAATGTGTTAATGCGATAATAATGAGCCCTAATATATATATATATATATATATATGTGTGTGTGTGTGTGTGTGTGTGTGTGTGTGTATATATAGCATAAACTACATAATAAAAAACACGATGTTCCATTTTGTCATCTGTGGCTTTATGTCCCATTTTACGCCTAAGTTGCATGGTGTCTGCAGTACCCCTGAAAATAAGGGAGAAATGAAGAGAGGAACACTGATGATGGCTTCTCGTCTGCATTTATACTACACATTTATTAATACTATTATAATCATCTTACAACTGTGCAGCATTTTACACATTATACACTCTAAAAACTTCTACTGTGATTTTTTTGGTGAAATTTTTTACACTAAAAGAATTGAGTACATTTTAAAATGAGATATAAAGCCACAGATGACAAAATTTAAAGCAGTGAAATCAATTACATACACCATATGAACAGAGTAAATGGAAATAAAATAATTAAGTAGATCTGAGTAACTGCATTGGTACATTATAAAAAATAACATTTCGTAGACATTTTTTGGAAATAAAAAAAAAACTATATTTATGAATAATAACTGTTTTTATTCATGAGTAATATTGACTTTTATTATATAACTTTAATATTAACTTCAATTTGCTCTAAACCTTTGTAAAATACTCCACACACCATAATATTACTCAATGTATATAACGTTACATATTGGCCTTTATTTTCGAGTAACGTTACAGCAATACATCTACTGTTTTGACATGTACAATACTGCCAACATTTAAACTCATGTAACAGACATTTTAAAAGTAAAAATGTAAAAGTAATTCAAGTGTATTCAACCGGTCTGTTATCCGTTTCCAGCGAATCAGCGCTGTTTCTCGAGCCTGAGATGACTTTGAACTGCAGACCGCCGTCCTCATTCGCCTCACTCCATAACCTGCCGATAAACAACAGCGCACAGTTAGGTGCCATGTGGCTCTTTAATAAATATACTACATTTATCTAATCTAGTTGCTCAAAAACAGTCTTCCATTTCAATAAATATTTATATTTCTTTAAATGTGAATTTTTAAAACGTTAAAAACTTATGCATCATATTAGGACTTAGTATCCTAATATTTTTAATGAATAATGATACTTATATAAGCACATACAAGTCAATATTAATGAATGCGAGCACATTTAATTTGGCCAATGAAACTTAAAATAGTGCTAAAATGGTGCTAAGACAAACTATTTTTTCCTTATTATGTACAGTAAGCTATATACTACATATGAATTGATACTAAATTAAGTTCGAAATAGACATTTCACATTTCAGTGCTCATACACACATGCACACACATAATTAAATATAAAATGTATAAATAATGTAAACAATAATGTATTCCCCTAGACAATACAGTTTTAACCTTTAGACAAAGTCTAACAGTATTTACTAGTTTCCTATGTACAGATCATCATTAAACAACATGAGTTTCTGTCATTTCGTTTATTATTTGTAAGTGTGTGCTCTTCTGTGAATGTAGACTCAGCAGTGTGTGAACGGGACTTTTATTTTGCTGTGGTGATGTGACGTCATAAGGCTGCGCCGCGCTGTGATATTCGCCTCAGCAAAGGTTTGTGTTTGTTTGTAGCGATAGAAAACATCTTCAAAGTTTTAATATTTCATATTAAACATCATAATGTTCACCTTGCTGACGTGAGCCCGTCTACGTGTGACTGCACTGGCTGATAAAAGGGGGATAATGTGTTTTACGAGGTTAAATTGTACTTTTAATAATGAATAAAGTGTTGTGTGTAAACTGCCTACTCTCCTGTTCCCCTCGGCTGTTCCACTGACACGTTTCCCCCTTTTATCCAGTAAAATCTGTCTGCAGAGCCAGTTTCACTACAGTACTTTTGCTGTCATTTTTAAATCTTGGCGACTGTTCTGTCCTTAAACTAATCTAATAATCTAACGGTTATTGTTGCTCCTGCCGTTTTTTGCATCTGTTTTAGGGTAGGGGTGGGTATGGGGGTTAAAAAAGCCTCCAACCACAAGAATATGATGCTAGTAGCACACAATAGGTTGCATTTTTCACTGATGAATTGTCCTTCCTACTGTTTTAATGGAAGGTGGGTCATTCCTGTTATACAGTGACTTTTCTGTCTATGATTTATTTACTCATATTTTCTATAAAATGAGTGACATATTTGTAAGAAATGGCTTAAATTATACTTTTAGATCCTCTTTGTCACTTAAACAGATAAGACATTAAAAACACTTTTGTATTTAACACACCTTTTATATAAACATCAAATGATAAATATCTCAAAATATTTTTAGATTATGTGATGAACTAAACTACACTCAAATCTCGTCCTGCAGGAGTGCAGGTCTCTAGACCAGGGATGGGGAGACTGGTGGCTGAAGCAGCTCCATGTCTGGGCTGTTGTTGGAGCATTGACCGGGGAAAGTGTTTTCTTATCGAAAAAACTCTATGGATCTATTTCTTTTTATTGTTTGTCGGCAGTTTTCTTTAAAAAACATGGAAGACGCGACTTCATTCTCTTCCGCCGAAGAAACTAAAGCCTCCGGAGGTCAGAATATGGTGCTGACATATTGTGCAGAATTGGGGCAGAGTTTGCGCAGTCGAGAGAGGGAGATAGAGCCGCGATATCAAAATCCTGCTCACACTCACAGGTGCAGAGCAATACATTACGTTGGTGTGGAATAAATATATTAAAATTATATATATATATATATATATATATATATATATATATATATATATATATATATATATATATAGCCTCGAGTACAGTTGGTGCTACAGATAGTAATGCCATAATATTAACAGTATTGGCAACGATATGCATCTGTTCATTCATTCTTGTCAAAGTTACCCGCTGAATTGACAACACACTGACGTCAGACGCTCGTCCGCTAACAAACCAATCAATGTTAGGATGCAGCCCACATAGATGATGACGACAGGACGCCAGTGCATCATGTATAGTTCTTTAGTGCGCTTCCATAACTGCAATGTGAAAGCAAACCAGAACTAACCAAACGGACACAATGTATCAAAACACAAACTTTGGTTTGGACATTGGTGCGGAGTTTCAGGTGTGAAAACGCCCTAAGACTGCGCTGATACTGAACTAGAGCTCTTTGAGACTCACTCTTTCTCTTTCTGTTAATTATCTTAAACAGGACAAACACACAGAAAAACCCCTGGAGAAGTGACAGATCCACGTGACACTACTATAAAGATGGCGTTTATTAAAGAGGAGAATGAAGACCTGAAGATTGAAAATGTGTTCAGTTTGAAACATGAAGAAACTGAGGAACAAACAGGTTGGTTTCATTCTCAAAGTTTCATTCTCAACTCATTTTTCCAATCTTTATTCAGATGATCATTATCCAGCTCTACAGAAATGAGTTGATTTTTTGAATGTCGTCAATCCTGCTGGCTGGAGTAAACGTGTCATTCGTCAAGTCTACTCGCTCACAGATTGTCTCATGATAACAAGCAAAGCTTATGCACGATGTAAATAAGAGTTTGCTGTGCCGTTATTGATTATAGAGGGAGTTTCTGTTGATCGCACCATAACGGCTACACTGCTCGCTTTGTCGTTTAAACTACATTCCCAATGTGAAGAAAGGTTTTGATCATGCTTTTCCACGTATAACATAAAACATCTATTTTATTTCAGTTTCGGAGGACTAATCAATGTTACGGTGTGATGTGACCGTTCTTAAAGCGGAATTTATCAGACTATAGAAAAAACATATAACATGCTTTAAAAACAATACATCTAGCGGTTATTTAATATAATCAGGTATTTATTCATTTATATTTATATTAAACGGATTATCTCTTCATCCGGCTCCTGTTAGTGGGTGGGATATATTAGGCAGCAAGTGAACATTTTGTCCTCAAAGTTGATGTGTTAGAAGCAGGAAAAATGGGCAAGCGTAAGGATTTGACGAGTTTGGGGCCAAATATAAATGGGTTACTAAAGTTAACACATTAATGTGGACTTTTTAACACAACCTCTAACTATAAAAGATTATTGAAAAAGATGGATTAGAATAAAATATGTACACTTATCGTGAAATCACTGAAGCATTCAATACTGTTCTGTTAGAGGTAACAGTAAGACTCAAGACCAGTCGTGAAGAAGAAATTTAGTGAAGAATAGTTTGCAGTCTCATCAGCAGAAACCAGCTTCAAGTCTCTTCAAATCTCACAAAGAGTTCGTAGCCCGCGCTCCCTCTCTCCCCGTCTGACGTACATACCATTTCTCAACTGTTATGCTGTTATTAAGGTCTATCCACGTCATTACTGCAAGGTGGATGATTCTGATTGGCTCAGAGAAAATGAACAGTCATGGTAAATTTCACAGAATTAGGCCGTAGTGACCTTCCAGACCTGGAGCAGGTGCCAGCTTGCCCAGAACAAAAAGCTCACCCATCTCTTAGGATGCCTGTAATCCACCTCCCACACTGATCTATAACACAGAATATTGCGCACATACACAGATACACAGTCTCTCCAAGGTTGGAGCTGATCCAGTTCTAACTAGAATATTCTCCAAAAAATATTGACAACGTGCTTTCTCTCAAGCATATATACAGCATACTCTATGGGACTGACAGGAAGAACGAAAGACTCGAAACCGAACTTGAAAGAACTAATCTTTTCTGTTTCCGTTACTGACAGAAGAGCGAAAGACTCATATGTTGCGTAATGAGCATGCGCGGTCAACACAAAATGAACAAATCTCTCTCTGAGACAACTCTGTAGTCCCGAGTCATATTAAAGATTTGTTCAAAATGAACGAATTGTTCATGAACGACACATCACTACTGCCAGTCCAGGCAGAGACAGGGAGAGCTTAGGAAAGATTTCTGAGGAAGTGTTAAAGTACCGAGTTGTTGAGAGCGCTGTGCGTGGGCAAATTTAATTTGTTTGTATCTAAGAACTCTGAATAAACACAAATTAACTTTGCAACGTTATTTCTCTCACAAAATTCTTTCACCGCAGCTAACACCGCAAAGAAACACGACATTGACATGAATACAGTGAGAGCTTCTGTTGAGAGCTTCTGTTACCGTATTTCCTCAAATAAAAGCCTGTAGTCAATTAAACGCCGGGCCTCTGATAGTGGCGGGGGCCTGGTCAGCACGAACAAATAAAGGCCGGTCTCAAATAAAGGCGGGGGGTAAAATGAGTGGATTATCTCCTAAATGCCGTTCATTTAATGCGAAACCATCCTGATGCCACGCGCCCGATGCGAGTCATGCCAGTGCGACACACACTAATCCTGGTCTCTTCTATAGTTAACCTAAACACTTTACAGGGATTGCTTTGTAAATTAAATTGAGAATATTTAACGGATGCATGTGCCATTTTAAATAGGATACTGTAGTACCGATGTCTGTGAAAATACCGTGTCACCAGGCAGGCTACAAATGTCGATCTTCACAATGCGTGCGTCTCAATCTGCTCCGTCAGTAGTCAGGGCACTGATCAGGGATCAGCCCATTGACTTACCGGTATGTCCTGATCAGTGCCCTGACTACTGAACTAGAGAGCTGATTAAGACGCCCCTAATATTAGCCTCTCGTCCCTTTTATGTCTTAAGGGTGTCGCACCCAAGCCTCGAAGCTCAGCTCCGCGCAGCGCCGCGTCTCAAGCCTTATTTATACTTTCGTCTGTCTCCGCGAGCCTCCGCTGACTGCGTATGCTCCTCCGCAAACGGACGAGGCGTTTATACTTCACACGCTCGCCGTTGTGCTATTCTTTGAAACGACAGAGTGCGATTCGGAGTAATTGTTCTATAAACCAACGCGCCAAGAAGAAGTGGGCTAACGTGCACAGCTGATAATATTTATTTGAGTACATTTCACCAAAAACCACACTACAAAAGAATCGTGCATATGATGCGCATTGCCGACTAGGATTCGTAGGTTACGCGCCGGCATCATGAGCAGACAGCGTGCCAGAATCCAGTTCTCTTTTGCGCTTGAAAAACTATAATAACACAGAAAGAATTATGCCAAAATATCAGTTTTGTCGAGTATTCACATATCAAATAACGTCTTAAACAAACTTAAGAGTTGTGAGGAAAAAAAAGGGCGCGTGAGACAGCGCGGTAGATCTTAAAGCGACAGCAGCCAGTGATTAATGTTATTCACTCACTGCTCTTGACTAAAGAACTTTTGTAGCTTTAATAAGGATTAATCTATATTTAATTTATAATTTATGCAGTGCGCACTGTTTGATAACTTTGTTCAATTTCCATAGCCTATTTGTACCTGAGACAGCAAGGACAGGTTAATATGACATGGGTTTATGAGAGGATTCTTGTTAAGTTTAAAGCCTAATAAATGTAAAATAAAAAAATAAAATAAAAGTTTTCAGTTACTCTGTAAACTTGAATGGCTATAATCAATGTTTAAAATTGGTGGGAAAATATTTCATAGAGACATCTGTTTCATTGATATGCCATTGAACACATATACAGTCTTAGTTTTTTTCTTTATTTATTTTGTTATTTACTGTAAAATGATTGCATCATAAAATAATGATTAATTTTACTGTATGTGCCTTTAGGGGTGGGCCGGGGATGGCAGGGGTTGGTGGCAATATAAGTTTCTGGATATTTGCCACGGGGTGAGGGCTTCGATTATTCATTCTTTTTTGACCATAAATGTGTTTGCATCCCTGATTTCAGAACATTAATCATAGAAAACACTTTAAATCAAATATTATACAACTCGTAAACAACATACATCAAATATTATACAACTCATATCTGTCAAGTACTGTAAAAACTACGGTCATATAGATCAATCTACTAATGAACTCGAAAATTTCAAAGAAATAATCACCACAGCTTAATATGATATAGTTTGATATTTGAAGCACTTTGGACAGGTATACATGGTCTGTTTTGAGATAATCTCCCTTTCCATTTTTTTGTTAAACATGTCTTCTTTCCCACCTGTCATCTTGGAAAATTCATTGTCCACCTGCAGTGCATAAAACAGAAACAACACAATATTAATATGAACTAATTATGAAACTACCTTTATGTAAAGTGTTCGGCAGCTTTGTTAAAAATGTATTACCAAGGCTGGCATGTCTATGAAGACGAGATAAACAATATAATAACAACACCATATTATAATGTCGTAATCGTGTAAGAGCCATGATGAGAAAATAATAATAGTTTAATAATAGTTGAACACAACAATGAGATATTTTGATGTCAAAAGCTTTCTATTTTTTTTTAATTCATCAAAGAATCCTGAAAAACTGAACAATCTCCAGATGCAAACACACAGATGTTCCTGACACATTTAAAGGCGTTTTACTCACACACACCTGATTGGCAGAACAAACTAAACACTGTCATTGCTAAGCGTTTATATCTCACTGGACATAGACATGCCTGGGGAAAACACAGTGTCCCGCAACGCACGAACATCACGACGACATTGCTCTATTTTTTTGTGTGTGTGTCTACATTTAAATAATGAACTTGAGTATACAATCCCTTAGTCAGTTGTTAGATCAGCATAGCAGTCAATAAACGGTTCAAGGAAAGTCACATACAGGACATTTAGGCCCAATATACAGCACGTCAGGGCTAATATGGGACAGTTGGTATTTCAGAGTGGGCTATGTGGGAAAACAGATGGGAGAACGTGCTTAACTCTGAAAGGCAGTGGCCCTCCAGCAGGACTTGACATTAAGCATGTCCATGAAGTAAATGGTTCATTCACCGAGTAAAAAACTTTTTTCCGGACAAGCAAATTTGATTTTTATTTAATTGTGTGTGTGTTTGTGTGTGTGTGTGTTGTAAATATAATTTATTCTGAAGCAATATTCCTACCAATGTTCGGTCAGCTTTGACACACACACACACACACACACACACATATATATATATATATATATATATATATATATATATATATATATATATATATATATATATATATATATATATATATATATCACAAATATGCAGATTTAAATATTTCCCCTTAATCTTATTAAATATAGGCTATGCTTCAGGTTTAATTTTATATTGTTAAATTTGATAAATACATTAAATTAAAATAAGACACTATAAGGGCTTTTACCAATCAAATGAAATAAGTTACACTGAAAAATAACAACTATGTTAAATAATGTTTAGAGATTTGTAGTTTTGAATAGACAAAAAAGCAATGTTGGAAAGAAATTTTTAAACATGAAACTAAACCTTAAACAAAGACAAAACTGAAATCACTACATGAAATGAAACGTGGTTAGAAGAAAACGTCTCGGTTACGTATGTAACCCTCGTTCCCTGAAGAAGGGAACGGAGATGTACGTCAGAACTGAACCGACGAATGGGATCTTACTTTAGAGACCAATCCTACTTCGAGCATCTAACAACGAGCCAATGAAATTTGGCATGCGATCACGCATTCCACGCTCCGCCCCGCAGCGCGGGTATAAAACAGGAAGTGGAATGATAGATCAGCGCTTTTCCTGCTGAGGAGCCGAAAGGTGACCGGACTCCCAGCGGAAGCACAGCACCTGGCGACGAGACGTACGTCTCCGTTCCCTCCTTCAGGGAACGAGGGTTACATACGTAACCGAGACGTTCCCTTTCAGTCGGTCACGTTCGACGTACGTCAGAACTGAACCGACGAATGGGATCCCTATGGAAAACGCCAGGATGCTGGCCCTTCCAGCGTCCTGCTTGAGCGCACTGCACCGTCTAGTATGGTACGGAAGTCAGGGCTCCAAGCAGGGAGTACAGTCACTGCTGTTTCTGCAAGACCCACTCAGAATGACTATTGGATAACGCTGGGAAAGCGTGCCTACCTCGAGAGAGAGAGGGTACGCTGCGGGGCCACGTCCTTCAGGGAAGGAGAGGTGGCAGAATACACATAAGGACTAACCTGGCAGGGTAGTGCAACATATGGCAGTCTCTGGGGTGGTTCCAGCCTGATTGAGGGGGGAAAGAACACGCCCAGAGACGACAGAGCGGGCTCTGTCGAGGGAAAGACACGGGGCTAGCCCGAAGGGTAGCTGGTACCGTGGAAGAATACACATATGGGGTTGCCGTGAGGGAACCGCTACATATGGGACCCAGCCTACAGCCACGTTTCACAAGCATACGGGTGCAGGCCTGGCATCAGACGGTCCGCAACGTCTGACACCGGAGGGGTGACGGAGGAACTCGACAGGGTTAGCCGGTTTCCCGGGGAACACAACTGGAGACAATAGACGCACGTATCCGGCCCAGAGGGCGGGAGTGGCGTTTCGCAAGCCGACACTTAGAACGGGCACTTAACGCTCCTGGCCACTGGGGGCGAGGATGCGGGAAGATACCGGCTCTACACGTAAGCTATAGAATCTAGCAAACATGTTAGGTGTCGCCCAGCCCGCAGCTCTACATATGTCTGTCAGCGAGGCGCCTTGAGCCAGCGCCCAGGAAGAAGCAACACTCTGAGTGGAGTGAGCTCTTACACCGAACGGGCAAGGCACGTCTTGGGACTGGTAGGCCAAGACTATAGCATCCACTATCCAGTGGGCTAACCTCTGCTTGGAGACAGCCTTTCCCTTCTGCTGGCCTCCGTAACAGACGAAGAGTTGCTCTGAGGTCCGAAGGCTTTGGGTCCGGTCAACGTAAGCGCGAAGGGCGCGGACCGGACACAGCAAAGCCAGGGCTGGGTCTGCCTCCTCCGAAGGCAGCGCTTGCAGGTTCACCACCTGATCCCGGAAGGGAGTGGTAGGAACCTTGGGCACATATCCGGGCCGGGGTCTCAGGACAACGTGAGAGTTACCTGGCCCGAACTCTAGGCACGATTCGTTGACCGAAAGTGCATGCAGGTCCCCTACCCTCTTGATCGAGGCCAATGCCGTCAGGAGCACTGTCTTCATTGACAAGATCTTAAGCTCACAAGACGCCAAAGGCTCGAAGGGAGGGCTCTGAAGTGCTCTGAGCACTAGAGCTAAGTCCCAAGAGGGTATCGAGGATGGACGAGGAGGATTTAGTCTCCTCGCACCTCTGAGGAACCTGACGATTAGGTCGTGCTTCCCCACGGACTTACCTTCTACTACATCATGGTACGCCGCTATTGCTGCAGCATATACCTTGAGGGTGGAGGGAGACAGCCTTCTCTCCAACCCATCTTGCAGGAAGGAAAGCACGACACTGATCGAACACCTTCGGGGGTCTTCCCGGCGGGAAGCGCACCACTCAACGAACAGGTTCCACTTCAGAGCATAGAGGCGCCTCGTAGAGGGGGCTCTAGCTGAAGCGATGGTGTCTACGACAGCTTGTGGTAGTCCATCTAGAAAATCCGCGTCCCGTCCAGGGACCAGACATGAAGATTCCAGAGGTCTGGACGCCGGTGCCATAGCGTGCCCCGTCCCTGAGAAAGAAGGTCCTTCCTCAGGGGAATCGGACAAGGAGGGGCTGTCGCGAGGAGTGTGAGTTCTGGGAACCAGGTCCGGTTGGGCCAATACGACGCAACTAACAAGACCTGCTCCTCGTCCTCCCTGACCTTGCACAGAATCTGTGCAAGAAGGCTCACTGGGGGAAACGCATACTTGCGTAGGTCCCGGGGCCAGCTGTGCGCCAGTGCATCTGTGCCGAGGGTACCCCCGGTCAGGGAATAGTACCACTGGCAATGGGTCGAGTCTGGAGAGGCAAACAGGTCGACCTGTGCGGCTCCGAACTGGTCCCATATCAGCTGGACCGCCTGGGGGTGGAGTGGCCACTCTCCCGGAGGTGTCGGCTGACGAGAGAGCTCGTCGGCTGTCTGGTTCAGCACACCAGGGACATGAATGGCCCGAAGCGACCTCAGCTGCTTCTGACTCCACAGGAGGAGGTGGCGGGCGAGTTGGAGCAGACGACGGGAGCGTAGACCACCCTGACGGTTGATGTACGCAAACGGCCGTGGTGCTGTCCGTACGGACCAGTACATGCTTGCCACGCAGCGGCCCCTTGAGGCGGCGGAGTGCCAGATGTACTGCCAGTAACTCGAGGCAATTGATATGCCAATTGCGGCCCCGTCCACAGACCAGCAACTGCATGCCCGTTGTACGTGGCCCCCCCAGCCTGTGGTGGAGGCATCCGTGAATAGCACAGCATGCCTGGACACTTGTTCTAGGGGCACCCCGGCCCGGAGAAACGAAGTGTTGGACCACGGGCTGAAGGTTTGGCGGCAGTAAGGAGTCACTGGGACCCGGTACTGACCGCTCTGCCACGCCCACCTCGGGACTCGGCCATTGAGCCAGCGTTGAAGCGGTCTCATATGAAGCAATCCGAGCGGCGTGACCGCGGCTGCAGATGCCATATGCCCCAGGAGCCTCTGAAAGAATTTCAGTGGGACCGCTGTCCTGCTCTTGAACATATTCAAGCAGTTCAACACCGACTGGACTCGCTCCTCGGTGAGGCGCGCAGTCCGGTTGACCGAGTCCAGCTCCATTCCGAGATAAGAGATCCTCTGTGTGGGACAGAGTTTGCTCTTCTCTCGGTTGACCCGAAGGCCCAACTGGCTGAGGTGACTGAGCACCAGGTCCCTGTGTTCGCACAACTGGTCCTTCGACTGGGCTAGGATCAGCCAATCGTCGAGGTAGTTGAGAATCCAAACGCCGCGTTCTCTGAGCGGAAAAATGGCTGCCTCCGCGACCTTCGTAAAGACGCGGGGCGACAGGGACAGCCCGAAGGGCAGGACCTTGTACTGATATGCTTTCCCATCGAACGCAAAGCGTAGGAACGGTCTGTGTCGAGGGAGAATAGACACATCCTGGGGACGGATGCATTGGAAAATGGGTTTCTGCGTCAACATCCTGAACGGGAGCTTTTGCAGGGCCCGATTCAGAACTCGCAGGTCCAGGATTGGTCGTAACCCACCCCCTTTCTTGGGCACAATGAAGTAGGAGCTGTAGAACCCCGTCTTCATATCGGCTGGAGGAACCGGCTCGATCGCGTCCTTCGCCAGTAGGACCTCGATCTCTGACCTCAAGACCTTAGCATCGCTGCTTCGCACGGAGGTGAAGAGGATGCCCTTGTACTTGGGCGGCCGGCGCGCGAACTGAATCGCGTAGCCGAGTCTGATGGTACGGATGAGCCAGCGAAACGGCCTGGGGAGACCTAGCCAGGCCCCCAGAGACCGTACAAGCGGGACCAACGGCACCACAGACGTGCCCGGGGTGGGGCAGCGAAGCGGAGTACTCTGGCCCGACTCGGGAGGCCCGGAGGCGGCCCGAAGTGTTGCCTGAGCACTCCTGGTTTGGACAGAGAGTGGGTGAGAAGGCCCGGAGGCGTCCTCTGCTGCCCACTGCCCGGAGGCAGGGAAGTGAAGCACTCAGCCCCGACCCGGAAGGCCCGTGGGTGGCCCGGAGTGTTGACTGAGTGCTCACGAGAGAGGCAGTGTGTGGGTGAGAAGGCCCGGGGGCGTCCTCGAGGCCCACACAGCTGCCCCCTGGCGACGGGAGGGTAGGAAAGGAGTGACAAGGCCCGTGGCCGTCGCACACTGCCAACCTGAGTTGCCAACACAAAAGAGTGTTGCTGCTCTTTTTAAAGATGTCTTTCAATGTAAGCAAGTGTCATTTGGTGAATATTTGTCTCTAGAATATCTGGGTATTGTGTTAAAAGGTGCTCCATGCATCCTGCTTATCATTGTTTGCAGGCCTCCAAAGTACTCTCCAGCCTTTATTGAGGAATTTACAGAACTGTTATCAATAATTTCCTCAGAGTTTTGCTATTGCTGGGGATTTTAACATTCACATAGACAATATTGAATCCAGTACAACAAAATAGCTCATGACTGTTCTTAACACTTTTGATTTGACACAGCATGTAAATGGACCCACACACAATCGTGGACACACTCTAGATTTACTTATCAGTAAGGGTCTAAACATTTCATCGATTGTTATTAAGGATGTGGCACTGTCTGATCATTTCTGTATTTTCTTTGACATATCAATCTCTCCTGCCATTGAAGCTAGACCTGTCTCTGTCAAAAAGAGATGCTTAAATGAGAACACTAATGTGCTGTTTATGAAGGCTTTAACTATAACATCAAGCATATCTGCAGACTCTGTTGATTTTCTCCTTGACTCCTTTAACTCAAAAGTTAAGAGTGTAATTGATGATATTGCTCCTCTGAAAGTCAGGAAAAAGAGTGGCAAACAAAAGGCACCATGGAGAAATTCAACAGCAGTTCAAATAATGAAAAGACAATGCAGAAAATCTGAACGAAAGTGGCGGAAGACAAAACTTGTAGTCCATTATAACATCTATAAAGACAGCCTTCATGCTTTCAATGTTGAACAAGGCAAAGCTAGACAGACCTTCTTCTCAAATATTATAAACTAACACATAAACACGCGCACTCTTTTTGCTACTGTAGACAGACTAACAAACCCCCCAAATCACATTCCCAGAGAAATGCTCTCAGACAGCAAATGCAGCGTGTTTGCTTACTTCTCAGGGAAAATCAAAAATATCAGACAGGCAATCAGCACATCCTTGAGTTGCTCTGGGGTCAGACAGTTCAGACCAAAACCTCAGAAAATTACTATGTCTGATTTCGAAACAATTGACGGGAAAATTTTAGAAGACACAGTACAGCATCTTAAAACATCAACCTGCGCCCTTGACGCACTCCCCACTTCTTTTTTCAAAAGTGTGTTTAACTGTTTAGAAGCAGATCTCCTAGAACTCCTCACTTCTATGGGACTTTTCCAACCTCCCTTAAAACTGCAATAGTTAAGCCTTTTCTGAAAAAAAAAGAAATCTGGATAACTCCATACTGAGCAACTACAGACCAATCTCAAATCTCCCCTTCATAGGCACAATCATTGAAAAAGTTGTTTTCAATCAACTAAACATATTCTTAAACTCAAATGGATTCTTTGACAATTTTCAATCTGGTTTCCGACCGCATCACAGCACAGAGACAGCGCTCATAAAGATTATAAATGATATTAGCTTAAATACTGATATAGGCAAAACATCAATTCTGGTTCTACTCGACCTCAGTGCTGCATTCGACACTGTTGACCACAACATACTTCTTGACAGGCTGGAAAACTGGGTCGAGCTTTCTGGAATGGTCCTCAGATGGTTCAGATCATACTTAGAAAGGAGAGGTTATTATGTGAGTATAGGTGACCATAAGTCTGAGTGGACATCCATGACATGCGGAGTCCCACAAGTGTCAATTCTAGCACCACTCCTGTTTAACCTGTATATGCTGCCACTGAGCCAAATAATGAAAAAGAACAGAATTGCTTACCAGAGCTATGCTGACGACACCCAGCTCTACTTAGCACTATTACCTAATGACTACAGCCCCATTGACTCCCTGTGCAAATGCATTGATGAAGTTAACAACTGGATGTGCCAAAACTATCTTCAGTTAAACAAAGGCAAAACTGAAATCACTACATTTGGAAACAAAGATGAAATTCTCAAGGTGAACGCATATCTTGAGGCTAAAGGCCTGATAACAAAAAATCAAGTCAGGAATCTTGGTGGGATTTTGGAGTCAGACCTGAGTTTCAGTAGTCATGTTAAAGCAATAACTAAATCAGCATATTATCATCTGAAAAATATTCCAAGAATTAGATGCTTTGTTTCCAGGCAAGACTTAGAGAAACTAGTGCATGCGTTCATCACCAGTAGGGTGGACTATTGTAATGGCCTTCTCACCGGCCTTCCCAAAAAGACCATTAGACAGCTGCAGCTCATACAGAACACTGCTGCCAGGATTGTGAGCAGAACCAGAAAATATGACCGTATCACACCAGTCCTCAGGTCTTTACACTGGCTTCCAGTTACATCTAGGATAGATTTTAAAGTACTACTACTTATTTATACATCTCTCAATGACCTAGGGCCTCAATACATTGCAGATATGCTGATTAAATACAAACCCAACAGATCACTCAGATCAGCAGGATCAAATTCGTTAGAAATACCAAGAGTTCACTCAAAGCAAGGAGAGTCTGCTTTTAGCTATTATGCCAGCCGTAGTTGGAACCAGCTTCCTGAACAGATCAGATGTGCTCCAACAGTAGCCACATTCAAATCCAGACTCAAAACACATCTGTTTAGCTGTGCATTTACTGAATGAGCACTGTGCCATTGTACATCCGACTGATTGCTCCTTTTCTATGCATCATTTTTTAAATTCTTTTTATAACTGTTTTAGCTTACCTGTTCTTTTCTTTGGTTATCATTTTATTATTTTTAATTCTCTTTACATTGCATTCTTTTTCTTATGCATTTTTTTATCCATATTTTAATTCCTTTCTATGTAAAGCACTTTGAATTGCCATTGTGTATGAAATGTGCTATATAAATAAACTTGCCTTGCCTGAACCTCCAGCAGGTGGCCGTCTTAATGAGTGAGTCATTGAGTCGTTCATTCAAATGATTCATTCAAACGCTGTGAATCGTTCAGTAACACTTTTTGCTGTGGGACGCGTTACGGTTCTGCAAATGACCGACTTTCGCTGTTAAAATAGAACAAAACACTCAATATTGCATCTAAAATGTAAGTGACGTTAAGTGAATGTTAGTGAATGTTAATTAATTGTTTATGGAGCTGTCATATGAAAGCAGTGTCATTTTTAGTTGTGATGGTATTCAGGAAACAGCTTAAACGCTCTAGTGTTGTACGTTCATTTCTTCTCGAGAGGCTGCAGGAGCGTCAACAGCGTCCCCACTTACACTAAATTAATGCACAATCATTCTTGCATTTTGGTGATTCGCTAGTTATTTTTTGTTTTAATCAGGCTCTTGTCCGTCTGGCAAGAAAAATTCTCTTTCACTTGTCCCTTCAAAAAACCCACTTGTCCCGGACAAGTGTTAATGTCGAGCCCTGCCCATTCCTGATCCCTAGGATTGGCTATATTATATAACATACTACCTTATACCCTGCTACCGATGCTTTAAATGTCTAAATTGTTCTATGTATGTTTTTCCCTTAGATCAAATGGCATTGAAAGAGGAAAGTCATGAACTTAATAAAAAGGAAGAAGAGAAAGACCTTTATGATAAACATGATTTCATGACTGGAGAAAAATCGATACAGGCTAAAAAGACTTCCTCACAAAAAAGAGCTCAAAAGACAGGAACTAAAAGATATTTCACCTGCCAACAGTGTGGAAGGAAGTTCACTGGAAAAGGAAGCCTTATAATCCACATGAGAATTCACACTGGAGAGAAGCCTTACACTTGCCAACAGTGTGGAAAGAGTTTTACACATAAAACAAGCCTTAAAAGTCACATGAGAGTTCACACTGGAGAGAAGCCATACACTTGCCAACAGTGTGGAAAGAGTTTCAGTGAAAAAATAAACTTTATAGCCCACATGAGAATTCACACTGGAGAGAGCTTATTCACCTGCCAACTGTGTGGAAAGAGTTTCACACATAAAGGAACCCTTGAAGTCCACATGCGAGTTCACTCTGGAGAGAAGCCTTACATCTGCCAACAGTGTGGAAAGAGTTTCAAACATAAAGGAACCCTTGAAGTCCACATGCGAGTTCACTCTGGAGAGAAGCCTTACATCTGCCAACAGTGTGGAAAGAGTTTCAAACATAAAGGAACGCTTGAAGTCCACATGAGAGTTCACACTGGAGAGAAGCCTTACACCTGCCAACAGTGTGGAAAGAGTTTCAGTGAAAAAGGAACCCTTGACAGGCACATTAGAGTTCACACTGGAGAAAAACCTTACACCTGCCAACAGTGTGGAAAGAGTTTCAAACAAAAATTAAGCCTTGACAGGCACATTAGAGTTCACACTGGAGAGAAACCTTACACCTGCCAACACTGTGGAAAGAGTTTCAAACAAAAAAGAAGCCTAGACAGTCACATGAGAGCTTACACTGGAGAGAAACCTTACACCTGCCAACAGTGTGGAAAGCGTTTCACTGATAAAGGAACCCTTAAAGTTCACATGAGAGTTCACACTGGAGAGAAACCGTACACCTGCCAACAGTGTGGAAAGTGTTTCACTGATAAAAAAACCCTTAAAGTTCACATGAGAGTTCACACTGGAGAGAAACCTTACACCTGCCAACAGTGTGGAAAGTGTTTCAGACATAAAATAAGCCTTGACAGTCACATGAGAGTCCACACTGGAGAGAAAGCTTACACCTGCCAACAGTGTGGAAAGTATTTCACTTATAAAGGAAACCTTAATGTTCACATCAGAGTTCACACTGGAGAGAAACCTTACACATGCCAACAGTGTGGAAAGTGTTTCAGACATAAAATAAGCCTCAACAGGCACATTAGAGTTCACACTGGAAAGATACCTTACACCTGCCAACAGTGTGGAAAGAGTTTCAAACATAAAATAACCCTTGCCAGTCACATGAAAGTTCACATTGGAGAGAAACCTTACACCTGCCAACAGTGTGGAAAGAGTTTCAAACATAAAATAACCCTTGACAGTCACATGAAAGTTCACATTGGAGAGAAACCTTACACCTGCCAACAGTGTGGAAAGTGTTTCAAACATAAAATAACCCTTGACAGTCACATGAAAGTTCACATTGGAATGAAACCTTACATCTGCCAACAGTGTGGAAAGTGTTTCTGTGAAAAAGGAGCCCTTGACAGGCACATGAAAGTTCACACTGGAGAGAAACCTTACAGCTGCCAAGAGTGTGGAAAGAGTTTCAAATATAAAAGAAACCTTGACAGGCACATGAGAGTTCACACTGGAGAGAAACCTTACACCTGCCAACAGTGTGGAAAGAGTTTCAAACATAAAATAAGCCTTGACAGTCACATGAGAGTTCACACTGGAGAGAAACCTTACACCTGCCAACAGTGTGGAAAGTTTTTCACTGATAAAGGAACCCTTGACAGGCACATGAGAGTTCACACTGGAGAGAAACCTTACACCTGTCAACAGTGCGGAAAGTGTTTCACTTATAAAGGAAACCTTAAAGTTCACATGAGAGTTCACACTGGAGAGAAATCTTACACATGCCAACAGTGTGGAAAGAGTTTCAGACATAAAATAAGCCTCGACAGGCACATGAGAGTTCATTCTGAAGAGAAACCTTACACCTGCCAACAGTGTGGAAAGAGTTTCAAACATAAAGGAAACCTTGACAGTCACATGAAAGTTCACATTGAAGCGAGCCCATTCGCCTGCCAACATTGTGTAAAGTGTTTCACACATAAAAGAAACCTTGACAGTCACATGAGAGTTCACGCTGTAGTAGGGGTGTAACACTACATGGACGCGAAAATCACGGTTTGGTATGTACTTCGGTTTTAAAGTCACGGTTCGGTAAATTTTCGGTACAGTAAGGGAATGAAATGCAAACATTAAACTGCAGGATGTTTATTACTGTGGCAAGCAGCGAGGCAGGGGACCATGAGAGCGGGCTGGTGATGAGTGCCAACTGCGCGCCACACCAGTCTCCTCTCGCGGCCGAGTGACGGGAGCATAAAAGGAGAAGCGACGACAGTGGAAGATGAGAGGACCAGGCCTGGAATTTATGTTTACATTTTGTTGTGTGTGTGCGGGCAGTCGTCCGTGAGGGGCTGCCCGCGTTACTTTCGTTTTGTTTATTTATTTAATTAAAAAAATGTAAACAAAACAACAAATGTTGTTCAGGCCTGGTCCTCTCTCGTCTTCCAGTGTCATAGCTCCTCCTTTATGCTCCCGCCGCGAGAGGAGACTGGTGCGGCACTCATTAGCACTCATCACCGGCCCGCTCTCACGGTCCCTCGCCTCGCTGCTTGCCACAATTACTATAAACTTATTTTTAACAATTTGTTTACACACTTTTTGAAACATTTTCTAATAAAATATAATCTATATCAAATAAAAATAAAAAAGAAATAAAATACTGCTGCAAAGTTATCCACTAAAGGAAATACTCTCAGTCTCAAACCAATATCACATAATAAAATATAATGAAAAATATAAATAAATCACTGATTACAGTCAGTGCAGCTTGTAACTATGATTACCAATCCCAGCTTGTAGGCCTGCTCATATTTAAAATATATATAACTTTTCCACAGTCTAAAGTGCAGCATGAACAGCTCCAGGCTGAAGGCCTGCTCAGATTCATTCAACTTTCATGTTTTTTGACAATTTTTTTTACTTGTCAACAGAAATGGCAAATCTGCTGGCAGTAACAATGTCTCCAGCTGTAGAAAATACCCTCTCGCTAGGGACTGAGGTAGCAGGTACAGCAAGGCCATGTCCACACTAATACGTTTTAATTTGAAACCGTATATTTTTCTCTCTGTTTTGGCCTTCCGTCCACACTGAGACAGCGTTTTAAGTAGGGGTGTAACGATTCGTTTAACAACGATTCGATTCATATCACGATTTGAGGTTGTCGAGACGATTTAAGGACGATATTGGTTCATTTAGAAAGATATGATCCGAAACGATTCAGTGACTTGAAATCAATTCAGTAACTTTTTAGCCAAAAATTTAAATCAGTGTGACTGTTTTATTTCAACCGAATCGAAATGTTGTTAAAACGAATTGTTACACCCCTAGTTGTAAGTCAATGAAACTGTATCGTTTTGAAAACGCCGTCTTCGCGTTGTAGTGTGGACTGTGAAAATGGAGGCTTTTTAATACAGGATGATATTAATAATAATAATGACGCATTTTTAGCCATGTAATGCAGTCATATGACCAATTCAGCCAAGATGGTGAACGACATTGTACAGCAGAGTTGTTTTGTATGCTTTCTGTTTTAACAGCCTTGTTAAATATTAATGTCAGTTTGTACATACTGTTAAAAAAACTCAGTGCCTTTTCTCGACATTGCCGCAAAATTTCAAAGAGTAAATAAACGAGTAGCGGAAATGACGCAAGTCGAAGCGTCTTGGATTTGCTCATGCGCAGTACGGGGATGTAAGCGTTTTCAGACATTTCAGTGTAGATGAAAATTTTTTGGAAAATGATTGAAAATGATAGTGTGTACGCGGAGCATTTTTAGATGAAAACTCTGTTTTTATATTTATCCGGATTAGTGTAGACGTAGCCTGAGGGAGCAGGTACAGCAAGGTAGTGCTTTGCTAACATGGCAATATGAGGATATGTTGGCTAATTGGTCCTCTACCATTCAAGTGGGTTTGAATCCAGTGAAATGCAGTCCACAGCCTTGTATAAGCTAACCTCTTCTTTCACCAGCTGCAAAGTAGGCTTGTTTCCCACCTGAGTCTTGAAGAGTTCACCAAACTGTTCAGCTATGGCTGACTTCTTCACAGGAGGAGAGATGAAGCCTCTAGGTGTCCTGTCACTGGGGATGAACTAACTGCTGTGGCCTCCTCACTCTGCAAAATAAAATGACAAAACTTGTATTAACTACTACTGGCTCTGTCATCTTTATTTATATATTTATATAAGCTTTTTTAACAATGCAGATTGTTTCAAAGCAGCAAGTATTTCAAATTATACCATGAAGAATTATATCATGAAGACATTTTTACACACAAATGGACACTTAAAATACCTGTTATTCCATGGTTGCAATCTCTTTGATGAGGTTGTTGTAGATTCTGTCACGACAGGCATCATCCACATGAGGACGGGCCTTGAGCCTCAGATCAAGAACTGTGCAATTGTTGAGGAAGTCATGACAAGCAGAGTATCAGTTCTTAAAGGTGCACTATGCAACTTTTCATCCACTAGAGGTCGCCTAATCAAAACAAAGGTGTAGTTTGATGACGCCAAGTTTGAGCGCAGCATCTTGGGACATGTGGACTTAAACTCAGAACTGGTGGAAAATAGGACTCGGGCAGAAATCATGTTGATGGATACGGTTATTAACGTTACTGTAGTGTGAAGCAGGGCAGGACCGAGTGTTGTGGAGCTGAGCACGGCTGCTGGAGCGATTGTTACACAAACACCCGCCTCGCGAACACGGGGATTTTTATTATGACGGGACACAGTCGCCAGGCGCGCACACGATTTCCGTTTTTCCGGTCATGAGTATAAGGTAATACAGCTCTGTTTATCATATTAGATACAATTTAGTGCTTTTAAAATAATGTTATGACGTTACTCTGTGCGTTCGTTCAATGGCTGCTGAAGAACGAGCAAACTCCAGGGACCATGAACAGCGGGGAACACACACACAGGAACTACAACTATCTGACAACATGAGACACCAGTTACTGAACATATAAAGACATACACTAAAGATGACCAGCTGGCGCTGCTGATCAGTGACCACGCCCACAGACAGTTCACAAGACGAGAGAGAGACAGCGGATTCATTAAACGTGACATTACCCTCTCCTCTAGGAATGCCTCCTTTCATTCCCAGACGGACTTACCTGTCGATTGTAATCATCGGATCAAAGCGTGATCCAGAATGTCTCTAGCAGGAACCCAACTTCTCTCCTCCGGTCCATAACCCTCCCAGTCCACCAAGTATTGAAATCCGCGTCTCATCCTTGGTTCCCCATTTACGAGATGTGGTGGGGGGGAACCGGGGACAGGCGGATTAATCTGAGCATGAAACACAGGCTTTATTTTAGACACATTAAAGGCGGGGTGAATTCTCCTGTACGCAGGAGGGAGTTTGAGTCGGACTGTCACTGGACTAATGATCTTGGTGACAGGAAACGGGCCAATAAATTTGGGAGCAAGTTTATTCGATACAGATCAGAGAGGAATGTTCTTGGTAGAAAGCCACACTTTTTGACCAATGACGTATATCGGAGGCGTAGATCGGTGGCGATCGGCCTTAGCCTTGGTGCGCGTCCCAGCCTGGAGAAGAGTCTCACGGGCTCTGCTCCAAGTGTGACAGCACCTCTGGATGAAGGCGTGAGCAGAGGGGACCGTGACTTCGGATTCCAAACTGGGAAAAACCGGTGGCTGGTAACCTACACTACATGCAAATGGCGACAGGCCCGTGGATGACACTGGTAACGTGTTATGTGCGTACTCAACCATAGACAGTTGTTGACTCCAGGAAGAAGGATTCCTGGAGACCAAACATCCCAACACTCTCTCCAAATCTTGGTTAGCTCTCTCGGTTTGACTATTGCTCTGCGGGTGAAACCCCGAAGATAAACTAACAGTGGCTCCCAGAAGTTTACAAAACTCTCGCCAAAATTTGGACACAAACTGGGGACCCCTGTCAGACACCACGTCTGTCGGGAGGCCATGTAACTGAAAGACGTGATCAATGACAGGAACCGCTGTCTCCTTAGCTGAGGGTAATTTGGGTAAAGGAGTTAAATGGGCCGCCTTCAAGAACCGGTCCACGACGGTCAAAACAACCGTCTTGCCCTGGGAGGGCGGTAATAAAATCTAGTGCGATGTGGGACCAGGGTCTCGAAGGGTCTGACAGCGGTTGTAATAACCCATCCGGAGGGCCACCAGAATCCTTGCCTGACCAAAAAACTGGTATGGTGAACTCCTGGATGACAGGCTATGCTGGAACAATAACCCCACTGAATAACGTCAGACCGATTTCCCTCTGGCACAAATAACCGGTTCTGTGGGCAGTCGGGCGGAGGCGTTACCCCTTCTAAGGCAGACGAAACCTTCGATTCGACCTCCCACCTGAGAGTGGAGAGGAAAAGAGTCTCGGATAAAATACACTCGGGAGTAGACGGACGTACGGATTAGAGATCAACCGATATGGGTTTTTCTATAGCCGATGCCGATATTTAGAGGTCAGGGTCAGCGGATGGCCAATAAAGTGTTTTCCCCTTCATTTGTATGATAAAATGTCACACTAATAATAAGTGGATGCACAAAATTTCTAAACTAAATTATTTATTGAACACTGATTTGAAACTCGAAGGTATAAAACTCATGTTGCACAGCCTTATATGCAAGGACAATGCTAAACCCTGATATTCTTGAAAGTTAACACTATGCAGCTTTAATGAAGATAATAACTGTGCTAAGTTATTATGAACTTTATTAGTCTGATATCCATTTTTATTCACATTATACAGTTAATGGAAAAACACACATATGCACATATTCATGAGGTGAATTGTTTTGTGAATTGTATTTTTTAAAGAAATGTAAAATAAAAGCAAAGGAACAGTTCGTAATTTTTGCATATCTCAGTGTTTCCCACACAGACTAATTTGAGGCGGTACGCCACAGAATCAAAACTGGGCCACCACATATCCGCATATCGCGCGTCTCACACACACACACACACACACACACACACACACACACACACACACACAGGGACGGTGCGGAGGAAGAGAAGCAGCACGAGACTTACTGAACACTCTCCTCAGGTCCTGGTACTCCACGGGCACGTTAGACAAATCTGCTGCCTCCTCCTGGAACACAGACACAGGAACAGACGTACAAGAAGACAACAAACAAGACTCATGACACACATTACTCCACTCAGAAACAGAGTTGTGGCCCAAATCCACCCTGAGATTGTGGCTTTGGTGAGCCACAGATGTCCCAGAACAACGGTTGCCAGTGGAGAGTGCATGATGTAGAAGTATATTGTCTCAGTGTGGTTGCCGGATATGATGAGCATGAGAGGGTCAGTGATTTGTGCGATGATGGGAAGTAGTTGGCCATTGAGGGCATTGACAGAGATGTGATGATGGAGTGGTGAGAAGGGGATTTAAAGTTTCTGAGCCAGTCCAAAGTCCATGAAATGACCTTCCGCTCCCGAATCCAGCAGTGCTTCAGTGTCATGCGTGTGAGCTGCCCACCTAAGTCTTACCGGAAGGAGAGTGGATGATGGTGAGTTCTTCTTAGCGGAGATCCCACCCGATAGTAGCCTCAGCGTTACTACCGGGCTTGATCTTTTACCGGGCAGGAGTTGATGAAGTGACCCGGCTTGCCGCAGTACAGGCACAGTCCCAGGGATCTCCGCTTCTCTCTCTCCTCCGGGGAAAGCCGAGCTCTCCCCACCTGCATGGGCTCGTGATTTGAGACGGGGCTGACCTCTTAGCTCTCTCTTCTGTCGCTGCGTGCCTCCTTCACTTCACGAGACTATAGTCCATGCTGAAATCGACCCATCCTGCTCAGCCGAGCGTCTACTCTGTTGAGATTAGAAGGGAGGTCCAGCATATAAATCTCTCTTTGGACACGGTCAGCCAGCCCATGCAGGAATCGGTCCCACTGCGCCACCTCGTTCCAATGGCACTTGGCGAAGATCGGCACGATCGAAGACCCTCCTCATCTCTTCGAAGAGTGCCTGGAACGAGGCGCAGCATGGATCCTTACTTTCCCACACCGCCGTTCACCAAAGAGCCGCTTTACCCGACAGTAATGTGAGCACGAATGCCACCTTCGACCTCTCTTGTTGAAATGTCAGTGGCTGTAAAGAGAAGTACATCGAACAACAGGTCAAGAATGCTCTGCAGAAATCTGGGTCACCTGCATAAACCTCCGGGGTGGGTAGGCGCGGCTCTCTTGGGGAACTCTCCTAGATGGCAATGGGTTGTACGGGCGGTGTGGGCGGCGCAGTGGGGCTCCTGAGTAGTTGAAGTTGTCGGGTGAACTCGGACACCTGCATTACAAGAGCTTGGACCGCCCGCCCTGTGTTGGTGATGCCCTCTTCTTGCTGGTCCATCCTCGTAATATTACGGGAGGCAAATTCGTCCCAACTTGTAGCGCTTGCTGCATCTATCGATGGTCAGATCGTTCTGTAATGATACACAGACAGTGGATGCAAATGCAAAAGCTCTTTATTAGATTGGCACAAGCCACAAAGAACACAGGGTCAGACGGCCACAAGACGATGACGACGAACTCAGAGACCTCGGTGGACGGCGTAGTGAAGGTGCTCCAATCCCGTGAGTGATCCAAGTGAAGTGCTTGTAAGGCTGGAAAAACCTAGTAGATGCCAAAATGTCTGATCGCTTTGAGAAAACAAAGAAAATTAGCACCTGAACTCATTCATACAGTTAACTCTGTCCAAGATGACATCACACTGAGTGAACCATCTATGAATGACACTATTTTACATGCCTCTCCTTTCACATGAAACTTCCCCCAAACTCCTGCTCTCCCAAACTTGAGATCACCTGAAATTCACTAGAAATCTCTTTGCTAATGTCAATCCTCACGATACAGTATTATATGTGTTTGATATCATTTGAAATGTCTCAGTACGACCGGTACAAATATCTCTACTCTACAGAAGTAAACTAGAACATCCTAAATGTTTTAAGAGTTTTAAGATATCTTGCCTTGGTGTATGGTGGGTGTGGCTTTCAGCCATTTGGCCTCTCTTCTATACAAATCTATAGGACTTGATTAATGCAAATTTCTATTGTGAACTGGTGTTTCCATTTGAAAGAGTTTCAAATGGTTCTGGGTATGCATCTGGGTCTGGTTATTTAAGGAAATGTTGCAAAGAGCTCAGGGCTTGATACTGTATTCAGGTCAGCCTGTAATGCTGGAAGTTTTAACCCATGGAGCATTATGTAATTTTCAGAAGTCAGGTATATATTTAATTTTTTACTTCAGAGTATTTGATGTTATATATGGATTACCTTTGAATTGATTATGTAATTGGCTTTATACATCTCTGGAATTATTCAGGTTACGAATGGGCATAATTTCAACAAAGGGTTAAACGGAATAATTAAATGTGTACTTAAACTATTGAATATAAATGACCAACTAACCAATTGGCATTCTAACCTAAATTCTAAATTATGATTAAATGGAGTCAGATTAAGAAGAATTGGAATAAAATCCCTTTTCCCCGCTGAAAAGACCGATCGCGCAGCGACCTTCACCCGCCGATCGTTAGCCTCCATTGGGATGATTTGGGCGGGCTTACATGCTCTTATTCCGGTGCTGAGTGGAACAACTAGACGACAGCAGACGACGAAGAACGAGCAAACTCCAGGGACCATGAACAGCGGGGAACAGCAGGAACACACACACACACAGGAACCACAACGATCTGACAACATGAGACACCAGTTACTGAACACATAAAGACACACACTGATGATAACCAGCTGGCGCTGCTGATCAGCGCTGATCAGTGACCATGCCCACAGACAGTTCACAAGAGGAGAGAGAGACAGCATGTTCATGAACCGTGACACTGTCTACAATCTTTGACAAGAATGCGGTTAAAGTTACGGCAGTTTAATGCCTACAAAAACGGCCGGTTTGGACTACAACAAGCTTCTTCCTGGGTTGGTGACATCATAAATCCTTGCTAGTCACCGCAGATGTGACTTCTGCCCGTAATGGTAAGGGGCGTGGCTTTACTGCCAACCTGTGCTTGGCACTTCAGGATGGGCTTCAAGGGTTAGTTCACCCAAAAATGGATATTTTTATAGCATATTTTTTATGATTTTTTTATAATAAAACATATTTAATAACTTTACTGTAATGCACTGTATGGTCTCCAAATTCAGTTCCTCATCACTGCTGTCCTGATAGATAAACTACAACACTTATTCTGGAGAAATGCCTTTTTCTGCATATTTTAGTGATTTTTTATAATAATCATATTTAATAACTTTACTGTAATACACTGTATGGTCACCAAATTCAGTTCCCTCATCACTGCTGTCCTGATAGTTAAACTACAACACTTATTCTGGAGAAATGTCTTTTTCTGCATATTTTAGTGATTTTTTATAATAATCATATTTAATAACTTTACTGTAATGCACTGTATGGTCACCAAATTCAGTTCCCTCATCACTGCTGTCCTGATAGTTAAACTACAACACTTATTCTGGGGAAATGTCTTTTTCTGCATATTTTAATGATTTTTTATAATAATCATATTTAATATCTTTACTGTAATCCACTGTATGGTCACCAAATTCAGTTCCTCATCACTGCTGTCCTGATAGATAAACTACAACACTTATTCTGGAGAAATGTCTTTTTTGCATATTTAATGATTTTTTATAATAATCATATTTAATAACTTTACTGTAATGCACTGTATGGTCACCAAATTCAGTTCCCTCATCACTGCTGTCCTGATAGATAAACTACAACACTTATTCTGGAGAAATGCCTTTTTCTGCATATTTTAGTGATTTTTTATAATAATCATATTTAATAACTTTACTGTAATACACTGTATGGTCACCAAATTCAGTTCCCTCATCACTGCTGTCCTGATAGTTAAACTACAACACTTATTCTGGAGAAATGTCTTTTTCTGCATATTTTAGTGATTTTTTATAATAAATCATATTTAATAACTTTACTGTAATGCACTGTATGGTCACCAAATTCAGTTCCTCATCACTGCTGTCCTGATAGTTAAACTACAACACTTATTCTGGAGAAATGCCTTTTTCTGCATATTTTAGTGATTTTTTATAATAATCATATTTAATATCTTTACTGTAATGCACTGTATGGTCACCAAATTCAGTTCCTCATCACTGCTGTCCTGATAGATAAACTACAACACTTATTCTGGAGAAATGTCTTTTTCTGCATATTTTAGTGATTTTTTATAATAATCATATTTAATATCTTTACTGTAATGCACTGTATGGTCACCAAATTCAGTTCCCTCATCACTGCTGTCCTGATAGTTAAACTACAACACTTATTCTGGGGAAATGCCTTTTTCTGCATATTTTAGTGATTTTTTATAATAATCATATTTAATATCTTTACTGTAATGCACTGTATGGTCACCAAATTCAGTTCCTCATCACTGCTGTCCTGATAGATAAACTACAACACTTATTCTGGAGAAATGTCTTTTTCTGCATATTTTAGTGATTTTTTATAATAATCATATTTAATATCTTTACTGTAATGCACTGTATGGTCACCAAATTCAGTTCCTCATCACTGCTGTCCTGATAGTTAAACTACAACACTTATTCTGGGGAAATGCCTTTTTCTGCATATTTTAGTGATTTTTTATAATAATCATATTTAATAACTTTACTGTAATGCACTGTATGGTCACCAAATTCAGTTCCTCATCACTGCTGTCCTGATAGATAAACTACAACACTTATTCTGGAGAAATGCCTTTTTCTGCATATTTTAGTGATTTTTTATAATAATCATATTTAATAACTTTACTGTAATGCACTGTATGGTCACCAAATTCAGTTCCTCATCACTGCTGTCCTGATAGTTAAACTACAACACTTATTCTGGGGAAATGCCTTTTTCTGCATATTTTAGTGATTTTTTATAATAATCATATTTAATATCTTTACTGTAATGCACTGTATGGTCACCAAATTCAGTTCCTCATCACTGCTGTCCTGATAGTTAAACTACAACACTTATTCTGGAGAAATGCCTTTTTCTGCATATTTTAGTGATTTTTTATAATAATCATATTTAATAACTTTACTGTAATACACTGTATGGTCAACAAATTCAGTTCCTCATCACTGCTGTCCTGATAGTTAAACTACAACACTTATTCTGGGGAAATGCCTTTTTCTGCATATTTTAGTGATTTTTTATAATAATCATATTTAATAACTTTACTGTAATACACTGTATGGTCACCAAATTCAGTTCCTCATCACTGCTGTCCTGATAGTTAAACTACAACACTTATTCTGGGGAAATGCCTTTTTCTGCATATTTTAATGATTTTTTATAATAATCATATTTAATATCTTTACTGTAATGCACTGTATGGTCACCAAATTCAGTTCCTCATCACTGCTGTCCTGATAGTTAAACTACAACACTTATTCTGGAGAAATGTCTTTTTCTGCATATTTTAGTGATTTTTTATAATAATCATATTTAATATCTTTACTGTAATACACTGTATGGTCACCAAATTCAGTTCCTCATCACTGCTGTCCTGATAGTTAAACTACAACACTTATTCTGGAGAAATGCCTTTTTCTGCATATTTTAGTGATTTTTTATAATAATCATATTTAATAACTTTACTGTAATACACTGTATGGTCACCAAATTCAGTTCCCTCATCACTGCTGTCCTGATAGATAAACTACAACACTTATTCTGGAGAAATGTCTTTTTCTGCATATTTTAATGATTTTTTATAATAATCATATTTAATATCTTTACTGTAATGCACTGTATGGTCACCAAATTCAGTTCCCTCATCACTGCTGTCCTGATAGATAAACTACAACACTTATTCTGGAGAAATGTCTTTTTCTGCATATTTTAATGATTTTTTATAATAATCATATTTAATATCTTTACTGTAATGCACTGTATGGTCACCAAATTCAGTTCCCTCATCACTGCTGTCCTGATAGATAAACTACAACACTTATTCTGGAGAAATGTCTTTTTCTGCATATTTTAGTGATTTTTTATAATAATCATATTTAATAACTTTACTGTAATGCACTGTATGGTCACCAAATTCAGTTCCCTCATCACTGCTGTCCTGATAGATAAACTACAACACTTATTCTGGAGAAATGCCTTTTTCTGCATATTTTAATGATTTTTTATAATAATCATATTTAATAACTTTACTGTAATACACTGTATGGTCACCAAATTCAGTTCCCTCATCACTGCTGTCCTGATAGATAAACTACAACACTTATTCTGGGGAAATGCCTTTTTCTGCATATTTTAGTGATTTTTTATAATAATCATATTTAATATCTTTACTGTAATGCACTGTATGGTCACCAAATTCAGTTCCTCATCACTGCTGTCCTGATAGATAAACTACAACACTTATTCTGGAGAAATGTCTTTTTCTGCATATTTTAGTGATTTTTTATAATAATCATATTTAATAACTTTACTGTAATACACTGTATGGTCACCAAATTCAGTTCCCTCATCACTGCTGTCCTGATAGTTAAACTACAACACTTATTCTGGAGAAATGTCTTTTTCTGCATATTTTAGTGATTTTTTATAATAATCATATTTAATATCTTTACTGTAATGCACTGTATGGTCACCAAATTCAGTTCCCTCATCACTGCTGTCCTGATAGTTAAACTACAACACTTATTCTGGGGAAATGCCTTTTTCTGCATATTTTAGTGATTTTTTATAATAATCATATTTAATATCTTTACTGTAATGCACTGTATGGTCACCAAATTCAGTTCCTCATCACTGCTGTCCTGATAGTTAAACTACAACACTTATTCTGGGGAAATGCCTTTTTCTGCATATTTTAGTGATTTTTTATAATAATCATATTTAATAACTTTACTGTAATACACTGTATGGTCACCAAATTCAGTTCCCTCATCACTGCTGTCCTGATAGATAAACTACAACACTTATTCTGGAGAAATGTCTTTTTCTGCATATTTTAGTGATTTTTTATAATAATCATATTTAATAACTTTACTGTAATGCACTGTATGGTCACCAAATTCAGTTCCCTCATCACTGCTGTCCTGATAGATAAACTACAACACTTATTCTGGGGAAATGCCTTTTTCTGCATATTTTAGTGATTTTTTATAATAATCATATTTAATATCTTTACTGTAATGCACTGTATGGTCACCAAATTCAGTTCCTCATCACTGCTGTCCTGATAGTTAAACTACAACACTTATTCTGGGGAAATGCCTTTTTCTGCATATTTTAGTGATTTTTTATAATAATCATATTTAATAACTTTACTGTAATGCACTGTATGGTCACCAAATTCAGTTCCTCATCACTGCTGTCCTGATAGTTAAACTACAACACTTATTCTGGAGAAATGCCTTTTTCTGCATATTTTAGTGATTTTTTATAATAATCATATTTAATAACTTTACTGTAATACACTGTATGGTCACCAAATTCAGTTCCCTCATCACTGCTGTCCTGATAGATAAACTACAACACTTATTCTGGAGAAATGTCTTTTTCTGCATATTTTAATGATTTTTTATAATAATCATATTTAATATCTTTACTGTAATGCACTGTATGGTCACCAAATTCAGTTCCCTCATCACTGCTGTCCTGATAGATAAACTACAACACTTATTCTGGAGAAATGTCTTTTTCTGCATATTTTAGTGATTTTTTATAATAATCATATTTAATAACTTTACTGTAATGCACTGTATGGTCACCAAATTCAGTTCCCTCATCACTGCTGTCCTGATAGATAAACTACAACACTTATTCTGGAGAAATGCCTTTTTCTGCATATTTTAATGATTTTTTATAATAATCATATTTAATATCTTTACTGTAATGCACTGTATGGTCACCAAATTCAGTTCCTCATCACTGCTGTCCTGATAGATAAACTACAACACTTATTCTGGAGAAATGCCTTTTTCTGCATATTTTAGTGATTTTTTATAATAATCATATTTAATATCTTTACTGTAATACACTGTATGGTCACCAAATTCAGTTCCTCATCACTGCTGTCCTGATAGTTAAACTACAACACTTATTCTGGGGAAATGCCTTTTTCTGCATATTTTAGTGATTTTTTATAATAATCATATTTAATAACTTTACTGTAATACACTGTATGGTCACCAAATTCAGTTCCTCATCACTGCTGTCCTGATAGTTAAACTACAACACTTATTCTGGAGAAATGTCTTTTTCTGCATATTTTAGTGATTTTTTATAATAATCATATTTAATATCTTTACTGTAATGCACTGTATGGTCACCAAATTCAGTTCCTCATCACTGCTGTCCTGATAGATAAACTACAACACTTATTCTGGGGAAATGCCTTTTTCTGCATATTTTAGTGATTTTTTATAATAATCATATTTAATAACTTTACTGTAATGCACTGTATGGTCTCCAAATTCAGTTCCCTCATCACTGCTGTCCTGATAGATAAACTACAACACTTATTCTGGGGAAATGCCTTTTTCTGCATATTTTAATGATTTTTTATAATAATCATATTTAATAACTTTACTGTAATGCACTGTATGGTCACCAAATTCAATTCCTCATCACTGCTGTCCTGATAGTTAAACTACAACACTTATTCTGGAGAAATGTCTTTTTCTGCATATTTTAGTGATTTTTTATAATAATCATATTTAATATCTTTACTGTAATGCACTGTATGGTCACCAAATTCAGTTCCTCATCACTGCTGTCCTGATAGTTAAACTACAACACTTATTCTGGAGAAATGCCTTTTTCTGCATATTTTAATGATTTTTTATAATAATCATATTTAATATCTTTACTGTAATGCACTGTATGGTCACCAAATTCAGTTCCTCATCACTGCTGTCCTGATAGTTAAACTACAACACTTATTCTGGAGAAATGCCTTTTTCTGCATATTTTAGTGATTTTTTATAATAATCATATTTAATAACTTTACTGTAATGCACTGTATGGTCACCAAATTCAGTTCCTCATCACTGCTGTCCTGATAGATAAACTACAACACTTATTCTGGAGAAATGTCTTTTTCTGCATATTTTAGTGATTTTTTATAATAATCATATTTAATAACTTTACTGTAATGCACTGTATGGTCACCAAATTCAGTTCCTCATCACTGCTGTCCTGATAGATAAACTACAACACTTATTCTGGAGAAATGCCTTTTTCTGCATATTTTAGTGATTTTTTATAATAATCATATTTAATAACTTTACTGTAATGCACTGTATGGTCACCAAATTCAGTTCCTCATCACTGCTGTCCTGATAGTTAAACTACAACACTTATTCTGGAGAAATGCCTTTTTCTGCATATTTTAGTGATTTTTTATAATAATCATATTTAATAACTTTACTGTAATACACTGTATGGTCTCCAAATTCAGTTCCTCATCACTGCTGTCCTGATAGTTAAACTACAACACTTATTCTGGAGAAATGCCTTTTTCTGCATATTTTAGTGATTTTTTATAATAATCATATTTAATAACTTTACTGTAATACACTGTATGGTCTCCAAATTCAGTTCCCACATCACTGCTGTCCTGATAGTTAAACTACAACACTTATTCTGGAGAAATGTCTTTTTCTGCATATTTTAGTGATTTTTTATAATAATCATATTTAATAACTTTACTGTAATACACTGTATGGTCTCCAAATTCAGTTCCCACATCACTGCTGTCCTGATAGTTAAACTACAACACTTATTCTGGAGAAATGTCTTTTTCTGCATATTTTAATGATTTTTTATAATAATCATATTTAATATCTTTACTGTAATGCACTGTATGGTCACCAAATTCAGTTCCCTCATCACTGCTGTCCTGATAGTTAAACTACAACACTTATTCTGGGGAAATGCCTTTTTCTGCATATTTTAATGATTTTTTATAATAAATCATATTTAATAACTTTACTGTAATGCACTGTATGGTCACCAAATTCAGTTCCCTCATCACTGCTGTCCTGATAGTTAAACTACAACACTTATTCTGGGGAAATGTCTTTTTCTGCATATTTTAGTGATTTTTTATAATAATCATATTTAATAACTTTACTGTAATGCACTGTATGGTCACCAAATTCAGTTCCTCATCACTGCTGTCCTGATAGTTAAACTACAACACTTATTCTGGGGAAATGCCTTTTTCTGCATATTTTAGTGATTTTTTATAATAATCATATTTAATAACTTTACTGTAATACACTGTATGGTCACCAAATTCAGTTCCTCATCACTGCTGTCCTGATAGTTAAACTACAACACTTATTCTGGAGAAATGCCTTTTTCTGCATATTTTAGTGATTTTTTATAATAATCATATTTAATAACTTTACTGTAATACACTGTATGGTCTCCAAATTCAGTTCCTCATCACTGCTGTCCTGATAGATAAACTACAACACTTATTCTGGGAAATGCCTTTTTCTGCATATTTTAGTGATTTTTTATAATAATCATATTTAATAACTTTACTGTAATGCACTGTATGGTCACCAAATTCAGTTCCTCATCACTGCTGTCCTGATAGATAAACTACAACACTTATTCTGGAGAAATGCCTTTTTCTGCATATTTTAGTGATTTTTTATAATAATCATATTTAATAACTTTACTGTAATACACTGTATGGTCACCAAATTCAGTTCCTCATCACTGCTGTCCTGATAGATAAACTACAACACTTATTCTGGAGAAATGCCTTTTTCTGCATATTTTAATGATTTTTTATAATAATCATATTTAATATCTTTACTGTAATGCACTGTATGGTCACCAAATTCAGTTCCTCATCACTGCTGTCCTGATAGATAAACTACAACACTTATTCTGGAGAAATGTCTTTTTCTGCATATTTTAATGATTTTTTATAATAATCATATTTAATAACTTTACTGTAATGCACTGTATGGTCACCAAATTCAGTTCCTCATCACTGCTGTCCTGATAGTTAAACTACAACACTTATTCTGGAGAAATGCCTTTTTCTGCATATTTTAGTGATTTTTTATAATAATCATATTTAATAACTTTACTGTAATACACTGTATGGTCACCAAATTCAGTTCCTCATCACTGCTGTCCTGATAGATAAACTACAACACTTATTCTGGAGAAATGCCTTTTTCTGCATATTTTAGTGATTTTTTATAATAATCATATTTAATATCTTTACTGTAATGCACTGTATGGTCTCCAAATTCAGTTCCCTCATCACTGCTGTCCTGATAGTTAAACTACAACACTTATTCTGGAGAAATGCCTTTTTCTGCATATTTTAATGATTTTTTATAATAATCATATTTAATAACTTTACTGTAATGCACTGTATGGTCACCAAATTCAGTTCCTCATCACTGCTGTCCTGATAGTTAAACTACAACACTTATTCTGGAGAAATGCCTTTTTCTGCATATTTTAATGATTTTTTATAATAATCATATTTAATATCTTTACTGTAATGCACTGTATGGTCACCAAATTCAGTTCCCACATCACTGCTGTCCTGATAGTTAAACTACAACACTTATTCTGGAGAAATGCCTTTTTCTGCATATTTTAGTGATTTTTTATAATAATCATATTTAATATCTTTACTGTAATACACTGTATGGTCACCAAATTCAGTTCCTCATCACTGCTGTCCTGATAGTTAAACTACAACACTTATTCTGGGAAATGCCTTTTTCTGCATATTTTAATGATTTTTTATAATAATCATATTTAATAACTTTACTGTAATACACTGTATGGTCACCAAATTCAGTTCCTCATCACTGCTGTCCTGATAGATAAACTACAACACTTATTCTGGAGAAATGCCTTTTTCTGCATATTTTAGTGATTTTTTATAATAATCATATTTAATAACTTTACTGTAATACACTGTATGGTCACCAAATTCAGTTCCTCATCACTGCTGTCCTGATAGATAAACTACAACACTTATTCTGGAGAAATGTCTTTTTCTGCATATTTTAGTGATTTTTTATAATAATCATATTTAATAACTTTACTGTAATACACTGTATGGTCACCAAATTCAGTTCCCTCATCACTGCTGTCCTGATAGTTAAACTACAACACTTATTCTGGAGAAATGTCTTTTTCTGCATATTTTAGTGATTTTTTATAATAATCATATTTAATATCTTTACTGTAATGCACTGTATGGTCTCCAAATTCAGTTCCTCATCACTGCTGTCCTGATAGATAAACTACAACACTTATTCTGGAGAAATGCCTTTTTCTGCATATTTTTATGATTTTTTATAATAATCATATTTAATATCTTTACTGTAATGCACTGTATGGTCACCAAATTCAGTTCCCTCATCACTGCTGTCCTGATAGTTAAACTACAACACTTATTCTGGAGAAATGCCTTTTTCTGCATATTTTAGTGATTTTTTATAATAATCATATTTAATAACTTTACTGTAATGCACTGTATGGTCACCAAATTCAGTTCCCTCATCACTGCTGTCCTGATAGTTAAACTACAACACTTATTCTGGGGAAATGCCTTTTTCTGCATATTTTAGTGATTTTTTATAATAATCATATTTAATAACTTTACTGTATTACACTGTATGGTCACCAAATTCAGTTCCCTCATCACTGCTGTCCTGATAGTTAAACTACAACACTTATTCTGGAGAAATGCCTTTTTCTGCATATTTTAATGATTTTTTATAATAATCATATTTAATAACTTTACTGTAATCCACTGTATGGTCACCAAATTCAGTTCCTCATCACTGCTGTCCTGATAGATAAACTACAACACTTATTCTGGAGAAATGCCTTTTTCTGCATATTTTAGTGATTTTTTATAATAATCATATTTAATAACTTTACTGTAATACACTGTATGGTCACCAAATTCAGTTCCTCATCACTGCTGTCCTGATAGATAAACTACAACACTTATTCTGGAGAAATGCCTTTTTCTGCATATTTTAATGATTTTTTATAATAATCATATTTAATATCTTTACTGTAATGCACTGTATGGTCACCAAATTCAGTTCCTCATCACTGCTGTCCTGATAGATAAACTACAACACTTATTCTGGAGAAATGTCTTTTTCTGCATATTTTAATGATTTTTTATAATAATCATATTTAATAACTTTACTGTAATGCACTGTATGGTCACCAAATTCAGTTCCTCATCACTGCTGTCCTGATAGTTAAACTACAACACTTATTCTGGAGAAATGCCTTTTTCTGCATATTTTAGTGATTTTTTATAATAATCATATTTAATAACTTTACTGTAATACACTGTATGGTCACCAAATTCAGTTCCTCATCACTGCTGTCCTGATAGATAAACTACAACACTTATTCTGGAGAAATGCCTTTTTCTGCATATTTTAGTGATTTTTTATAATAATCATATTTAATATCTTTACTGTAATGCACTGTATGGTCTCCAAATTCAGTTCCCTCATCACTGCTGTCCTGATAGTTAAACTACAACACTTATTCTGGAGAAATGCCTTTTTCTGCATATTTTAATGATTTTTTATAATAATCATATTTAATAACTTTACTGTAATGCACTGTATGGTCACCAAATTCAGTTCCTCATCACTGCTGTCCTGATAGTTAAACTACAACACTTATTCTGGAGAAATGCCTTTTTCTGCATATTTTAATGATTTTTTATAATAATCATATTTAATAACTTTACTGTAATGCACTGTATGGTCACCAAATTCAGTTCCCACATCACTGCTGTCCTGATAGTTAAACTACAACACTTATTCTGGAGAAATGCCTTTTTCTGCATATTTTAGTGATTTTTTATAATAATCATATTTAATATCTTTACTGTAATACACTGTATGGTCACCAAATTCAGTTCCTCATCACTGCTGTCCTGATAGTTAAACTACAACACTTATTCTGGGAAATGCCTTTTTCTGCATATTTTAATGATTTTTTATAATAATCATATTTAATAACTTTACTGTAATACACTGTATGGTCACCAAATTCAGTTCCTCATCACTGCTGTCCTGATAGATAAACTACAACACTTATTCTGGAGAAATGCCTTTTTCTGCATATTTTAGTGATTTTTTATAATAATCATATTTAATAACTTTACTGTAATACACTGTATGGTCACCAAATTCAGTTCCTCATCACTGCTGTCCTGATAGATAAACTACAACACTTATTCTGGAGAAATGTCTTTTTCTGCATATTTTAGTGATTTTTTATAATAATCATATTTAATAACTTTACTGTAATACACTGTATGGTCACCAAATTCAGTTCCCTCATCACTGCTGTCCTGATAGTTAAACTACAACACTTATTCTGGAGAAATGTCTTTTTCTGCATATTTTAGTGATTTTTTATAATAATCATATTTAATATCTTTACTGTAATGCACTGTATGGTCTCCAAATTCAGTTCCTCATCACTGCTGTCCTGATAGATAAACTACAACACTTATTCTGGAGAAATGCCTTTTTCTGCATATTTTTATGATTTTTTATAATAATCATATTTAATATCTTTACTGTAATGCACTGTATGGTCACCAAATTCAGTTCCCTCATCACTGCTGTCCTGATAGTTAAACTACAACACTTATTCTGGAGAAATGCCTTTTTCTGCATATTTTAGTGATTTTTTATAATAATCATATTTAATAACTTTACTGTAATGCACTGTATGGTCACCAAATTCAGTTCCCTCATCACTGCTGTCCTGATAGTTAAACTACAACACTTATTCTGGGGAAATGCCTTTTTCTGCATATTTTAGTGATTTTTTATAATAATCATATTTAATAACTTTACTGTATTACACTGTATGGTCACCAAATTCAGTTCCCTCATCACTGCTGTCCTGATAGTTAAACTACAACACTTATTCTGGAGAAATGCCTTTTTCTGCATATTTTAATGATTTTTTATAATAATCATATTTAATAACTTTACTGTAATCCACTGTATGGTCACCAAATTCAGTTCCTCATCACTGCTGTCCTGATAGATAAACTACAACACTTATTCTGGGGAAATGTCTTTTTCTGCATATTTTAGTGATTTTTTATAATAATCATATTTAATAACTTTACTGTAATGCACTGTATGGTCACCAAATTCAGTTCCTCATCACTGCTGTCCTGATAGTTAAACTACAACACTTATTCTGGGGAAATGCCTTTTTCTGCATATTTTAGTGATTTTTTATAATAATCATATTTAATATCTTTACTGTAATACACTGTATGGTCACCAAATTCAGTTCCCTCATCACTGCTGTCCTGATAGATAAACTACAACACTTATTCTGGAGAAATGTCTTTTTCTGCATATTTTAGTGATTTTTTATAATAATCATATTTAATAACTTTACTGTAATGCACTGTATGGTCACCAAATTCAGTTCCTCATCACTGCTGTCCTGATAGTTAAACTACAACACTTATTCTGGGGAAATGCCTTTTTCTGCATATTTTAGTGATTTTTTATAATAATCATATTTAATAACTTTACTGTAATACACTGTATGGTCACCAAATTCAGTTCCTCATCACTGCTGTCCTGATAGATAAACTACAACACTTATTCTGGAGAAATGTCTTTTTCTGCATATTTTAGTGATTTTTTATAATAATCATATTTAATAACTTTACTGTAATGCACTGTATGGTCACCAAATTCAGTTCCTCATCACTGCTGTCCTGATAGTTAAACTACAACACTTATTCTGGAGAAATGCCTTTTTCTGCATATTTTAGTGATTTTTTATAATAATCATATTTAATATCTTTACTGTAATGCACTGTATGGTCACCAAATTCAGTTCCCACATCACTGCTGTCCTGATAGTTAAACTACAACACTTATTCTGGAGAAATGTCTTTTTCTGCATATTTTAGTGATTTTTTATAATAATCATATTTAATATCTTTACTGTAATGCACTGTATGGTCACCAAATTCAGTTCCTCATCACTGCTGTCCTGATAGATAAACTACAACACTTATTCTGGGGAAATGCCTTTTTCTGCATATTTTAGTGATTTTTTATAATAATCATATTTAATAACTTTACTGTAATGCACTGTATGGTCACCAAATTCAGTTCCCTCATCACTGCTGTCCTGATAGATAAACTACAACACTTATTCTGGAGAAATGCCTTTTTCTGCATATTTTAGTGATTTTTTATAATAATCATATTTAATATCTTTACTGTAATGCACTGTATGGTCTCCAAATTCAGTTCCTCATCACTGCTGTCCTGATAGTTAAACTACAACACTTATTCTGGAGAAATGCCTTTTTCTGCATATTTTAGTGATTTTTTATAATAATCATATTTAATAACTTTACTGTAATACACTGTATGGTCACCAAATTCAGTTCCTCATCACTGCTGTCCTGATAGTTAAACTACAACACTTATTCTGGAGAAATGCCTTTTTCTGCATATTTTAGTGATTTTTTATAATAATCATATTTAATATCTTTACTGTAATACACTGTATGGTCACCAAATTCAGTTCCTCATCACTGCTGTCCTGATAGTTAAACTACAACACTTATTCTGGAGAAATGCCTTTTTCTGCATATTTTAGTGATTTTTTATAATAATCATATTTAATAACTTTACTGTAATGCACTGTATGGTCTCCAAATTCAGTTCCTCATCACTGCTGTCCTGATAGTTAAACTACAACACTTATTCTGGAGAAATGTCTTTTTCTGCATATTTTAGTGATTTTTTATAATAATCATATTTAATATCTTTACTGTAATGCACTGTATGGTCACCAAATTCAGTTCCCACATCACTGCTGTCCTGATAGTTAAACTACAACACTTATTCTGGGGAAATGCCTTTTTCTGCATATTTTAGTGATTTTTTATAATAATCATATTTAATAACTTTACTGTAATACACTGTATGGTCACCAAATTCAGTTCCCTCATCACTGCTGTCCTGATAGTTAAACTACAACACTTATTCTGGAGAAATGCCTTTTTCTGCATATTTTAGTGATTTTTTATAATAATCATATTTAATAACTTTACTGTAATACACTGTATGGTCACCAAATTCAGTTCCTCATCACTGCTGTCCTGATAGATAAACTACAACACTTATTCTGGAGAAATGCCTTTTTCTGCATATTTTTATGATTTTTTATAATAATCATATTTAATATCTTTACTGTAATACACTGTATGGTCACCAAATTCAGTTCCTCATCACTGCTGTCCTGATAGATAAACTACAACACTTATTCTGGAGAAATGCCTTTTTCTGCATATTTTAGTGATTTTTTATAATAATCATATTTAATAACTTTACTGTAATGCACTGTATGGTCACCAAATTCAGTTCCTCATCACTGCTGTCCTGATAGTTAAACTACAACACTTATTCTGGAGAAATGCCTTTTTCTGCATATTTTAGTGATTTTTTATAATAAATCATATTTAATATCTTTACTGTAATGCACTGTATGGTCACCAAATTCAGTTCCCTCATCACTGCTGTCCTGATAGATAAACTACAACACTTATTCTGGAGAAATGTCTTTTTCTGCATATTTAATGATTTTTTATAATAATCATATTTAATAACTTTACTGTAATGCACTGTATGGTCACCAAATTCAGTTCCCTCATCACTGCTGTCCTGATAGTTAAACTACAACACTTATTCTGGAGAAATGTCTTTTTTGCATATTTAATGATTTTTTATAATAATCATATTTAATAACTTTACTGTAATGCACTGTATGGTCTCCAAATTCAGTTCCCTCATCACTGCTGTCCTGATAGTTAAACTACAACACTTATTCTGGGGAAATGCCTTTTTCTGCATATTTTAGTGATTTTTTTATAATAATCATATTTAATAACTTTACTGTAATGCACTGTATGGTCACCAAATTCAGTTCCACATCACTGCTGTCCTGATAGTTAAACTACAACACTTATTCTGGAGAAATGCCTTTTTCTGCATATTTTAGTGATTTTTTATAATAATCATATTTAATAACTTTACTGTAATACACTGTATGGTCACCAAATTCAGTTCCTCATCACTGCTGTCCTGATAGTTAAACTACAACACTTATTCTGGAGAAATGTCTTTTTCTGCATATTTTAGTGATTTTTTATAATAAATCATATTTAATATCTTTACTGTAATACACTGTATGGTCACCAAATTCAGTTCCCTCATCACTGCTGTCCTGATAGATAAACTACAACACTTATTCTGGGGAAATGCCTTTTTCTGCATATTTTAGTGATTTTTTATAATAATCATATTTAATAACTTTACTGTAATACACTGTATGGTCACCAAATTCAGTTCCCTCATCACTGCTGTCCTGATAGTTAAACTACAACACTTATTCTGGAGAAATGTCTTTTTCTGCATATTTTAGTGATTTTTTATAATAATCATATTTAATATCTTTACTGTAATGCACTGTATGGTCTCCAAATTCAGTTCCTCATCACTGCTGTCCTGATAGATAAACTACAACACTTATTCTGGAGAAATGCCTTTTTCTGCATATTTTTATGATTTTTTATAATAATCATATTTAATATCTTTACTGTAATGCACTGTATGGTCACCAAATTCAGTTCCCTCATCACTGCTGTCCTGATAGTTAAACTACAACACTTATTCTGGAGAAATGCCTTTTTCTGCATATTTTAGTGATTTTTTATAATAATCATATTTAATAACTTTACTGTAATGCACTGTATGGTCACCAAATTCAGTTCCCTCATCACTGCTGTCCTGATAGTTAAACTACAACACTTATTCTGGGAAAATGCCTTTTTCTGCATATTTTAGTGATTTTTTATAATAATCATATTTAATAACTTTACTGTATTACACTGTATGGTCACCAAATTCAGTTCCCTCATCACTGCTGTCCTGATAGTTAAACTACAACACTTATTCTGGAGAAATGCCTTTTTCTGCATATTTTAATGATTTTTTATAATAATCATATTTAATAACTTTACTGTAATCCACTGTATGGTCACCAAATTCAGTTCCTCATCACTGCTGTCCTGATAGATAAACTACAACACTTATTCTGGGGAAATGTCTTTTTCTGCATATTTTAGTGATTTTTTATAATAATCATATTTAATAACTTTACTGTAATGCACTGTATGGTCACCAAATTCAGTTCCTCATCACTGCTGTCCTGATAGTTAAACTACAACACTTATTCTGGGGAAATGCCTTTTTCTGCATATTTTAGTGATTTTTTATAATAATCATATTTAATATCTTTACTGTAATACACTGTATGGTCACCAAATTCAGTTCCTCATCACTGCTGTCCTGATAGATAAACTACAACACTTATTCTGGAGAAATGTCTTTTTCTGCATATTTTAGTGATTTTTTATAATAATCATATTTAATAACTTTACTGTAATGCACTGTATGGTCACCAAATTCAGTTCCTCATCACTGCTGTCCTGATAGTTAAACTACAACACTTATTCTGGAGAAATGCCTTTTTCTGCATATTTTAGTGATTTTTTATAATAATCATATTTAATATCTTTACTGTAATGCACTGTATGGTCACCAAATTCAGTTCCTCATCACTGCTGTCCTGATAGTTAAACTACAACACTTATTCTGGAGAAATGCCTTTTTCTGCATATTTTAGTGATTTTTTATAATAATCATATTTAATATCTTTACTGTAATGCACTGTATGGTCACCAAATTCAGTTCCCACATCACTGCTGTCCTGATAGTTAAACTACAACACTTATTCTGGAGAAATGTCTTTTTCTGCATATTTTAGTGATTTTTTATAATAATCATATTTAATATCTTTACTGTAATGCACTGTATGGTCACCAAATTCAGTTCCTCATCACTGCTGTCCTGATAGTTAAACTACAACACTTATTCTGGAGAAATGCCTTTTTCTGCATATTTTAGTGATTTTTTATAATAATCATATTTAATATCTTTACTGTAATGCACTGTATGGTCACCAAATTCAGTTCCTCATCACTGCTGTCCTGATAGTTAAACTACAACACTTATTCTGGAGAAATGCCTTTTTCTGCATATTTTAGTGATTTTTTATAATAATCATATTTAATATCTTTACTGTAATACACTGTATGGTCACCAAATTCAGTTCCTCATCACTGCTGTCCTGATAGTTAAACTACAACACTTATTCTGGGGAAATGCCTTTTTCTGCATATTTTAGTGATTTTTTATAATAATCATATTTAATATCTTTACTGTAATGCACTGTATGGTCACCAAATTCAGTTCCTCATCACTGCTGTCCTGATAGATAAACTACAACACTTATTCTGGGGAAATGCCTTTTTCTGCATATTTTAGTGATTTTTTATAATAATCATATTTAATAACTTTACTGTAATGCACTGTATGGTCACCAAATTCAGTTCCCTCATCACTGCTGTCCTGATAGATAAACTACAACACTTATTCTGGAGAAATGCCTTTTTCTGCATATTTTAGTGATTTTTTATAATAATCATATTTAATATCTTTACTGTAATGCACTGTATGGTCTCCAAATTCAGTTCCTCATCACTGCTGTCCTGATAGTTAAACTACAACACTTATTCTGGAGAAATGCCTTTTTCTGCATATTTTAGTGATTTTTTATAATAATCATATTTAATATCTTTACTGTAATGCACTGTATGGTCACCAAATTCAGTTCCTCATCACTGCTGTCCTGATAGTTAAACTACAACACTTATTCTGGAGAAATGCCTTTTTCTGCATATTTTAGTGATTTTTTATAATAATCATATTTAATATCTTTACTGTAATACACTGTATGGTCACCAAATTCAGTTCCTCATCACTGCTGTCCTGATAGTTAAACTACAACACTTATTCTGGAGAAATGCCTTTTTCTGCATATTTTAGTGATTTTTTATAATAATCATATTTAATAACTTTACTGTAATGCACTGTATGGTCTCCAAATTCAGTTCCTCATCACTGCTGTCCTGATAGTTAAACTACAACACTTATTCTGGAGAAATGTCTTTTTCTGCATATTTTAGTGATTTTTTATAATAATCATATTTAATATCTTTACTGTAATGCACTGTATGGTCACCAAATTCAGTTCCCACATCACTGCTGTCCTGATAGTTAAACTACAACACTTATTCTGGGGAAATGCCTTTTTCTGCATATTTTAGTGATTTTTTATAATAATCATATTTAATAACTTTACTGTAATACACTGTATGGTCACCAAATTCAGTTCCCTCATCACTGCTGTCCTGATAGTTAAACTACAACACTTATTCTGGAGAAATGCCTTTTTCTGCATATTTTAGTGATTTTTTATAATAATCATATTTAATAACTTTACTGTAATACACTGTATGGTCACCAAATTCAGTTCCTCATCACTGCTGTCCTGATAGATAAACTACAACACTTATTCTGGAGAAATGCCTTTTTCTGCATATTTTTATGATTTTTTATAATAATCATATTTAATATCTTTACTGTAATACACTGTATGGTCACCAAATTCAGTTCCTCATCACTGCTGTCCTGATAGATAAACTACAACACTTATTCTGGAGAAATGCCTTTTTCTGCATATTTTAGTGATTTTTTATAATAATCATATTTAATAACTTTACTGTAATGCACTGTATGGTCACCAAATTCAGTTCCTCATCACTGCTGTCCTGATAGTTAAACTACAACACTTATTCTGGAGAAATGCCTTTTTCTGCATATTTTAGTGATTTTTTATAATAAATCATATTTAATATCTTTACTGTATTACACTGTATGGTCACCAAATTCAGTTCCCTCATCACTGCTGTCCTGATAGATAAACTACAACACTTATTCTGGAGAAATGTCTTTTTCTGCATATTTAATGATTTTTTATAATAATCATATTTAATAACTTTACTGTAATGCACTGTATGGTCACCAAATTCAGTTCCCTCATCACTGCTGTCCTGATAGTTAAACTACAACACTTATTCTGGAGAAATGTCTTTTTTGCATATTTAATGATTTTTTATAATAATCATATTTAATAACTTTACTGTAATGCACTGTATGGTCTCCAAATTCAGTTCCCTCATCACTGCTGTCCTGATAGTTAAACTACAACACTTATTCTGGGGAAATGCCTTTTTCTGCATATTTTAGTGATTTTTTTATAATAATCATATTTAATAACTTTACTGTAATGCACTGTATGGTCACCAAATTCAGTTCCACATCACTGCTGTCCTGATAGTTAAACTACAACACTTATTCTGGAGAAATGCCTTTTTCTGCATATTTTAGTGATTTTTTATAATAATCATATTTAATAACTTTACTGTAATACACTGTATGGTCACCAAATTCAGTTCCTCATCACTGCTGTCCTGATAGTTAAACTACAACACTTATTCTGGAGAAATGTCTTTTTCTGCATATTTTAGTGATTTTTTATAATAAATCATATTTAATATCTTTACTGTAATACACTGTATGGTCACCAAATTCAGTTCCCTCATCACTGCTGTCCTGATAGATAAACTACAACACTTATTCTGGGGAAATGCCTTTTTCTGCATATTTTAGTGATTTTTTATAATAATCATATTTAATAACTTTACTGTATTACACTGTATGGTCACCAAATTCAGTTCCCTCATCACTGCTGTCCTGATAGATAAACTACAACACTTATTCTGGAGAAATGCCTTTTTCTGCATATTTTAGTGATTTTTTATAATAAATCATATTTAATATCTTTACTGTAATACACTGTATGGTCACCAAATTCAGTTCCCTCATCACTGCTGTCCTGATAGTTAAACTACAACACTTATTCTGGAGAAATGCCTTTTTCTGCATATTTTAGTGATTTTTTATAATAATCATATTTAATAACTTTACTGTAATGCACTGTATGGTCACCAAATTCAGTTCCTCATCACTGCTGTCCTGATAGATAAACTACAACACTTATTCTGGAGAAATGCCTTTTTCTGCATATTTTAGTGATTTTTTATAATAATCATATTTAATATCTTTACTGTAATGCACTGTATGGTCACCAAATTCAGTTCCCACATCACTGCTGTCCTGATAGTTAAACTACAACACTTATTCTGGAGAAATGCCTTTTTCTGCATATTTTAGTGATTTTTTATAATAATCATATTTAATATCTTTACTGTAATACACTGTATGGTCACCAAATTCAGTTCCCTCATCACTGCTGTCCTGATAGTTAAACTACAACACTTATTCTGGAGAAATGTCTTTTTCTGCATATTTAATGATTTTTTATAATAATCATATTTAATAACTTTACTGTAATGCACTGTATGGTCTCCAAATTCAGTTCCCTCATCACTGCTGTCCTGATAGTTAAACTACAACACTTATTCTGGGGAAATGTCTTTTTCTGCATATTTTAGTGATTTTTTATAATAATCATATTTAATATCTTTACTGTAATGCACTGTATGGTCACCAAATTCAGTTCCTCATCACTGCTGTCCTGATAGTTAAACTACAACACTTATTCTGGAGAAATGTCTTTTTCTGCATATTTTAGTGATTTTTTATAATAATCATATTTAATATCTTTACTGTAATGCACTGTATGGTCACCAAATTCAGTTCCCACATCACTGCTGTCCTGATAGTTAAACTACAACACTTATTCTGGAGAAATGCCTTTTTCTGCATATTTTAGTGATTTTTTATAATAATCATATTTAATAACTTTACTGTAATGCACTGTATGGTCACCAAATTCAGTTCCTCATCACTGCTGTCCTGATAGTTAAACTACAACACTTATTCTGGAGAAATGCCTTTTTCTGCATATTTTAGTGATTTTTTATAATAATCATATTTAATAACTTTACTGTAATACACTGTATGGTCACCAAATTCAGTTCCTCATCACTGCTGTCCTGATAGTTAAACTACAACACTTATTCTGGAGAAATGCCTTTTTCTGCATATTTAATGATTTTTTATAATAATCATATTTAATAACTTTACTGTAATGCACTGTATGGTCTCCAAATTCAGTTCCCTCATCACTGCTGTCCTGATAGTTAAACTACAACACTTATTCTGGGGAAATGTCTTTTTCTGCATATTTTAGTGATTTTTTATAATAATCATATTTAATAACTTTACTGTAATGCACTGTATGGTCACCAAATTCAGTTCCCTCATCACTGCTGTCCTGATAGATAAACTACAACACTTATTCTGGGGAAATGCCTTTTTCTGCATATTTTAGTGATTTTTTATAATAATCATATTTAATAACTTTACTGTAATGCACTGTATGGTCACCAAATTCAGTTCCTCATCACTGCTGTCCTGATAGTTAAACTACAACACTTATTCTGGAGAAATGCCTTTTTCTGCATATTTTTATGATTTTTTATAATAATCATATTTAATAACTTTACTGTAATGCACTGTATGGTCACCAAATTCAGTTCCTCATCACTGCTGTCCTGATAGTTAAACTACAACACTTATTCTGGAGAAATGCCTTTTTCTGCATATTTTTATGATTTTTTTATAATAATCATATTTAATAACTTTACTGTAATGCACTGTATGGTCACCAAATTCAGTTCCTCATCACTGCTGTCCTGATAGATAAACTACAACACTTATTCTGGAGAAATGCCTTTTTCTGCATATTTTAGTGATTTTTTATAATAATCATATTTAATAACTTTACTGTAATACACTGTATGGTCACCAAATTCAGTTCCCTCATCACTGCTGTCCTGATAGTTAAACTACAACACTTATTCTGGAGAAATGCCTTTTTCTGCATATTTTTATGATTTTTTTATAATAATCATATTTAATAACTTTACTGTAATGCACTGTATGGTCACCAAATTCAGTTCCTCATCACTGCTGTCCTGATAGTTAAACTACAACACTTATTCTGGAGAAATGCCTTTTTCTGCATATTTTTATGATTTTTTTATAATAATCATATTTAATATCTTTACTGTAATACACTGTATGGTCTCCAAATTCAGTTCCTCATCACTGCTGTCCTGATAGTTAAACTACAACACTTATTCTGGAGAAATGCCTTTTTCTGCATATTTTAGTGATTTTTTATAATAATCATATTTAATAACTTTACTGTAATACACTGTATGGTCACCAAATTCAGTTCCTCATCACTGCTGTCCTGATAGATAAACTACAACACTTATTCTGGAGAAATGCCTTTTTCTGCATATTTTAGTGATTTTTTATAATAATCATATTTAATAACTTTACTGTAATGCACTGTATGGTCTCCAAATTCAGTTCCCTCATCACTGCTGTCCTGATAGATAAACTACAACACTTATTCTGGAGAAATGCCTTTTTCTGCATATTTTAGTGATTTTTTATAATAATCATATTTAATAACTTTACTGTAATACACTGTATGGTCACCAAATTCAGTTCCTCATCACTGCTGTCCTGATAGTTAAACTACAACACTTATTCTGGAGAAATGCCTTTTTCTGCATATTTTAGTGATTTTTTATAATAATCATATTTAATAACTTTACTGTAATGCACTGTATGGTCACCAAATTCAGTTCCTCATCACTGCTGTCCTGATAGATAAACTACAACACTTATTCTGGAGAAATGTCTTTTTCTGCATATTTTAGTGATTTTTTATAATAAATCATATTTAATATCTTTACTGTAATACACTGTATGGTCACCAAATTCAGTTCCCTCATCACTGCTGTCCTGATAGTTAAACTACAACACTTATTCTGGGGAAATGCCTTTTTCTGCATATTTTAGTGATTTTTTATAATAATCATATTTAATAACTTTACTGTAATGCACTGTATGGTCTCCAAATTCAGTTCCTCATCACTGCTGTCCTGATAGTTAAACTACAACACTTATTCTGGAGAAATGTCTTTTTCTGCATATTTTAGTGATTTTTTATAATAATCATATTTAATATCTTTACTGTAATGCACTGTATGGTCACCAAATTCAGTTCCCTCATCACTGCTGTCCTGATAGTTAAACTACAACACTTATTCTGGAGAAATGCCTTTTTCTGCATATTTTAATGATTTTTTATAATAATCATATTTAATAACTTTACTGTAATGCACTGTATGGTCACCAAATTCAGTTCCTCATCACTGCTGTCCTGATAGTTAAACTACAACACTTATTCTGGGGAAATGCCTTTTTCTGCATATTTTAGTGATTTTTTATAATAATCATATTTAATAACTTTACTGTAATACACTGTATGGTCACCAAATTCAGTTCCTCATCACTGCTGTCCTGATAGTTAAACTACAACACTTATTCTGGAGAAATGCCTTTTTCTGCATATTTTAATGATTTTTTATAATAATCATATTTAATAACTTTACTGTAATGCACTGTATGGTCACCAAATTCAGTTCCTCATCACTGCTGTCCTGATAGATAAACTACAACACTTATTCTGGGAAATGCCTTTTTCTGCATATTTTAGTGATTTTTTATAATAATCATATTTAATATCTTTACTGTAATGCACTGTATGGTCTCCAAATTCAGTTCCTCATCACTGCTGTCCTGATAGATAAACTACAACACTTATTCTGGAGAAATGCCTTTTTCTGCATATTTTAATGATTTTTTATAATAATCATATTTAATATCTTTACTGTAATACACTGTATGGTCACCAAATTCAGTTCCCACATCACTGCTGTCCTGATAGTTAAACTACAACACTTATTCTGGAGAAATGCCTTTTTCTGCATATTTTAGTGATTTTTTATAATAATCATATTTAATATCTTTACTGTAATACACTGTATGGTCACCAAATTCAGTTCCCACATCACTGCTGTCCTGATAGTTAAACTACAACACTTATTCTGGAGAAATGCCTTTTTCTGCATATTTTAATGATTTTTTATAATAATCATATTTAATAACTTTACTGTAATGCACTGTATGGTCACCAAATTCAGTTCCCTCATCACTGCTGTCCTGATAGATAAACTACAACACTTATTCTGGAGAAATGCCTTTTTCTGCATATTTTAGTGATTTTTTATAATAATCATATTTAATATCTTTACTGTAATGCACTGTATGGTCTCCAAATTCAGTTCCTCATCACTGCTGTCCTGATAGTTAAACTACAACACTTATTCTGGGAAAATGCCTTTTTCTGCATATTTTAGTGATTTTTTATAATAATCATATTTAATATCTTTACTGTAATGCACTGTATGGTCACCAAATTCAGTTCCTCATCACTGCTGTCCTGATAGTTAAACTACAACACTTATTCTGGGGAAATGTCTTTTTCTGCATATTTTAGTGATTTTTTATAATAATCATATTTAATAACTTTACTGTAATGCACTGTATGGTCACCAAATTCAGTTCCTCATCACTGCTGTCCTGATAGTTAAACTACAACACTTATTCTGGGGAAATGCCTTTTTCTGCATATTTTAGTGATTTTTTATAATAATCATATTTAATAACTTTACTGTAATGCACTGTATGGTCACCAAATTCAGTTCCTCATCACTGCTGTCCTGATAGATAAACTACAACACTTATTCTGGAGAAATGTCTTTTTCTGCATATTTTAGTGATTTTTTATAATAATCATATTTAATAACTTTACTGTAATACACTGTATGGTCACCAAATTATGGAAATTCCACATTTCCATTGACTTGAAATCAATTCAGTAACTTTTTAGTCAAAAATTTTAATCAGTGTGACAGTTTTATTTCAACCGAATCGAATCGTTGTTAAAACGAATCGTCACACCCCTATGGTGTACGCGCAGGCAGCTGTGTGTATGCGCACACGCGTGTCTCTGGTCGTCAGCTGTGTAACTGCAGTCCGATGGCAATTCTTCTCGTTGGCTTCTAACCTAAAACAACTAAATGAACACATTCAGTAGTGTAATGATCTTAATGTCTAATACTAGACGTGTCATCGTTTGTCCATTGAAAAAAAAACTTGATTTCGTCAGACCATGGTCCAGGATAACATCAGGCCGTCCCAATTTAGGCTTTTGTCTATTGCCTCAGTGTGTATTTACTTTGGAAAGGTCGATATTTAGGCCCTATATTTGTCAATATCAGATAAAGTTGTCTCATTTCATTTTTAAAAAGTGTTAGCATGACTTAACGTTAATGTTAATGGTTTGCAGCTTTAACATTAACTTACATGAAGGAACCTTTTAAAATGTGAAATTGTCATATGTTAAACTTTACAAGATTAACAATTGTTATGATAGCTAATGTCTACTAATCTAAAATTATAAATACCTTTTTCGACCGACGAAAGAGAAAACTAAAAGCCGCTTCTGAGGAAATCCGGCAGGACCGTTAACGCACCTCAAAGAATGACGTCACACGGTTAGGCGCATTTGATCGACTCTTGCTTGTATCTCCCAGTGCAGGCTATATTTCACTCTGTGTGTGTGTATGTGTGTGTGTGTACATGTTTTTCTAGCCTGGTGGGGACTTCAACCTGAATGCACACAGACTCACTGTGGGGACCTAAATTGAATTGAGGTCCCCATGGGTACAAAAGCTTATAAATCATACATAATGAGTTATTTTGAAAATGTAAAAATGTAGAATGTTTCCTGTGATGGGTAGGTTTAGGGGCAGTGTAGGGGGACAGAAAATATGGTTTATACAGCATAAAAACCATTACGTCTATGGTGAGTCCCCAGAAAGATAGCGCACCATGACGTGTGTGTGTGTGTGTGTGTGTGTGTGTTGTTATTTATGCTACTAAGGTTTAGTCGCATACAATAGTCCATAAACCGAATCATGTCCTCATAAACTGAGAGTAAAGACACACAAATGTTGACAGGCCACTAAATACAGTCCATACCACAGAGACGGACGTCCTGCTGCTGCTGTTTCTATTTCAGCCTCCGAATTAGATTCTGGATCATATTATTAGCTATTATTAGCATCTATTAGCTGAGATCGATAGCAAGGGTTTCTCCACGCTTCAGGACGTCACCGCTTTGCGCATTCGTCATTCTTTAGCCCCGCCCACACGATACGCCTCCAGCCGCTCGTTTTTTTCCGGAAAGACTCGGTACAGCCCATATTTCTTTTATAAATATGATAAAACTAAAGACTTTTCGGAGATATGAAGGATGCAATACTACTCTATAGGCAGAGGTGGTAAAAGTACTCAAAAGTTATACTTGAGTGAAAGTATATATACCTAAATAAAAAAAACTCCAGTAAAAGTAGAAAGTCCTCCATTCAAACATCACTTGAGTAAAAGTACAGAAGTATCAGATTTAAAACGTACTCAAGTACCGAAAGTAAAAATTAAATATTCAAATTAACTGTAAATATCAATAATTAAGCAGATAAAATCTTTTGGGACTGATATGCAATGTTTTAATTGAACAAATGATAAGATTAGATACTGTAATTAAGAATTTGTTAGATTTGCAATTAATAGGAGACAATGAAGCAGATAACGCAGTATAGGGGTTAAACTTAAAATAGACATGTTCCATAACATTAGCTCCATAAAACAGATGAGGAGCAAGATACTATTAACTAATTCAAAATTAATTCAAAAGCCATAACCACAATGACATATTACATAACAATTAGTTAATAGTCATGTGCCTCAACAAGTAAAGTCATAATATAATTTTGCCAATTGTTATGATTAATGATTAATTAAACAGACAACTGAGAGTCGGAATGCATGGCTTTGAATACATGAATTTGCATTATTAGTTAATCTAATTTGTTATTAGGGAATTAATGATGTCATATTTAATAATACCAATTCATATATTACTTAATCTATTAATCATAGAGAATGTTCATTAGTTGCTGATGCAGTAATCATTAATAAATGGTTTAGTTCTTCATTAGTAATACATTAACTCATGATTATCTGTGCATTAGTTAGGCATGGATTATAATAGTGCACCTGTATTGTAAAATGTTACCGATGTTTTCATAGTAAATTGTGTGCCGCAAAATAAAAAAGTTGGGGAAACACTGAGCGTTAGTGTGGCAAACCTGACTTGTCAGCTTTTCCAAGTCTATACCCGACTGGATCATCCATGACCGACCAGACCGGTTTGGAAATCAAGTGTAATAAATACTTAATACTTGGAGCGGGCATGGGGAAATGTATTGGAGTAAAAAGTAAACTTTGCCTTTAATATTGTAGTGGAGTAAGAGTAAAAGTAGATGCAAATAAAATATACTCAAGTAAAGTACAGATCCCCCCCAAAAAATACTTAAGTAAAGTATCAAAGTATTTTTACTTGATTACTTACCACCCCTGTCTATAGGGACTCAAGATTGACTGAAAGTGAGTGTTTCACACCCCCCCCCCCTTCAAATGCAGTTATTAAAATATTTTTCTTAAAATAACTTTTCTTTGAATAAAACCAGTTGCCTTCACCTGACCAACAAAGTAAATGGGTAGGAAAATGTTATTTTTCTTACCTGTGTTATTTCCACCTTCTTTCCAGGAATGTGCTTTTTCATTCTTCACGTTTTCATTGACTGCATTCATCAGTTGAAGTCGATTCAGATCTGGAGATTCAACCTTCATAATATTATGTGAAATACATAATAAATTGTAGCCTATGTCCTATTAATATTATTGAAGGGTATCGTATTTATATGTTTAAATTAAAAAACAAACTCGTGATTTGAAGACGTCTTTCATTAGTGATATTGATAAGTTTGTAACACGAAAGTTATTTGCAATAGCTATTCAGATGGTATTTTACTAGGCCTTGTTTATTTGCAATATATTGTCAATCTACAAAACAAAACAAAAAAACATTTTTTGCAAACACTTTCCATTATCACATTTTACGGAATAACTAAATCCCCTTTTAAAATATAATATGGCTTTATTTTAGTACAATTTTTCGTTTGTCTGAGTTACAAAGTGTCAGGTTGTTGTTGATAAAAGGCAGAGTTTGGGCGGCTGGATTTTGCAAGTGTTATTATGGAAATGGCATGCCATTGAGGGACAAAATAGGGACGTTCGCGAACTGGCCTGAACAAAATGTCCTCGGAACGTCAGCGAGGGAACGTTCCACCGCGGACCAAATGCGAACGTCCTCCGAACGTTCATCAGCGAACGTTACAACTCGGACCTACTGCGGACCTAAACGGACGTTCACAACGTCTGGGGGACGTCCCCGGTTTTCTGGGTTGTTTCTCATTTAAATACATTGAAATGATTAACAAGCTTTAAAATGACCCATTTTTCGACTAGCCTATCCGATTTCAGAAACAACATTCAATGAAATGTCAGTTAGGCTACTTTTGCATCCATTCTTTTTCATTTTTAACCATGGAAACAAAAATGGAATGGTTGTTGTATTTTTAAATAGGCTACTGTGTTGAATAACAAAATTTAAATCCAAACGTAGGCTATAGCTACACATATTCCAAGCGCACAAAATAAAATAACTAATTTTTGAAATATTTTAATTACGTTTTGCATTTTTGTAAACTAAAAACGAACAGATTAAGATAAAAATGTTATTTTAGAAATGTTCTTTGTAAAATTATTTCCAGGTAAAGATCAGTCCGTTGTCTCGTCCAAATATAGCGAGAACGGGGAGTCACCGACGTCCTCTTTTAGCTCCTGTCTAAAATGAGGTGCAAGCAATGACTTAATGACAGCAGTGCATTTTGTTCTGTGCATCTGGAATGCACCCGTCTCGTCTTTCGGTATATCCGAAAGTTCATCAACAGCATTAATTGCCGTGTGGCACGCAATGTACGTTGCTATCCGCAGTTCTCGTCTTTTCTAGACATTGCTGTCAGGGTTATTGGACTCACCCAGTCTGCTAACTGTAAATGGTATAACCGTTGGTTGGCACCTTGCCTTAAGCTTAAACCCGCCGCATTGATCCAAAACCAGCCCAATTTTTATCCACCCGCCCAAACCCATTTTTGCCCACAAAATAGATTGCGAAACCGCCAAATATGGCAACCCTGGCAGCACCCAGAAGCCCGGTCTGCAATACGCACACCCAGCATTACGCATAGCGCATAAGCATTATATCGAGAATTTATCGAACTGTTATTATATCGTGATAATTATCGTTATCGTTTTATCGCCCAGCCCTAGTCTGTGTGCATTGAATTTTTTTAATACGAGTTCCACGATTTGTGTTGAATTACTAAACTAAATGAACTTTTCCACCACATTCTAATTTACTGAGATGTACTTGTACATATAAATAATGTTGTATACACTCACCTAAAGGATTATTAGGAACACCATACTAATATGTTGTTTGACCCCCTTTCGCCTTCAGAACTGCCTTAATTCTACGTGGCATTGATTCAACAAGATGCTTTAGAAATGTTGGCCCATATTGATAGGAAAGCATCTTGCAGTTGATGGAGATTTGTGGGATGCACATCCAGGGCACGAAGCTCCTGTTCCACCACATCCCAAAGATGCTCTATTGGGTGTAGATCTGGGGACTGTGGTGGCCATTTTAGTACAGTGAACTCATTGTCATGTTCAAGAAACCAATTTGAAATTATTCGAGCTTTGTGACATGGTGCATTATCCTGCTGGAAGTAGCCATCAGAGAATGGTACATGGTGGTCACAAAGAGATGGACATGGTCAGAAACAATGCTCAGGTAGGCCGTGGCATTTAAACGATGCCCAATTGGCACTAAGCATTACCAGCCAATCAGGTTTAGGATAAATTCATGTGAAGCCTATGACTTGCCTTTCTTATTCCTACCAGCAGAAGTATCAGTTTTCTATAAGGAACCTCTGAACCAGCCCTTTCATGAGCTTCCTGCATCTTTCTGGGTCTCTGTACATTACTAAAGGATCCAGGCACACCATCTGCCTAACAGTCAGACACTTGAGGGGGCTCTTGTCCTGCACAGTCCTAATGATGCTACACAGTCCCTGCATGCACTCTCTCCTGAACTCTAGCACCCTGAGCTCTGCACCTTTCTCTCATCAAACATCAGAATGAACAGCGATTTGTTGACTGGACACCAGTTCTTCTTTGATGTGAATAGCTAAACCTAACTTGGCTATGTAAGCTGAACCGCAAATAAACGTTTTAGCGATGTCAGGGAACATGCACTTGAAAAGCTCTGAGGTACCCTCATTTCCATTGTAGGAATGGTGTTTACTGATTGTGTTAAGAGTCCACAACATCTCGGCTTTCATTGTTGGCGTGGACCCAAAAGCTGTGCGCAGATCCACAGTTGCGGTTGTAGCTGGAGGGTCTGCAGCAAGGTGGCTAACATTAGCTCCTGCTGCCGCTTCAGGCACATTAACAGCTAGATGGCTAACATTAGTTGGTTGAAACACGCAGGCGATGGAAGGAGTTTGTTTTTGTCCATTGAAAGCATTCATGTGCTTGGATGACTTGGCATGATACTCTAATGCCTTTTTTCCCCATTGTACTAGCTGAATCCTTTTTTTGCATATGGTGCAAAAAGCCTTGAAAACTGGTTTCAACCAATGACGATAAGTGTTTATCCAGCCACGCTTCATTACATTTACATTTCCCCATAACCTCAGAATGAAATTGGTAGCTAGCTAACGTAAAACAAATGTAAAAAATATAACAGCGTCAACTTTTCCTGTGGAATGCTGAGCTTTTCTTTGTTTTTCACGCTTCTCCTCTGCTTGTAGCGTGTGATCTTAATTTACTGAAGGCATCACGTGTGTTATACTGTGTTATATACAGTATTTTATACTGTGACCCGGGGCTGCGCTGCGCTCTCAATTATTGGTTCTGCCACTCATTATTTATACTACATTATTTAATCAAAATAATCATGGTTGGCAAATGAAACTTTTGAGGAGAAAAACAATACGGAGAAGTTACATACAGCACAATTTTTAAGACCCAATGATTAAAATTCAAGACTTTAAAGTCTTTTTAAGACATTATTTCCAAATTAATAAATGCAACGCTTTTAAGGCTTTTTAAGACCCAAGGGGAACCCTGTATTCAAACATTACAGTTCATGCATTTACTTATTTTCTTGTTTACCTGTAGAAGGGTATTCGACCTTGTAACATTAATCCATTTAAAATTGTTGTAAAATATCCATGTTGTATCCATATGTTGTACATCTGACTGTGCCAAATTAATTAATTCTATAGTGCATTCACAATTTTGTGGTAAAATAGATTTGCAAAACTTTTTTCCCCCTGCAGATGAAAAGAGCACAGTGAAGAACAATCAAGCAGAAGAGACTCTTTTCATGAAAAAGAACATGCATAATTGCAGATCAAACTAGAATGATTGTGCTAACCATGTGGGGACTGCAATAGACAATTGAAATATGCTCCTGGTATGACTAAACTAAAATTTTGTTCAGAAATCCCAGGGTAAGATATTTCTTTCCACAGCAATCACAAGTTTCTGTAGTAGCTTGCACTGATACTAGATCTCTGGTAGAACAGACAAGATCACAACAGTAAAACCTAAAATTTCACCTTTGCCCACTAAATCACTGACAAGATATGCCTATTTCATGCACCAGAGTGATGTCACAGATGTAATTCATACAAATAACTTGTGTGGACACATCTGCCAAAGTCCCTATTAGAATCACATGCAACTACATTAAAAGTCAATATTGAAAATAATAACCAGACATCTTCACTATTACCAGACACCATACAGTCAGCAGTCCAGATCCCCCACATCAAACACATTATTTCCAACAATGAACATAAACCTTCACCATGACTTCAGTCCCCCAACTCACCTCCACCAGCCTATCCATTAATAAAAGCAGTGCCTTCTGAAAGATAATTTTCCTGTTATAATTTGTAACATTGCTTTGAAACAATCTGTATTGTATAAAGAATTGTACAAATAAAGAGAACATCTAAGGAGTTATAGAATACCAGAAGAGGAAGAAGGTACGAACATGATTCGCTTTTTGGAGAAACTGCTAAAAAGCGCTCTGGACTTGCCCCCGAACAGAGAAATCAGGATCAAGGGAGCTTACTCGGTATTAGCACCTAGGTCCAACAATCTGCATGTGTGAATAAAAATAGTCAAGTTCGGGAGCTACCGGACGAAACAGGAGGTGCTCCGCAGAGTGTTATATAACGAGATGGATGATCACAACCATGTGGATCACGACTTCCCTCCTGAAATGTTAAAGAAAATTGCAGAATACACTGAAGCCAAAAAAGTGTTAAAAGTAAACCAATTAAATTTCTGACACCATACCCAGAAAGGATGCGTGTTTTCTAAGGTGACGGCACTAAAGGCTGATTTCTACTTCTGCATTGGACCTACGCCGTATCTATCCTCTACACCCCAAGTTATGCATGGGTTTTAATTTACAATTCTGCGTTATTGTCTGTGTCAATATGCAGTTACACAAGCAGGCCGCTAGTGGGCAGTGTCCACAGGCATTCTGATGGTAACCCCAGTCTCAAGGCAAAAGCCGAAGAAGTGACTTATTTACACTGTCATTGCATGCGTTTGAGACACACTCAAAGTATTAGCAGTGATGGCGGCAGATAGTGTTTTTTCTTGAACCTTGGGGATGAAATATAGAATGAAACTATTATTTCTGGACACATGCTCTCCTATCTCAGATTTATTTATTTATAGACCTGAGGGAGGGGTTCTGGCAGACCAATCGCGACGCTTGCAGTCCGCGTAAAATTGATGCTTAGCTAAATTTTTGGAGAGGTGCATGTCAGGCTATGTAACACGTCTATGCGTATGGTACGCTGTACCTTCTGCGTGCACTTGACGCGGAAGTGTAAATTAGGCTTAAGTTGTTCCAGGACACCGCGGAGGCACCAAGGAACATGGCTGCTCTTGGATTTTAAGTTACTGGTTCAGATCAGGAGGTGTTCTTGCTCCTCTCTACATGGCAGGGAGACAGCACGCCTGGTGCGGAGCCGGGGAATCCAACTTGATGGCTGCACACAACTCAAGAACTCAATATAATTTGATAGGAAGGTTAAAATTGTAAGGTATGGATAAGCTACACAATTAATGAACCATTTGTATGCAGGAAAGACAGCATCAAACCACTACAGATGTAGAGCAGGTTGAGGAAACGGCATTAGGGCTTCAGGTGAGGTTCTACTTAGCCTATGTCAATTCATTTGGAGTCATCAGCTTTGCTGTTTGGTTTTAGGATGCTCAACCAATCATCATATTTATTCAAGCATGGATTATTTTATTATTTATAGCAAACTCAGAAACCCAGTAAAGATGATGGAGGGCAGGTTGAGGGAGAAGCAGCTGGACCTTCAGGACTTCAGGTGAGGTCTTTATGAACTATGAATTATCAAAGCGTCAAAAAGGACGTTTTAGGATGTTTAGAAAAGGATGACCCTAAGTTATCTTATTTGGTTATGTTAAACATGTTAAAAGGTGGGTTCCGCAACCATGTCCCCTTCAAATTTCGTTGGATGCATACTATGATATGTGTGCATATGATTCATTAGTCCATTATTTAATTACATATAGGAAACTCAGATATCTTGTGAATATGTCATAGAGCAAGTTGAGAAAGAAGTAGCTGGACCTTCAGGGCTTACGGTGAGGTCTATCAGATATAGGGGAGAGTGGGGCACAACTTAACAGTTTTTGACTTTCTCAGTTTGTGTAAGTCCACTTGGGTTTCAAAGATTTTTTTCCCAAATAATTTCCGAATTTCCAAATAAATTCACGCAAGTCCGTGTAGCAGTGTCCTGGACATGGGAAGTGCGCCATCCCAGCCTGATCCAAAATTTATGAAAGTACAGAAGTTATAAAAGAACAAGAAGTTACGGTTTCAGGCAAAGTAGTTTAACAATTGGAAACATGCCATAGAAGGCTTTAATCGCCACAAGAGAAGCAAAGCCCACCATCACACCATTCCTGTCAATGCACTGGAGCAAACTCCAGTGCACACACAAATATCCAGTTCAGTGGCTAGATCACAGGAGGAGGCGAGGTACTGTCTCGAGCAAATCATGAGCTCTTTGAGATATCTAGCAAGGCAAGGAGTTGCCCTTCGAGGACATGAGGTTAATGAGGGTCATTTTTACCATCTTGTAAAATTCCTTGCAACCAAGGACCCTATTGTATCCTCTTGGTTCAAACGTTGCTATGATTATATCAGTCCACAGTGCCAAAATGAGTACTTAGCTTTATTTGCCAACACAATTGAGAGGGAAATTGCCTCAACAATCAGGTCCTTGTCTGTGCTTCAGTTTTCAATCATAATGGATGGTACTCAGGATATACAGGGGAAAGAGCAGGTTTCCATATGTCTCAGATATGTGGATCATGATCTTGTGCCGCACAAAGTCTTTGTGGGATTGTATGAGGCTCTAGGGACAACTGGTGATCAGATGGCTAACATAGCTAATGCTGTTTCATTCATACTGAGCTTTTTACACTGTTAAAGACTTGGATTCCCATCTTAAGCATAGACAAAGTTTCAAAAACTAATTTGGACGTTTGATGGAGTATATCTGTGTCAAAAATACTCCTTCCGGTTTCTCACAAGTTTCGGAGAGTTTTTTTCCAGTATGGGTCAACTTGACGTCAACGGGTCGGAATGTCCTTGTTTGGGCCGTACGGGCTCTTCTCCCGGAAGGGTGCGCACGCGAGCGACCAGAGCGAGAGAGGAAATGCACGGCGCCCATAAACACTGCTCTCACTGCTGTCTCAGGACTTCACCAAATCAAGAACATCCCCAAAGAAGTGTGTTTTTGATGGAGCGGTGACGGTAAAAGGGTCATGATCGTGCTTTGGAAGCAGGCGGTGAGTAAAACTGCTGCAAATGTCTATGTTGTTGGCTATCGTCGCGTGAGTAAACATCAGTAAACAACACGATCGTATAGTTAATTTATGAATGAAGCATGTGATGTAACTTATGGTGTGTGTTTAAATACATTTGTTTAGCTGACCACTATAGGTGTCAGTTTGTTTATTGTGAAACCACCCAAACATAAACCTAGGGGACGTTCCCACAAAGCACATTCAAATGCACTACTCCATTGTTTTTCTATGTAACACTATAACAGTCTGACGTGCAAAACCGTTTTGCTTGCTACTGCTAAGGTTTAGTCACATACAATAGTCCATAAACCGAATCATGTCCTCATAAACCACGGGTAAACAAACGCAAATGTTGACAGGCCACTAAATACAGTCCATACCACAGAGACGGACGTCCTGCTGCTGCTGTTTCTCCTGTTCAATTTATTTCAGCCTCCGGATCTGATTCTGGATCATATCTGTATTAGTTGAATCTCATTAATAGCCATGGTTTATTTAGGGTAACGTTTTCTTTTCCACGGATGACGATGTCAGCTTTCAGAAGCTCTCGTGCAGTAGCTGCGCGCTTGTCATTCTTTAGCTCCGCCCACACGATACGCCTCCAGCCGCTCGTTTTTTTCTGGAAAGACTCGGTACACCCTATATTTCTTTTATAAATATAATAAAACTAAAGACTTTTCGGAGATATGAAGGATGCAATACTATTCTATAGGTACTCAAGATTGACATGAGATTGACTGAAACTGAGTGTTTCACCCCCCCCCCCCCCCTTTAACTCCGAGTTTTCCAGAGTCGCGGTCAAAGCTGATTCGAAAGGCCGCTGTTCGCCACCGACTCTATACACGATGTGATTGGCCTGACCAGAGTTTGTTTTTTACAGCCCAGAAGGGTATTGAGAGTTGCTAGACGACGCTCGTGGCAGATTAGATTTGCTGCCGCTAGGGTGCGTCTAGATTTCTAGGCTAGTCATAGTTAGTAAGTATGATGACATCATCCATAGCAACGAGGTCAACCCGCCCTTTCTCTAAACTTTAGACTCTCAGCAGCTTTGTAAATAGGTTTTAAGAGAAAACTCATAACTAAGAACTTTTACTGCCATTTAGAAGAACTATTAGTGCTAAAATAAGATGTTTTGTGAATACGGCCCCAGACATCTGCACAGTTTTGGGGCCCTTTAGAAGTTTTAACACGCTCGGACATTTGTGCTTTTTCAGTTGCTTAAAAACACATTAAAGTCCCAGTGAACCAGAAGTAGCGAGTGAGTTTTCTTCAGTGCTGTGACCTATTTCCAAGTGAAAGGGAATATTGAATAGAGGGCAGGGTTTTATCTCAGCGCTCCTCCTCTCCATCTCTCACTCATCGCAGGCGAACGGTAGGGGGGAGTAGTTATGCATTTTAAAACCCAAGTCATCAAACTGACATCAGCTGAGAAGGAATGACATTTCCAGACCGGAAGTAACTTTTCAGATTTTAATTAAAGATTACCGTGACAAATTCTTTTTCCTGTGTATTAACTTGCACAATTAAAGCCTGGAACATACTCTACAAGAACAAAGAAATTTATTTGTTTTCTTGAGGTGGCAAGAACAAGAACAAAGTTCGTTTTGGCCAGTACATTCCTACTTCACGAGAAAAGCAGGTGCCGATCATCTGCGTTTCTCCACATTAACCACGCCCACTTTAAATCTCTGACCAATCACACAATAGTTCTCGGACACCCGCAAGAAAAAAGTTCTGCTCAGGCGATGTGTCGAGAACAAGCTGCGGGAACTCCCAAACCAGGGCTGCGAGAACAAACTGACGTCATTTTGTTCTCGCAGCCCTGGGAGTGAGAACTTTTTTCTCTGTTCTTGCGGAGTATGTTGCAGCCTTTAATTGTTCACCCTAAGAACTTTAATATGTGCTAACAAAGTAAATAGTGTCGTTTTGATTTCATAAGGACTTTAATTGCAAAAATGTGATTAGACTAGGGGTGTGACGAGACACTAATCTCACGAGACAAGACACAAGATCGGGTTCATGAGAACGAGACAAGATTTTTACAATAGTTGTGTGCAGGTGCATTTGAAATGTTTTAACTAATCAACTTGTAATGAATGTCATTTCATTTCTACTTTCTGTAAAAGGCAACAATACTCAAGCACTGTGTAAAGGTTTTGCCAAAAACTCAACTGACTGGCATCTTTCCTGTATGATTGTCTTTTCAGACCTTAGAACTGCACGTGAGCATCTTTTGACCTCCTAACTGAACTCTTTCCCACAAATTGTTCATAAATATTAAATGCAAACAATAACCATAATCAAAGTACTTAATATTCAAAGTGCAAATAGAGACCAATTTTTCAAGCATACAGATCTCGTCACACCCCTACATTACACTGTATTCAGCACAAACTGGGCTACCATAATATGTGAGCAACATGTTCATGAACCAATTTCGCCAAAATGGAAGGAAAGCAGTTCTATAGATATATATAGAGTCGGTGGGCGGGGCTTAACATAATGACGGCCGAGATGCGTTTGCGTGCTTCTAGTAAACACAGAAACTGGCGAACGGCGGTCTTTCAGAATCAGCTTTGACCGCAACTCTGGAAGACTTGGAGTTAAGCTTTTCTCTGAGAAAAGAACAAAGAACGGCACTGAAGTCATTCTTAAGAAGGGAAGATGTGTTCGGAGTTTAGCCGACCGGATACGGCGAATGTTTAATCTATCAGTGAGCTCTGCTTCACCTTCGTTGCTCTGGTTGGTTGTAGCGCTATCCTATCGCGTGCAGAGGGAGTTTGAAAGACAGCCGTTTATCCGCTCCTCGGATTGAGTCCTGTCAATGGTGAGTTTCCAGACCAAATCCTAATGTGGGTCTGGTTTGTCCGGCTAACCTCAAGTATGAATGTATTACTATTACTATGAGCATCTTAAATTACCCTTGTATACATCTATATCACAAAAATATTCCATTGCTTAAACTTAGCAAATATACCTTCTATATTCAGTTGTTTTGTTTTTGTTTTGTTGTTGTTTTTCCTCTCTATTTGTTATCGTTTTGTTTTTCTGTCCACTACACGTGTATGTATGTCTATGATCACTTGCATTGTATAATTTACTATAAAGGTCCTTCTCAAAAAATTAGCATATGTGTTAAACGTTCATTATTTTCCATAATGTAATGATAAAAATTAAACTTTCATATATTTTAGATTCATTGCACACCAACTGAAATATTTCAGGTCTTTTATTGTTTTAATACTGATGACTTGTTAATTTGCCATTTTTTTCCCTCTAATAATAATAATAAAGATATTTTTTAAACAAGATATGGATTTTGACATATCGTATATCTGAATGAATGAAATTATTTTATTTTGAGCAATATATAAGGACACATAACAAAGGCAATAAAGAAGCATTCTGATTAGTCTGTACAACTAGTTAAATTCATCATACTTTGACATCACGATTCCAACTGTTGCTCTAAAAAGGAGTGGGTAGAAGACAACTTATTTAAACCCACCCCGGTTACAATTAAACAGGAAAAACAACAACGCTTCCTTAATTATTGACATTATCCAACATTCAATTACAATTTAATATATATATTCTTATGAGAAAAAACATTAAAAAGATGTGTTGTAAAAAGCTTTAAATAAAAATGGTACCGTATTAAATTTAACTAGGTCATATAGTTTTAATCATTTTGATTGATCAGTGTGTTCAAGGTATTCAGCCTTGTGTATGGTACGTCTAGCCCTTTTTTGTAAGATAAATAGTGATTGTATTAAGTTAGTATAATTATTTCCCCATGCTTCAACGCAGTAAGTTAAGTACAGTAGAATCAGGGAACAGTACAAGGTACGGAGTGTATTCTCATCAAGGACCAGTTTGGCTTTATTTATAATCACCAAACCTTTGGAGACTTCAGATTTTATGGGTCTGATGTGAGTTTTCCAAGTTGGTTTATTGTCTATTATGACTCCTAAACATTTTATTTCAGAGATATTTTCAATTTGTATCCCATCAATCTCAGTCATCTTATCCATATTTTTCTTATAATTACCAAATAATATAGCTTTAGTTTTATCTAAGTTTAAGGATAATTTATTGCTATCCACAATAAATATTTTAAACAATCAAAAGATTTGACATTACAATTTTGTGGTTTTTGAAAGAAGTCTCGTGCCAAAAAAACTATAATCTTGTGACACTGACCACAATTAAGTATTAATTAAATACACATAACTAAATAATTGGTAATGATGAAAGTTATAAGTAAAACATTTGAGATTTAAACCAATGCAATTATGATTTCAAAGAGTATAGGATAAATGCAGGTTGATTGGGACACTTTTTCCCCAGTCATTACAATTGACATAACATTTTCTGATTCATATTTAAACAGTAGGGTTGTTACGATTCGTTTAACAACGATTCGATTCATATCACGATTTGAAGTTGTCGATACGATTTAAGGACGATATTGATTCATTTAGAACGATATGATCCGAAACGATTCAGTGACTTGAAATCAATTCAGTAACTTTTTAGCCAAAAATTTAAATCAGTGTGACTGTTTTATTTCAACCGAATCGAATCGTTGTTAAAACGAATCGTTACACCCCTATTAAAAGGTAGTCTTTTTGCGGTCTAATATTAATTTAACAGACTGAACTTACCTCATAATCATCGGCTGAATCCATCGCTCTTAGAAATGAAGTTTAGAGGTAAATTATTCCAGGATTATTCCTCACCATGTCTCAAAAACGATGTAAAGCACATGCACTAATCTTGATGTGTTTATTCGAGGTGATGTGGGCATTGACTGTTCGCATGGATCGCAGTGGTCGTAGCTGCAGATAATCAAGATGCTCACAAACAACTGACATCTCTCTTTTCAAACAGAATACATAAACACAGAATATTTGTTTTCGATTTACATAATTTAAAACCTGACATTTCAAAAAAAAAATTAGACGTCATGTTTGTGTGACAAATATTCACTAAGTTGCATTTCATTTTCTGAAGAGAATCACATTGGTTTTTAAATCACAGATTTATTTATTTTATTTAGCAAAAAGCACATGTTTTTATTGTAGGTTTACATAAGGTAGACACTTAACAGATTATAATAATTTAAAACGCTTGCCTGAATGATAAAATTCAAAAGTTATTTGAGTCTCTTTGGCACTGGTAAGAAAAATAATGTAGGTGGTCGCACCAGCGTGATCTTTGACCTCTTGGTGTTAATGTATTTCCTAATGTGGCTTCTGTAGCCTGTATTTCTAACCATGTATCCTCTTTTCTGAAGTTGTTCTCCTGTTGTTTTCAGAGAGAGCTCTGCTGACCTTTAGTAAAGAAATTAATTAAGTTCATTAAAGTTTGCTGTGGATTCTTGGTTGCAAACGATTGTATAATCAGTACACAAATTCAACTGTTCTTTCAATTGAAGAAAAAGATGCTGAGATATTTCTAATTCCACATTCTTAGTTTCATAAGGATTGCCAGCATGATGCACTTCATTGATTATTTCCTTTTCTAACTGCCTACAGTAAAATACCATTTTTCAGTTTCCAGTACTTTAATATAATTAGGAGAATCAGCTAGTGCATAGATAGTACACTTTATTAATTAAAAAGCATTAAATCAGTATTTTATACTTAATGTAATGAATGAGTGAATGTAAGTATTATGGGTAGAATATCTCTAAGTCTATTCTGATTGATCAACACAGTTTCACTGATGATCCAGGACCAACCCCAATCCCAGGATAGAGCGGTTGTGTGAATGTGGTCTGGACCGTGTGGATGAGGATCATTGTGTCTTCAGAGACGCTGTAGAAGGACAGAGTTCCTGCATTGGGATCCACATACACTCCTACTCTACGGCTGATGGGCTTTACTTGAAGTTCAGTCTCTATGTTATTGTGTCTGAATGAGTAACTGGAGGAAGAGCAGATCAAACTCCAGGACTGATTATTAGATCCGAACACACACTCTTTCCCCCCTCCCTTCCTGCTGATGCTCTTATATGACACTGATATTAACACACCAAACATTTCACCACTCCTCTCAACCTCCCAGTAAGAGCGTCCACACACTCTCTCTCTACACAACACCTGACGATTATATCCATCAAATCTGTCTGGATGATCAGGATACGGCTGCTCTGTGAGAGTGAATGTAACCACTCTGTTCTTCTCAGACAGACGGAGGAGTTTGTTCACTGCGTTCAGATCCAGAGTGGACTGATGGCAGTCTGATGGAGAGAAAAACACACCAGAATCAGAAATGATGAATCTGATCTTTTAATGTAGCTGTCCAATATATCGGCAGTGTCTCAGTGCAGTTAATCATCATTTACACGATCAACTCTAAAACTCTTCTGTCATGTTTTATTTATCCTTCTACAGGAATAACATGATCGCACTCAAAGTTTTTCTGCTTCTTTTCTTTGTGACTTACATTGTAGGAAGTCGTTCCTGGTCCTGGGAACAATGTCTGTGGAAATCAACAGACATGAAGAGTGTGATTATCAGGTGAAGAGAAAATGATCCCTGCATCCGTTCCTAAGACATTTCTAATATGATCTTCTACAGTATTGTTCAAAATAATAGCAGTACAATGTGACTAACCAGAATAATCAAGGTTTTTAGTATATTTTTTATTGCTACGTGGCAAACAAGTTACCAGTAGGTTCAGTAGATTGTCAGAAAACAAACAAGACCCAGCATTCATGATATGCACGCTCTTAAGGCTGTGCAATTGGGCAATGAGTTGAATTAGTTGAAAGGGGTGTGTTCAAAAAAATAGCAGTGTGGCATTCAATCACTGAGGTCATCAATTTTGTGAAGAAACAGGTGTGAATCAGGTGGCCCCTATTTAAGGATGAAGCCAACCCTTGTTGAACATGCATTTGAAAGCTGAGGAAAATGGGTCGTTCAATACATTGTTCAGAAGAACAGCGTACTTTGATTAAAAAATCTGGATCCCTTCTGCCTTTCATTGCAAAGACCCTTGAGCGAGTTGTGTTCAATCAACTCTCTATGTTTCTTGAACGGGACAACCTCCTAGACAACAACCAATCCGGCTTCAAAAGCGGCCATTCGACTGAGACTGCCTTGCTTTCGGTAATTGAGGCACTGAGTCTGGCAAAAGCAGCTTCCAAATCCTCAGTGCTCATTCTGCTGGATCTGTCTGCTGCTTTTGACACAGTTAACCACCAGATCCTCCTGTCAACACTTAAGAGGACGGGGATCTCAGGATCTGCTCTCCAGTGGTTCAGGTCTTACCTCTCTGGTAGGTCCTACAGGGTGTCATGGAGAGGTGAAGTGTCTAAGTCTCATAATCTAGCTTCTGGGGTTCCACAGGGCTCAGTCCTTGGACCACTTCTCTTCTCCATCTACATGTCATCATTAGGTTCTGTCATTCAGAAACACGGCTTCTCCTATCACTGCTATGCGGATGACACTCAACTCTACTTCTCATTTCAACCAGATGATCCTACAGTCAGTGTTCGTATCGCTGCCTGTCTGACAGACATTTCTGACTGGATGAACGAGCATCATCTTAAACTCAATCTTGCAAAGACAGAATTACTTGTTTTCTCAACCAACCCAGCACTTCATCAAAATTTCTCCATTCAGCTTGGTTCATCGACCATAACTCCATCAAGGACAGCAAGAAACCTTGGAGTTGTGATTGATGACCAGTTAAACTTCACTGACCACATTACTGCAACAGCCCGGTCCTGCAGATTTGCTTTATACAACATTAGAAAGATTAGACCCTTCCTATCAGAACAGGCTGCACAACTCCTGGTTCAAGCTCTTGTTCTCTCCAGACTGGATTATTGTAATGCTCTTCTGGCTGGGCTTCCAGCATGCACTATCAAACCCTTGCAGCTGATCCAGAATGCAGCGGCGAGAGTGGTCTTTAATGAGCCGAAGAGAGCGCATGTTACGCCTCTCTTCATCAAACTGCACTGGTTGCCAATGGCTGCTCGCATCAAATTCAAGGAACTAGTTATCGCCTACAAAACAACCTCTGGCTCTGCACCAATATACCTAAATTCACTTGCTCAGACTTACACACCCTCCAGAAGCTTGCGTTCTGCGAGCGAGCGGCGCCTCGTGGTTCCATCCCAAAGAGGCATGAAATCGCTCTCACGGACATTTTCCTGGACCGTTCCCACCTGGTGGAATGACCTGCCGATCTCAATTCGTGCTGCCGAGTCTGTAGCCATTCTTAAAAAACATCTTAAGACACATCTTTTCCATTTGCACTTGACCAATACAGAATAGCACTTACTGATCACCACAGCAACGACCAAAAGCGCACACTCCTGGATCATATCTACGTCTCTCATCCGGATTTGTGCCTTCAGGCGGGTATGTTACATAGTTATCATAACTATCAGAATCCAGTGTTCTGTATATTGCGTACGTGAGTTTTTGTTGTAGATGGCTATTGCTGCGCGTTTAGCTAGAATACAAAACCAACCCATTGGGCCACTGAATCTACATTAACGACAACAGCTGGGGCAACAGCCTTAGTCCTAATGGGTTGTAGCTATCTTAGCTATCAAAATCCAGTGTTCGGCACTTTGCGGACGTGAGTTTTTGTTGTAGATGTCTGTCTTTAAAAAAAAAAAAAAAAAAAAAAAAAAAAATTGTTGTGTATTGTGCTAATTAATTGAGATTTCTTACAGCTCTTACAGGTTTTTGGCCTTGTCTGTTCCATTGCTTCTATTACTCTCCCCTTTTTTGTAAGTCGCTTTGGATAAAAGCGTCTGGTAAATGATTAAATGTAAATGTAAATGTAAAAAGTTGATTAGAGAGGGGAAAACCTATAAAGAGGTTCAAAAAATGATAGGCTGTTCAGCTAAAATGATCTCCAATGCCTTAAAATGGAGAGCAAAACCAGAGAGACGTGGAAGAAACCGGAAGACAACCATCAAAATGGATAGAAGAATAACCAGAATGGCAAAGGCTCAGCCAATGATCACCTCCAGGATGATCAAAGACAGTCTGGAGTTACCTGTAAGTACTGTGACAGTTAGAAGACGTCTGTGTGAAGCTAATCTATTTTCAAGAATCCCCCACAAAGTCCCTCTGTTAAAAAAAAGGCATGTGCAGAAGAGGTTACAATTTGCCAAAGAACACATCAACTGGCCTAAAGAGAAATGGAGGAACATTTTGTGGACTGATGAGAGTAAAATTGTTCTTTTTGGGTCCAAGGGCCACAGGCAGTTTGTGAGACGACCCCCAAACTCTGAATTCAAGCCACAGTACACAGTGAAGACAGTGAAGCATGGAGGTGCAAGCATCATGATATGGGCATGTTTCTCCTACTATGGTGTTGGGCCTATTTATCGCATACCAGGGATCATGGATCAGTTTGCACATGTTAAAATACTTGAAGAGGTCATGTTGCCCTATGCTGAAGAGGACATGCCCTTGAAATGGTTGTTTCAACAAGACAATGACCCAAAACACACTAGTAAACGGGCAAAGTCTTGGTTCCAAACCAACAAAATTAATGTTATGGAGTGGCCAGCCCAATCTCCAGACCTTAATCCAATTGAGAACTTGTGGGGTGATATCAAAAAGGCTGTTTCTGAAGCAAAACCAAGAAATGTGAATGAATTGTGGAATGTTGTTAAAGAATCATGGAGTGGAATAACAGCTGAGAGGTGCCACAAGTTGGTTGACTCCATGCCACACAGATGTCAAGCAGTTTTAAAAAACTGTGGTCATACAACTAAATATTAGTTTAGTGATTCACAGGATTGCTAAATCCCAGAAAAAAAAAAAAAATGTTTGTACAAAATAGTTTTGAGTTTGTACAGTCAAAGGTAGACACTGCTATTTTTTTGAACACACCCCTTTCAACTAATTGCCCAATTGCACAGCCTTAAGAGCGTGCATATCATGAATGCTGGGTATTGTTTGTTTTCTGAGAATCTACTGAACCTACTGGTAACTTGTTTGCCACGTAGCAATAAAAAATATACTAAAAACCTTGATTATTCTGGTTAGTCACATTGTACTGCTATTATTTTGAACAATACTGTACATGATATGAGATGATGGAGGATGATTTCTGAGAGCAGATGAATCTCCAGGACTTAACCTCTGTCAGAGATCTTCTTCAGCTCCTCTTTGCAGAAATCCTCCAGTTTGTCTCTCAGCTGACGGACAGATTCTCTCACTCCATCAAAAGAGGAGAGAGAACTGAAGGGATTGTCATTGACGTCTGTAGATTCAGGAGGAGCTGAGAGAGACTGGAAACTCTACAGGAAACAGAAATCAAAGCTCATCACCTCCACACTTCAGCCAATAACCTGCACTACTGTCAGATTTGATCTTTAGTAACTCTCCTCAATCCAGCACTTTCACAGCACAAGTTCTACTGTTTGACACTTATACTATATGTAAACTTTCTAGGAAAATAATTGGATGATCAAACATCTTGCAATAAAATGCCAGGTTTGAGTAGATTTGATAAGGAAAAGCAGCAAGGAAATGAGTATTGACCATTATATACAGTACACAGCATAAATGAGTACACCTTAAACCTTAAAGGGGTGGATCCGTGGTGTTTTTCTAGGCTTGGTTTTGTTTACGGGGCGCAGTATAACATGTCTTAATACTGTACAGTATTTTTCTTATATTTGACCTTTATTCCACAGGTTGTCCAGAAACGCCACGCCCCTTCCCATTACGGGCAGAAGTCACATCTGCGGTGTAAATAATGGAGTCAATATTGCCATACTAATTTAAAGCAGCACTAGGTAACTTTTCAACCTTCATAATATATTTTTTAAGACTCTTGTGATGATACATAGACTTACAATAGGTTGAATGACACGTCTGCCATAGCCTGATGGGGTCTGTATCGTTTTTAATCGTACTTTTAAACTTCAGGTTTCAGGTAGTAACCCGAGAACAAAAAGAACTACAAAATTCGACTGCTTTACGGCATATACGTCACTTCCACCAACACCCAAATTCAGACGTGCAAGCCCAACTTTGTTCGTCGGATAATATAGTCATGTCCGAAGCAGCACAGACAATAAGAGGAAACGAAAAAATGATGGGATTAAAGGCAGGACGAGGATCAAGATGTGACCAGCGTTTGCTCGTCGGCGTGAGCTAAAGGAGGCGTGCCCGACCGATGCTGTCCTGCTTGTTACGGTGAGCTACCACTCAAACATTGAACTGAAGGATCATATAGATTCTGTAAAACGCTAACCAATAGACTACTATAATGACACTGGCTTGTAAACGTGAGCATCGTGATTATTTGGCGTTTGAAAAAAATAAAACCCATGAAATGATATTCATATGACCTGCTGAAACATATGCCACTGACTGTAACGTTACCTGGGATGAAGACATTTCACACGCGCCGCCAGAAGAACACCTGCATGTGAACTCCTCCTGCAGTGTTCAGGGGAACTGTTAGTGCTGCACCGACCCGCGGGACGCTTTTATGAAGTTATTTGGCCCGCACTGCACCACTGTATATATTTTTACAACCCGCCGCGCACCCGCGACCATTAAATAGACTTACGGGGTCCGCGGGTTATGAGACGACCCACGCATCACTAGTTCAGGGCTATCAGGGTTGTCATGTCAACAAATGCACGCGCGATGGCATCGCCTGTTGTAGGATTACAGAGCTTACGACAGTAGTTGAGGACATTATTTTTTCCAAACTGTAGGGGGACCCCGAGAGCAAAAGTAGCCAAGTGCGGCTTTAAGCCCGAATCAGACTCAGATTGCGGGGATGGATGGTCAAGCAGAACCTCTGCATGCAAGGCTTTTAATGGACGTTAGTGTATGGTAAGTATTTTTGTAGTGTCAATGTTGTTAATTATCTTTTCATACTCTGTTTGTATCTATAACGGGGATCGCCAACTGGCGGACTCCGGTCCGGATCTGGACCGCGAGATGCATCCATCCAGACCGCGAAGCCTTTTGACGTAATGAAATAACTAAATGCCAAATGCGATTTTAAAAATAAATGAATAAATACCGTATTTTCCGGACTATAAGTCGCACTTTTTTTCATAGTTTGGCTGGTCCTGCGACTTATAGTCAGGTGCGACTTATATATCAAATTTAATTCATACTGACTGACAAGAATAAACATATAGCCGCGAGAATGCGCTCTATGCTGCTCCTGTAGCCTAATATTTACTTATACACAACAACTTAGAAAGACTGAACACAAACAAAATGCTCCCATAAAGAAAATCTTATTCTGCAAAATACAAACAGCATGTAGTAAAATATGCAGCGGAGAACGATTCTCACAGCGTTCGCCTCTCCCGGCAGAGAGTTCAAGCCTCTGTGGACTCGTTCCTTCAGCTCTGGCCATCTTGCTTACAGTCCGCAAGTAGATTTCTTTTTCTTCTTCATCACAATTAAAGTAACCTCTGCTTTTCGCCAGTCCCTTACAAGTTTCTCACTCACTTCAAACTTTCTTTCTTCTGCTCGGGTTATGCAGTGAAGCGGGCACGAGCGAGTGCACGCGAGCAGGTGGTCGCATGCGCGCGCGGGTGCTTGCGTGCTCGCATGCGCGCGGCTCCAGCTCTGCCCTAATGCGACTTATAGTCCAGTGCGACTTATATATGTTTTTTTCCGCGTCATGACGCATTTTTTGACTGATGCGACTTATACTCCGGAGCGACTTATAGTCCGGAAAATACGGTAATCACATTTATATGACGCAGCTCAGTAGAACTGTTTTTTCCTATGTTGCCACGGTTGCGTTGACAGTTAAAGGGGTCGCTCACCGGACGGTCAGCTCAGCTCCGCGTGCGTCTCAGGTATCTCACACCGGACGCACACATACGCACGAGCTCAGTTTTGAATCGACTTCTGACAGAAGAACTGCACGATGGGTGTATCTTGTAGCACAGGGTGAAATAAGTATGTATGTACATGGACGATTTGAGGGAAATAAAATATATTTAATAATTTATGCAGCTCGTGGCGTGTCCGTTTTTATTTCGGCTCCCATGTTAACGGGTGAGTTTGCACACCGTTCCGTCTTTAAGTTCAACTCAGCTCAGCCTTTTGAAATGTTATTTGAGGTCATTTACGTTTTTCTGGATTTAAAGGAACAGGTAAAATAAAGAGAAAATGTTTCTTGCACTTTTTAATTTTTCCAACACTGGTGGCACTTTATTTGTACCTGTTTGTGTTTCTGGATGATATTGCTAATTATTTTTTACCAGTGCAATTTGAAGCACAGAGAGAGTAGTGCTGAAGATAGCCTACACTTAAATAGGTAGAGACTATACATGTGAATGAACATTATGTTATGAGATTTCCGTTTTGTTTTTTAACCAGGAGGGTTTGTGTTCATTGATTGTTACTGTTAATCTCAGTTCAGCAGAAAAAGCACTCAGTTGCTAGTAATGTTGAAATGAATGTATTTTCAGTGCAGATTTAGAGATGAAGGTTTTTTTTCATTCATCATATTTTTGTCAGACATGGCTACTGGTTGAATTAGATATTTTGTACCAACGCAACTTAAACAGAACAACCTCAAAATGAGATACATTTATTAAAGGATTACCTATTGCTTTAACAATATGAAAAGCCATGTTTATCTATATGAGAACATACTATATTTTGTTCAATAAAGACACTTTTTTTTAATCTACACTAATTTCTTTAGTCTGGCAAAAAGACATCAATTCATATTTTTAGGTATATAAATGTCCGGACCTCGGCCGGTGAGGAAGGTTTATTTACTGGACCCCAAGCAATTTAAGTTGAAGACCCCTGGTCTATAACATGCGTCATATTTATGATATTTTAAAAAGACCCTATTAATTGTATGCACTATTTTAATAAAGGATATAAATATAAAATAGGCTACAATGGGGCTAAATGCACACCCTAAGAAAAATGTGCTTTTAATCATGTCTCAGGTCATACTTGTGCAAAAAAATCAATTTAGCAAAGTTTGCAATTTTCTGTATAAAATAATTAATTATTGTTCAGTAAAATAATAAAATGTTAATATAAAAATATTTCTCAAATACAGAAACTATTTTTAAGTAAATGATCTGAAAACACTGAATGGATGAGATCCCGTAATAATTTAATAAAGTTTTACAGTAGTAACAACTAAATGTTAGCCTATAATTATTATCATATTTTTATCATGCCTTTTACCCCATGCCATACTTTTACATGTTCTGTTATTGAAAAAAACGTTGTGTATGATTTACAAAAATCCTAAATATCTTTGCCTCAAAATGAATTCAATAATTTAAATGATTCTAATTTGCTAATCATTTAAATCTACAATGTTTAATCTACATCTCAAAAGAAATCAAATTAGCGCTGAATCAACTTTTTGGAAGTATAATTACAGCAACTGTATTTACAGTATTGTAAAAGGTTTGTTATTTATTCTCTATATTAAGATGATACTCAAACCCCTTATAGTGCCCCTTTTATTTTGGTTTGGGCCACTGCCCCTCAAAATGTCTGTGCAAGGCCCTGATGCTGTGCACTGTATAACTTTAGAGCAGTTAGTTCACACCGCAAGTCTTAATGCTCAATTCTGATGTTTTGCTCAGATCTGATTTTTTGTTTGGCTGTTCACATTACCTTTTAAAATGTGGCCTAAATCTGATTCCAGTGTGAACTGTTTGAGGTTTCAAACTAACCCGCATGTGCAAAAGAACGATATCAATGACATCAGACACAGCACGCTGTTGCACTAAAGTTCGGGAGGTTATAGAGGAAGTAAGCATTTTCACCTTTATTTAAAAATGTTTGTGTAATGGAAGCCATAACATTAATGAGCAGGTGCTGAAGAGGAGAAGAACGAAAAGAAAGAGAGCAAAATTGGTTATTTTGGCCTTTTGTCCCCATTCATCCATTTCGTGTGCTTTCAAAAACGGAGCGGTTACGGTAGGATCCTTCTAGTTTAGCTTGAGTTGAAGTATCTCCCCATATCCTGATCAGGTCTAACACCTCACTCTCCCTCCATTGACTCGCTCCATCGCTGTTCTCCATATCTAGTCAAGTTTTTAATGTTACTGTCTGTGTCTGTTGTGTCTAGAGCTAACTCGCCGGCACATAATTGTGACAAATGTCGGCATAGATTGACGTAAAAGTCACATCTAATCCCCCTTGGTTGTTCATACTGCAGCCATATTTGAAAAAATCAGATCTGGGTCTGATTCAGGAGCACATATGTATGTGGTCTAAATCTGATTTGAAAAAATCAGATCTGGGCTAGATTTGAGTGTTCACACTACCTCTGAAGAAGTCTGACCTGGTCACTTGACCCCAAAAAAAATCAGATTTGGGCCACTTTTGCCTGCAGTGTGAACGGGGCCTTAGTGGCTCTGAAATTCACAAAGACTCTTAGGATAATCCCAAGGTCAGTTTTTGTGTGTTAAATATCCTGAAGCATAGCTAATAAATAGCCTCACTTTCTGTTTGAGGAATTCAGTCAAATGCAATAATGTGTTCATTAAAATTACCCAAAAAGGTTTCAGGAGGTTCAAAGATTATCTGATTTTGGTAAACAAAAGATTGATAAAAATTAGTGAAGTTTTGAACTGTTGCTGTCTGAAAGATCAATATTATTTTTCAGAAATATGTCTCCTAAAAGATTTCCAGAGCTAAACTGCATTTGAGAATATAATAACCCAACACACAGATCAACACTTCAGTCAACGGCTCATTCTGCTCTCATGAAATGTTTCTCTGTGAGTCTCTCGTTCTTCTTGATCTGTTACCTGCAGGAAATGGACGTGATCCTGTGTGTGTGAAAGCTGCTCCAGCTCAGCGTCTCTCCTCCTCAGATCATTGATCTCCTGCTCCAGTCGCTCCAGTCGTCCTTCAGCTCGACTCACTGCAGTCTTTTCCTGATCTCTGATCCGCTGTGTGGCCTCAGAGCGGCTTCTCTCAATGGAGCGGATGAGCTCAGTGAAGATCCTCTCACTGTCCTCCACTGCTGTCTGTGCCGAGCGCTGTTAGGACACACATCACAATCACACAGTGGCTTCAGTGAGTCCTGACTGAGACTTCTCAAACCTCTCCAGACTCACCTTTTGAGCCTTCACAGCCTCTCTCAGCTGCTGACGATCTTTCTCTCTCTGCTGGATTTTCTCCTGGAACAATTTCTGCGTCTCTTTCAGCTGCTTCTGCAGCACAAACCAATGACAGATGTCACATTAAATCATCATGTGAAGAGTTTAATCCAGTAACAGTAGAATTAATAACCAATGGCTGTAGTTTCAAACTCCTAAAGAGATGACTGACCAGTTGCCAGCATAATTTCATCAGTGTCTATTAGATTTATATTTATCCATTTGGCAGACGCTTTTATCCAAAGCGACTTACATTGCATTTTTTAAGATACACATTTTACATTTTTGTCAATTCTTGCTTTCCCTGGGAATCAAACCCATGACCTTGCTCTACCGTCTAACGTTCATACCTGTTTCTCTGTCCTCTCAGCTGCGGCTGATACAGTGTCGTGGTTTTTATGTCCGTCCATCGTACACAGCACACATATAAACTTCTGGTCAGTGCGGCAGAAAACCTCAAGGACTTTATCATGTGTTTGGCAGATCATTTCCTGCAGTCGTCCAGTGGCATCGGTCACTTTATGTGGCTTACGTGAGTGAAATTCCTCATGACGGTCAAAATGAGTCTGACAGTAAGACTCCAGACACATCAGACAGGACTTGACGGCTTTGTGTTTTCTTCCAGTACAGACGTCACACTGCACTTCTCCAGCTCCAGCGTAACAGTCATCAGGAAGTTTAGTCTTCTTCAGTTTCTCCACCACTTCAGCCAGCATGGTGTTTTTAGCTAAAGCAGGTCTTGGACTGAAGGTCTGTCTGCACTGAGGGCAGCTGTAGACTCTCTTCTCATCCTCCTGATCCCAGCATCCTTTAATACAGATCTTACAGTAACTGTGTCCACAGGAAGTGGTCACTGGATCCTGCAGGAGATCCAGACACACTGGACACATGAACTCATCCTGAGAAAATCTGGCTTCTGCCATTTTACTGCGTGAAGACAGAGACACAAACACACCACAGCTCACACACACACTTCAGTTTCAGTTTCTCTGAACTCATGTGCTTCCCGTTTCCTGGTTCTGTGTTTGAGTGACGTGTGCAAACGTCTGATCATAAAGTCACAGATCATAAAATGTCCACTAGATGTCAGTCTCAGACACGTCTATGCAGGGCTGTAGGGGGTTTAAACAGTTCCTGACTCGATTTATCTACAGTGTGTCATTGTATGACTGTCCTCAGAACACACACACACACACACACACACACACACACACATATATATATATATATATATATATATTTATTGGCATGAATGTAAAAATACAATATTGCCAAAGCGAATAACATAAATAATAATACATATTAACATAAATAATAATAATTGATGGTAATAATACAGAAAATCTTACAACACAGTATAACATAACTTGAACTTAAATAAACGGTGTAACAAATTAGAACATTTGATACCACAGTGTTTTAACATATATATATACACACACTAGGACAGTAGGGACACACACTCACCTGCTGTCTCTCAGGCTGTGGCACACACACACGTATCTCGCAGCCAGTGTGGCTGTCTGTCCCTCTCCTAGTATTATATTTATTTTTTCTATTTCAGTCATGGCTGTAAAGTTATTTATTAATGTATTAAATTTATTAAAGTAGAGGTCTCTTATAGAAATTTGTGTTTGTGTGTATATATATATATATATATATATATATATATATATATATATATATATATATATATATATATATATATATACACACACACACACATGCATACATAGTATATGGTCTGGATCCAGCCGACTGCAGTAAACCTCGGGATAAACAGAGAGACTAACATTAGTGTGGATGGCACTTTTCTTATGATGTAACGAGTACATCAGGTGCTATGGGAAGTGTTCCCGGTTCCGGCTGACCTAGTTAATGCAGCCTAACAATCAGATCTACACCCAATAGAGCATCTTTGGGATGTGGTGGAAAAAGAGCTTCGTGCCCTGGATGTGCATCCCACAAATCTCCATCAACTGCAAGATGCTCTCCTATCAATATGGGCCAACATTTCTAAAGCATCTTGTTGAATCAATGCCGCGTAGAATTTCTGAATTTCTGGCAGTTCTGAAGGCGAAAGGGGGTCAAACACAGTATTAGTGTGGTGTTCCTAATAATCCTTTAGGTGAGTGAATGTAAAGATGATTATTATTATTATGAGAAATTGACTCTGTTTAGTACTTTAATGCTTCACCAAACTTAGCTCAGGCCTTCTGAATGGTCTGACTCACTTGTATCTTTTCTAAATGGTCAGAATTACTTTCCCAAAAAATCCCATTGATTTGCATTATCTGATCAGTGAGGGCCGTAATGATTAGTGCTGTCCACTAGGGGGCGACAGGATCATAAGGGTGCGTCTCAATCCAAGTTCAAGTTCAAGTTCAAGAGTTTTATTTAATCAGGCAAGCATTAATCCGCTCCCCTGGTCAGTCGTCAGGGCACTGATAAGGGAGTCAGTCAGCCCATTGACTTCTGAACTAGGGAGCTGATTCAGACGCACGCTAAGGGTGCTTCTCAATATCCCTCCTCGTTTCCTCGCTCCTCCGTCCTCCATCCTATGACCCGGAAACCGATGTAGCTCAGCCATCTTGTAGGAGATCTCAATTCTCTAATTGCACCTCAAGGAGGCGAGGAGTGAGGAGCTTCCTGAGGAGTCATGAGCGAGGATACACAGGAGTATCCTTTGCGGAAGTGTTTTATCGACTAAACGTGACGCAAGCATTAATTCTCCTCCCCTTCACATCGAGCCACAGTTTATTAATCATTACTATTATGTTTATATGTACAAGACACAAATGTTTGTCAAATAACAACACCTGACAGATGCAGAATTATATCAAAGCACAAGTAAATGAAAGAAACAAATAGAAACTAATATTATACAATGAATAAAAAGCAGTTAATACTGGAATTTTTTGTTAATAATAACTGGTTATATTGATTAAAATATGGACCTTTATCACTCATTTTGGCGCCCCTATGGACGATCAGCGCCTCTAGCATTTGCCTATTCTGCCTATGCCACGGGCCGGCCCTGATAGAAATGCAACTTAAGATTCATCTTAAGGTAGTTGCTGTACAGCTTGTATAACAGTATAGATGTATTGTCCTCTAAAAAGAACTCTACATACAGCCATTAACGTCTAAACAGAGTGTAACATCCACCAGCTCTGTGATGTCATCATGAAGGATTGGGAGAGGATGAATATAGAAACCTATGCAGCTCTGGTGAATTTCAAGTCCGTGGGGGTTCATACAGTGCATAATAATCGTACTCACAAAAAATATTGACAGTTTCTGTACAATTGAGTACAGAATTGAGTAAAAGCCTTGTTCTTTGGCTTCAGGTTTGAGTAAAAGCCTTGTTCTTTGGCTTCAGGTTTGAGTAAAAGCCTTGTTCTCTGGCTTCAGGTTTGAGTAAAAGCCTTGTTCTCTGGCTTCAGGATTGAGTGAAAGCCTTGTTCTTTGGCTTCAGGTTTGAGTAAAAGCCTTGTTCTTTGGCTTCAGGTTTGAGTAAAAGCCTTGTTCTCTGGCTTCAGGTTTGAGTAAAAGCCTTGTTCTCTGGCTTCAGGATTGAGTGAAAGCCTTGTTCTTTGGCTTCAGGTTTGAGTAAAAGCCTTGTTCTCCGGCTTCAGGTTTGAGTAAAAGCCTTGTTCTCCGGCTTCAGGTTTGAGTAAAAGCCTTGTTCTCTGGCTTCAGGTTTGAGTAAAAGCCTTGTTCTCTGGCTTCAGGTTTGAGTAAAAGCCTTGTTCTTTGGCTTCAGGTTTGAGTAAAAGCCTTGTTCTCTGGCTTCAGGTTTGAGTAAAAGCCTTGTTCTTTGGCTTCAGGATTGAGTGAAAGCCTTGTTCTTTGGCTTCAGGTTTGAGTAAAAGCCTTGTTCTCTGGCTTCAGGTTTGAGTAAAAGCCTTGTTCTCCGGCTTCAGGATTGAGTAAAAGCCTTGTTCTCTGGCTTCAGGTTTGAGTAAAATCCTTGTTCTCCGGCTTCAGGTTTGAGTAAAAGCCTTGTTCTCTGGCTTCAGGATTGAGTAAAAGCCTTGTTCTCTGGCTTCAGGTTTGAGTAAAAGCCTTGTTCTCTGGCTTCGGGATTGAGTAAAAGCCTTGTTCTCTGGCTTCAGGATTGAGTAAAAGCCTTGTTCTCTGTGTTCAGGTTTGAGTAAAAGCCTTGTTCTCCGGCTTCAGGATTGAGTAAAAGCCTTGTTGCCTAGCTTCAGGATTGAGTAAAAGCCTTGTTCTCTGGCTTCAGGTTTGAGTAAAAGCCTTGTTCTCTGGCTTCAGGATTGAGTAAAAGCCTTGTTCTCTGGGTTCAGGTTTGAGTAAAAGCCTTGTTCTCCGGCTTCAGGATTGAGTAAAAGCCTTGTTGCCTAGCTTCAGGATTGAGTAAAAGCCTTGTTCTCTGGCTTCAGGTTTGAGTAAAAGCCTTGTTCTCTGGCTTCAGGATTGAGTAAAAGCCTTGTTCTCCGGCTTCAGGATTGAGTAAAAGCCTTGTTCCCTAGCTTCAGGATTAAGTAAAAGCCTTGTTCTCTGGCTTCAGGTTTGAGTAAAATCCTTGTTTTCTAGCTTCAGGATTGAGTAAAAGCCTTGTTCTCTGGCTTTAGGATTGAGTAAAAGCCTTGTTCTCTGGCTTCAGGTTTGAGTAAATGCCTTGTTCTTTGGCTTTAGGATTGAGGAAAAACCTTGTTCTATGGATTAAGGTTTGCAAAAAAACAATTTCAGACACCTTGCAGGAGCAGTGGCTAATGGACCGTGGGTGGAGAAGACGGGCAAAGATTTTGATGTAACTTTGCTTACTATGTAATTGTGCCATTTCATTGTGTTCAGCGGACACTATATAGGGTTGTCAACATCACATCTGAGTAACTGTATATTACTTTTCAGCCATTTCCAGTTCAGTCAGATGGACAGAGCTGTGGGATATTCATGCTTATGGTAAATTTTTTTAGTCTAAAAAACATTTTTTCTTGTTTGTCCTAAATCTCCGTAATCATTATTTTTCTCTTTAACATTATGCCCTCTGCATCTGTACTGCCATGTTTCACTTTTTGGATGCAAGTTGTAGTTCATGCAAAGTATGTATCGAAGAATGTTAAAAAACAAACAATGCAAGACTCCAATATTACATGTATATTACAGACTGACATACCATCTATTCGGAAGTGGTGGTGTCTCCAGATTCTGGAGAAATTCTCGATCGCAAGGTAGGACAATTAAAACATTGCTTGCAATGTCTGCTTTACAATTATGCTACATTAAAAGTACCATACTTTTGAATAGGCATGGGCAGAACTTAGGGCAGCGCTTTGCCTTCTGGACAGAGGAGGCAGAACTGATGGCAGGCACCCTACCACCTATTTACAGGATTTATCGACCCCAAATAGTCAAGGTATGGCCAAACTATCCAGACAACCATTTTCATGTATGCATTCGTCTAAAAAAAAATAATATGTTGGGAAAGTGTGTGAATTACTGATTTAAATGTAAAACTTGAACCGTATACATTATATAGATGTATACAACATGCTACATCATGTGATATATTCAAAAATAGAAGATCGTAACAAACAGTCAAAGGGATAGATCACCAAAAAAAATGAAAATTCTATAATCATTTACTCTTCATCAAGTTGTTCCAAACCTGCATTTCTTTCTTTCTTCTGCTGAACACAATTAATGTCCTAATGAAAATACAATATAAAACCATAAAAAAACATAACTCATAATAACTATTTAATTTATGTTGAAAATAAGTCTTTAGGCCCCTTTTGAAAGACCCAAAACATCTTATGTTGTATTTATGGTATTTTGCTTTGTCATTGGAGGAACAGGTAGAAGTGGAGGAGCTGCCCCTCACATTGAAACATATGTACCAGGCAGAATACATTGTGAGGAACAGTGTTGGGCTTTTCACTGGCCAGGTGCAAGAACCAACATACATGTCCATGGATCATGATGACCAAAGGAAAGCATGGAGGGTGCTGGAGTTGAAGAAGTGTGATGCCATGGAGCCTTTTACGTTTATTTTTGAAAACCCCCAGGACATGGAAACATTCATGATAATTTGCAAAGACACCCTTAACCTGAGAGTAAATAAGCGAATTCAAACTCATTTTGATTGGCTGGATGGGAGAGAGCTTTGTCAATCAACAGTGGATTCATTTTCCCGGGAGTTCTGGACATGCACGTTGTGGAGAGCAGGTAAGAAATCAATAACAAATTGTTTAAATAAGTTCCAATGATAAGTATGATTATGATCATGGATATGGTTATGGTATTTACCAGACACTTTTGTCCAACGCGACATACAACAATACAAAGTTAAACTTAACAGTAAAACGGGACATTCCACGAAATCAAGGCCTTTTTAAATTTGGCAAATTAAAAAATAGAATAAATGTATTTATTGTAATTATCGATTAAATGAAGATAGCTTAAATGGACAATTAATTGTATTGTGTCATCTTAGGGTATGTATGTATTTATTTTATATTGTATGACTAGCGTGTCTAATCTTCCTCATGTTTTGATATTGGCATGGCCGTTACAGACACATGCGTTACGATATATAGTTTTCACATGTATGTGCAGAGAAGAATTACTCCGCTTCAGGATGCAATGAAACACATCCTTTCTGAAAAAGACAAGAGTCAAATGCTAGAAATAAAATATATCAATCAAGTTAAAGGTGAGTGACTTTGACACTCTGTAGGCAAGACTGAGGGGTTATACGTCACTGGTTCTTGATATTATGAGCAGTGGTTTTCAGTCATACACTATTAATTTTACAAACATAAATATCAATTAAAGTTGTTAATAGTATTTTAATAATAATTTCATTAATAGTGGGTCTGTCTGTTGCTGTATTCTACACTTAGACATGTATTTATTATTCTACATGTAGAATTGGAAAAAAAAGCACAATGTTGCATTGTAGCAATTTATAGTAATAATTCAATTGTATGTGATTATTTGCAGTGCTGAGTTGTATCCATAGTCTGCTACTCCTGTGTCTCTAATAAGTTTGTCTGCAGGTCGTGGTATCTTTACTTTGGCTGTTTTCAATCAAGGAGACTTTGTGGTAGAGTCTAGAGGGGAGCTCATTGATGCAGCTGAAGCTGAACATAGACGTAAAGTTTACAACAATGCATGCTCGATCTTCATGTTTGACTTCAAATGGAAATGGAAGACATGGTGGTATGTTCAGATTGACTAATATGTTTTGATTTCTATAGTATGTAGAAGTAAAGAATTCATGTTGCACTTTAACTTAGCAACTGTGCACCGAACAACTGTACTTGTATTGGATTTTGGCATTAGTGTAGTTGCTTACAAATTAAAGAACAATTCAAAAGTGTGTCACTATAAATGTCTGTTTAGTGTATGATGTTTGTAAATTTGCAGTATTGATGGAGCACTTGAAGATGGGTCATTTGGACACTTGGTAAACGATGAGCACAAGGCACCAAATTGCAGAATGAAGTTGATCGAAGCTGAAGGGAAGCCACATCTCTGCCTTTTTTGCACTGAAGGAAATTACGGCAGGAACTGAAATCACTTATGTCTATGGTGGGAAAGATTGGCCTTGGCGTAAAGAGGTGGGTCAACTAGCTTTTTCCACCCATATGAATTGGTGTCAAGATTTAAAGCCTATATTTTGACATCTTGATAACATTGAAATCATCTCTCTCTTAAAAGCTGCTGTGTCAGTTTCACGATGCCACTGAGATTACACAATACTTATCCCTTGTTAGTGCCAACAACTATAACCAAAAACAGAAGTCACTTCTTAGTGGTATTCAATCCGGTTTTCAGTCAATCTTGAACTTGCATGACTCTCCCATGTGATGCCAACAACCTTATCTGTATGTGTTGTAGATTCCCCTAATGTTACAAGTACTGCTGCTCAAGAGTCTATTAAAGACCGTTTCCCAGACCAAACCATGTCATCCACAGTCTCCACTGAAGGTCAGTGACTGTTTGACTTAAAGTTTTATATTAGTTTTGGTGGGCATATAAACATATTGTGCCTATAATGGATGTGAAACAGTGATGGTGTGGTTGCTTCTCAAGTGATGCACAATCCCACCATCCCTGGCCTTCCTCATATTCTTTCCTTTAGTCTACAGAGACCAAAAGGGAAACCAGAAGTCCAGTCCTGCAATGTCACATCAGGCAGTTCTGCTTGTGAGGTTAGGTTGAATATGGCTGTCTTTTAAAGCAATAAGTACCATTGTTTTACTTTAGTCAGTTCAACTGTACAATAATACAATTGTGTAGGTGATGTCCAAGTTCACATGTGCATTTTTCTGTTTAACTGGTTCAGACACAGCTCAGTGGCGACTGAAGCGATGTTGTGAAGCTTCCCATCATTTCTGCGTTCAAAGCGGTTCAAATGCAGCGCTGCCTTCCCAGAATGCTGTGCTGAAGCGTTGAAGTCGCTTGATGTCACCCATAGGAATAAAGTGGAGCGCGGCGCAGACTATAACGACATTAGTGTTCACTGACGACTGGACCTGCAGCTGAGCAAGTGTTTATGGGCGTGCATTTCCTCTCTCGCTCTAGTCATGCGCGCGCGCACCCTACCGGGAGAAGAGCCCGTACGGCCCATACAAGGACCTTCTGCTCTATTAACGTCAAGCCGACCCATACTCGAAAAAAACTCTCAGAAACTTGTGAGAAACCGGAAGGAGTATTTTTGACACAGAAATACTCCATCAAATGTCCAACATTAGTTTTTGAAACTTTGTCTATGTTTAGGATGGGAAGCACAGTATGCATGAAACAGCATTTCACCCCCCCTTTAAAAAAACGGCACAAACCGTCTTTGACAATACTACTGACCTCAGAACAAAACACGGCAAGTTTAGTAAGTTAAGCCTAAAAACGTTACCAGCAATGAATCGCTAAGTATGGAGGAAACTGATCATGTATTACATGTATTACATACTACTATTAAGCAGTACATAAAGTACTGAATGATATGAAATGTCATCTGAAACATCTTTGTATTTGAGAAATATTGCATTTATTTAACTTCAGCTGTGATAAAGTTTGCAAACGCTTCACAAGCATCCCCACGGGAAGCAGAAAGTGTCCGACTTCACGTCTCCGTTTGCAGCTCCTCCTCCCCGCCGGCACTCGGCTACTCTCGCCGATCGCATGCATCCAGCCGCAGCCGATGTCCAACACACCAGGTGTGTCACGTGTGTTTGATTTAACATCTGGTAGACAGAGTAATTATCACTGTCTACATACTAGTAGGGTGACCACCTGCTAATAAGCCCAAGGGGGGACAAAGAGTATGTTTCGGGGGGACAATGTGGGACATTGCCTGGCGCGGCGGTGCGGCCCACCCCACGGGCAGATGGGCAGATAGTGGTTTACCCATTTCTAGCACATAGCAGCTTACATGGTATATTAATAATGCCCTATTTCCCTAAACATGTGTAAATGCTGATGTATGCTCATGAATTGGCCAACCAATGTGTATTTTTAACTTAATATTTTAAATATTCAATGAACTGACAGATTACGATTCCACTTACGATTTACTTTAGCTAGCCTATTTTACTTTATTTATTTTTCATTACAATTTATTCACTTTAAATAAATTATAATATAAAATTATAGGATTGACAGTAATTGTAGTTGCTCAACACCACAGGAACAGTAAAAAAAAAAAGTTAAGTTAAAGTTAAACTAAAAGTAAAGTTAACTCCAGAGGTTCACGCAACGAGAAGGGGAGGAAGGATGGGGAACTTCCATGTTAGTAAAGCCTGCACTGCAAAAAAAAAAAAAAAAAAGATTTCTTACTTAGTATTTTTGTCTTGTTTCAAGTCTAAATATCTAAATATTCTTGCATTAAGAAACATTTACTAGACATGTAAAAAATTATTGTCTTGTTTTGGGGGAAAAATTACTCAAAATTAAGCAAAATAATCTGCCAATGGGGTAAGAAAAATAATCTTGTTTTCTGTTTCTGATTATTTTTCTTACCCCATTGGCAGATTATTTGTCTTATTTTAAGCAAAAACTGTCTTAGTTTTGAGTTATTTGTTCCCAAATAACTATTCCCATATTCAAATATATTTGACCCTGCATTAACCACAGTTAAGTTAGCCAACACGGCTAATATTAGTAATTTACATGTTCCAGTCGACGTCGGAAAAAACAAAACAGCATAACGGCCGTTAAAAGTTAACCAAGCCGGCCAGGTTGCACGAGAATACATGTAAATGGCAGATTAAAAAAACAGACTTACTTGCGGCTTGGAAGTTCCCGGTAAACTGGACATTTGTCATGCCAGAGGCTTCAGAGCTGATGACGGGTTCCAGTAAAGTGACGCTCGGCTTACTGCTTCAGTACACCTATATGCAAATGATATGCTCAAACTACGCTCTACTTACCCCTCCCCTCAGACCCCGCCCCTGTCCACGCCAAAACAGTGACAGAAAGTTGAAACTGAAAATCAGTGACATTGAAAAAAAACTGACATTGTAAAAAAAATCTGTCACTGAAAAAGAGTGACATGAAGAAAAAATCTGAAGATTGTCATTGAAAAATACAAATAAATCCCAATACAATAAAAGAATAAGATTGTAAGATTTTAATTATTTTTATTTTTTCAGTGCCAATACTTGTTTCAATGCCAATACAACTGTTTTCAGTGCGAATGTTTCAATGCCAATGTTTCCTTTTTCAGTTCTGCTTTTGTTTTCAACGACAATTTTAATTTGTGATGCCAAATTTTAAAGTCACCATTCTGGCTCCATACCATCTGCTGTACCCTTCCTTTGCCTGAGAACCGAAGGGCGCATTTTGAAGTCGCTCATGAATTGCGGCAGCCTTTGTAGTGCCGCTGTGACGTAATCGCACTTCAAATGTGGCCTTCAGAGGTGCAGCTCTCACTTTGGGACAGCCTTCGTAGTGCCGCTGTGACGTAATCGCACTTCAAATGTGGCCTTCAGAGGGTGCAGCCTTCACATTGGGACAGCCTTCGTAGTGCCGCTGTGACGTAATCGCACTTCAAATGCGGCCTTCAGAGGTGCAGCTCTCACTTTGGGACAGCCTTCGTAGTGCCGCTGTGACGTAATCGCACTTCAAATGTGGCCTTCAGAGGTGCAGCTCTCACTTTGGGACAGCCTTCGTAGTGCCGCTGTGACGTAATCGCACTTCAAATGTGGCCTTCAGAGGTGCAGCTCTCACTTTGGGACAGCCTTCGTAGTGCCGCTGTGACGTAATCGCACTTCAAATGCGGCCTTCAGAGGGTGCAGCCTTCACATTGGGACAGTCTTCGTAGTGCCGCTGTGACGTAATCGCACTTCAAATGCGGCCTTCAGAGGGTGCAGCCTTCACATTGGGACAGCCTTCGTAGTGCCGCTGTGACGTAATCGCACTTCAAATGTGGCCTTCAGAGGTGCAGCTCTCACTTTGGGACAGCCTTCGTAGTGCCGCTGTGACGTAATCGCACTTCAAATGTGGCCTTCAGAGGTGCAGCTCTCACTTTGGGACAGCCTTCGTAGTGCCGCTGTGACGTAATCGCACTTCAAATGCGGCCTTCAGAGGGTGCAGCCTTCACATTGGGACAGTCTTCGTAGTGCAGGTATGACGTAATCGCACTTCAAATGCGGCCTTCGAGGTGCGCGCACTTCACTTTGGGACACAGCTTGATGTGTCGGATTCTGCAGTCGAGCGCAGCTGCTCTCCATCGACTGCGCGGAGCAAAAGCATGATGGGAAACGACTTGCTGACGACACAGCTTAATGCTTAGCCTATTGGTTTAAACAACCGTGATGTATGGTTCTTTTTAAAAAAATATTTGATTTTAAAACTCTGATATCATGTTTTTATGTGTGTAAATTATGTGTGGATATTCCCAAACTCTCAAAGAGTGCGATCTCTCTGTTGGTTATGTGATTGCTGTCATATTAATAAAAATATATAAAAACGTGTGTAATTAAAGTAAAAATGCTTGATAAACAGGCCTTTCGAATGGAAATAAATAACAAAAACTTTGGGTGTCTTGTTCATAATATTTATTTTCATCTAAAAGCAACAGAACTTAAATTACATCCAGTTTATCAGCAACAGAGCGCACGAGTGTGAATCCCGCGATATCTGCACCTGATCTCACAGGTGTCTGATCCACTACGAGAAGAGAGAACTGTAATCTCTCACACACACACACACACACACACACACACCTGATCTCGCAGGTGTCTGATCCACTACGAGAAGAGAGAACTGTCCGGCTTGCCTGAACTTTTTTCACTCCTCCCCTCACTGCAGCCGCCTAGTCTCGCCTTTATTTCAGGCGAGGCCAGGCGCATCTCAAACAAGCCTAATTATTTAAGATATAACATTTATTTAAGACTAGCTATATCTTAAATAAACATTTATTTAAGATATAGCTAGTCAATTTGGTTTGTAAAATAGTTTATCTAAGTTTTTTTTATATAAGTTATTTATAATGTATGTTGTTATTATTTCTAGGTCGGTGTCATTAGTAGGGGTCCTCGACTAAGGATTTAGACATTCGAATCAGAATTTTCGAATCTCTCTATGGTCGACCGATAGTCAGATTTGTGTGTGTGAATGGGTTGGGAGGGGCACGACATTGTCAGCAGGAGGGTAAAACTATTTTTATTTTCTTTACACACTGCACACAGCAACAACTTTTAATAAAGCGACCAAAACTGCCTGCCAACTGACAGACGAACTGACAATGGCTTTCTTATTTAGGTTTAAACAGTGGTGGAATGTAACGAAGTACAAATACTTCGTTACTTTACTTAAGTAGAATAAATAGTGCATACTTTTTACTTTTACTTCGTTACATTTTGCAGCAATTATTATACTTTCTACTCCACTACATTTCTACAACGTTTCGTTACATTTTCGTTACATTTTCTGATCAGTTTCAGGGCTCGAGAGGCTTGCCCGGATAATAATATATAATGTACGTTATAGGCTAATGAATTGACGGTTGCGCTGTTGAGGCTCGCGCAGCCTCTAGAGGAGAAATGGAAACAAATCAGCCCCGCTCACACAAAGAAACTCAATTTTTATATTTTATAACAGTTAAAAAAACATCACATCATACGACCAACGAGTGTAGTTTTCCTGAATACCATCACGACAGAAAATGTGACACTGATTTCATTTGACAGTTCCATAAACAATTAATTAACATCAAGTCACTTACATTTTATTGATTGCTTTATTGCTTTTGTTCTATTTCAGCAGCGAAAATATTTCCAAGATCAGATTTCCACATCCGAACCATAACGTATTGCACAGCAACAGTGCGTTACTGAATCAAAGATTCAATGCCCTATTCATAATAAACGACTCATTTATGAACGAATCAGCCGTTTGAACGAATCGACTCAATGACTCTCTCATAAGGATTCACCTGCCGCCATCTACTGGTGGTTTAGTTAACTTTTTTAAGTTAAAACAATCTCATAGCATTATTTAGTGCAGTTGTCATTTTTCAGTGTTAATTATTTAATTTGATTGGTAACAGCGCTATTGATTATTCTAATTTAATTTATTAATCAAATTTAAGAATATAAAGGGAAAGCTGAAGCAAAGCCTATATTTAATAAGATTAGGGGGAAATGTCCTTTATAAAAGATAAAAATATCATAAATATGAAGATTTAAATACATCAAAGCTGATGAGAATGTTGACATTTAACTTTGCAGATAAGCAGAATTGTAAGTCAGAATGTAAACTGGGCAACAGATGGTAAGAACAATTACATTAACCCTAAACTAAATGCCAAACTAATTGCTAAATTAAAATGCCACCGCTCATACTGTTTTCTTCGTTTTAATTATTAGAATTAGACATTAAGAGAGTACATTTTTATGCAAGTACTTTTACTTTTAATACTTAAAGTACATTTAAAATCAGGTACTTTTTACTTTTTACTTAAGTAGGGTTGTCGTAGTAGTACTTCTACTTTTACTAAAGTAAATATATTTCTGGTTACTTGTACTTTTACTTAAGTACTGAGATTCAGTACTTCCTCCACCACTGGGTTTAGATAGCCTAAAAGGTAATGTGGTGGATAAACATTCATAAACCGTTTTCCCATAACATGTTAAAGCCGCGATCGAAATACAGAACATCACACAAATATATAAAAGAACATTTTGATAAATAAACCTACAAAAAATACCTGCCTAGAGAGGAAAAGAACACTTTGAGTGTGTTTACATGCACGTTCTGAAGCCGATTGTGCCTAAAGCGGGTGAAGGACGCAAAGCTCAGCCCCGTGCCTCAGGATCTTGCTCACACCGACACCTGACGCGCACATTATATAGCCTACACGCGAGCTCAATTTTGAATTGACTGACAGATGAGCTGCACAAAAGCGCTCTGTGGTGCAGCAGGATTTTAAACAACTTCCCGAGTGGCCGCGGACAGGCGCTGAATGCTGCCGCCGGTGTGTGTGCACTCATTGAACGTGTTCTAATTTTAAAGGCGTGGTGCGAAGCTCAGCGCTCTTAAAGGGGTCGCACACCGATGCTCATCTCAGCTCAGCGCCGCGACACGTCTTTAAAATATTGAGCACCCCCATATTGCCAAAATGCTATGATCCTCGTTTCATAACACCCGCGAAGATTTGACCGTAAGATCGGTGGTCGAATCAAGCTCCGCATATCGATGCATCAAATCTTCGTCTATTCGGGGTCACCCCTAGTCATTAGTGGCAGGGTCTCACACTTGAGTGTCTACGGAGACTGTGGAATTCCAAGGGAAAGTGATGGAGACGCAGAGCGTTTTTCTCCTAGACTCAATGGGAAAAATCAAAGATCAAGTCTGGAATGCTCAGATTGGCGTCATGAAGGCGGAAAATTGCTACGCATTAACCAATTTGAGCACTCGGGAGTTTCGGGGAGAGTTGTACTTGACAACTACTCACGAAACATTCATGCGTCTCATCCAAGCCCTGCCATGTTTCGGGCAAATTGATGATTCTGAGGTGGAAGAAGCACCTGTCACATCTTTGTGCGGTCAAATTAGGTGAGCAGAAGTAGCGTTTTCACGCAGCTGTGGCAACTGCCGAAGCTGGCAAGGGTCGTTCGAATGCAAAAAAAAAAAAATCACAGATGTGAAAAGTTTCACAAAAATGTGAAATGTACAAAACGGCCGCTACAGCAAATGTATGCATTTTTGGCAACTTTGGAGAGCGGAACGTCACTGCACATAACTGCATGTTGTCCATGCAGATGTGTGCAATATGTTACAGGACGGGCAAGATGTTACAGGACGGGCAAGATTTCGAGGAGTATCTCTTAGAATGTGGCAACGTTCAAGTTGACTTGCAAAAAAACAATGTCATCGCCATGGTAAATGTACCCAAAGAAGATGAATGTGAAAGTTCAGAAGTAATTGACCCACCAAAAAAAGCTGAATGTACAGAAGAAGATGCGCAATCTGAATCTTCAGGATCAGGATCTTGATTTGTCAAGCTTGTGTCAAAGTCCTGTTTTCTGGATTGGAATTGTAGTTTAAGGTATGCACTGTTTGTTTGCTATTACTGATTGTTGGATATAGTTAATTTGGAATGGTTCTGTTTTTGTCAAAAGTTTTTAAAGTAAAGTATTTTTATTTTATAAAAATTTTGTTCGATTGTTCAATGGTTGAGTTTTTCTTAATTTTATTTTAGTTAGTTAATAGTAAAATATTTAGTGTAATGACAATTTTGTCTTGCTATTTTATTGTTGTTGATTGTATTGTGCTGCGTATGCATGTAGTGTGTGTGTTCCTTTAATAAAGTGTTCATTTTTGAAGAGTATGATATTTGCAGTGTTGAAGTTTGTAAGTATGTTGATGGGTATTTTTTTTTTGTATGATAGTTTTTGTAGTGAGCCTAATTATTGTGAAAGATAGTTCGTTTTTAAGATAAATATATTTAATTAAAAACAATTTATGGTTTAAGAAGTAGCCTAGTTTTGATGTTCTATATAAATAAAAAAATTAAATAGAAATGTTGTGTTGTAGTGAAGTAGGTTCGGTTAATTTTCATGTTTCATTGGAGTAGATCATGGGAATTAGCCTAGAAATCTAGACGCACCCTAGCGGCAGGAAATCTAATCTGCCGCAAGTGTCGTCTAGCAACTCTCAATACCCTTCTGAGCTGTATTCCCCTAACTCTTGCCGGGCCAATCACATCGTGTATAGAGTCGGTGGGCGGGGCCATAATGACGACGGCCGAGTTGCGTTTGCGTGCTTCAAGTAAACACAGAAACTGGCAAACGGCGGCGGTCTTTCAAATCAGCTTTGACTGCGATTCTGGAAGACTTGGAGTTAAAGGGGGGGTGAAATGCTGTTTCATGCATACTGAGCTTTTTACACTGTTAAAGACTTGGATTCCCATCCTAAACATAGACAAAGTTTCAAAAACTAATGTTGGACGTTTGATGGAGTATTTCTGTGTTAAAAATGCTCCTTCCGCTTTCTCACAAGTTTCGGAGAGTTTTTTTCGAGTATGGGTCGGCTTGACGTTAATAGAGCAGAAGGTCCTTGTATGGGCCGTACGGGCTCTTTTCCCGGTAGGGTGCGCGCGCGTGACTAGAGCGAGAGAGGAAATGCACGCCCATAAACACTCTTTCAAGGTGCAGATCCAGTCATCTGTGAACACTTCTGACGCGCCCTACGGTCGCGCCGCGCTCCACTTTATTCCTATGGGTGACGTCGAGCGACTTCAACGCTTCAGCACAGCATTCCGGGAAGGCAGCGCTGCATTTGAACCGATTTGAACACAGAAATGACGGGAAGCTTCACAACATCGCTTCAGTCGCGTCTCAAAGTGGATTTACACGCCACTGCTGTCAGGACTTCACCAAATCATACCAAAGAAGTGTGTTTTTGACGGAGCGGTCCCAGCGATAAAGGTTCGGTCCTGCTTTGGAAGCAGCCGGTGAGTAAAACTGCTTCAAATGTCTGTGCTGTCGGCTATCGTCGCGTGAGTAAACATCAGTAAACGACACGATTGCGTGCTTCGTCATTCAAATGCGCTAACGGTTACTCCATTGATGTTCTCTGTATAACGTTACACTAGTTTGACGTGCAAAACCGTTTTGCTTGCTACTGCTAAGGTTTAGTCGCATACAATAGTCCATAAACCGAATCATGTCCTCATAAACTGAGAGTAAAGACACACAAATGTTGACAGGCCACTAAATACAGTCCATACCACAGAGACGGACGTCCTGCACTTTGCTGTTTCTCCTGTTCAATTTATTTCAGCCTGGATCATATATCTATTAGCTGAGATAGCCATGGGTTTCTCCACGCTTGAGGACGTCACCGCTTTGCGCGCTTGTCATTCTTTAGCTCCGCCCACACGATACGCCTCCAGGCACTCGGTTTTTTCCGGAAAGACTCGGTACAGCCGATATTTCTTTTATAAATATAATAAAACTAAAGACTTTTCGGAGATATGAAGGATGCAATACTACTCTATAGGTACTCAAGATTGACATGAGATTGACTGAAACTGAGTGTTTCACCCCCCCTTTAAGCTTTCCTCTGAGAAAAGAACAAAGAGCGGCACTGAAGTCATTCTTAAAAAAGGATTTGTGTTCGGAGTTTAGCCGACCGGATACGGCGAATGTTTAATCTCTCAACAAGCTCTGCTTCACCTTCGTTGCTCTGGTTGGTTGTAGCGCTATCCTATCGTGTGCAGAGGGAGTTTGAAAGACAACCGTTTATCCGCCCCTCAGATTGAGCCCTGTCAATGGTGAGTTTCCAGACCAAACATCTTGATGTGGGTCTGGCTTGTCAGGCTACAGGAATAGTTTTACTGTGACATTACAAAAACATTTGTATGTTTATAGATTTTTTTTTAATTTTTTTATTCTGTTACAATTTGCTAAATTACTGTTTTTGTCAGAGAACTTGTGTAATAATTTTAATGTACCGACATTGTAAAATGTTGTGATGAATAGGTTATGAGAGTGTGTTGTAGGCGTAAATTAAATTAAGTCTTAATTTATAATAATTTTTTTATAGTTTATAGCAGATTATATTTCATTTTAAGGTTGTTTAATGAAATTTAACTGACTAAAATGTAAATTTAATTAAATAAATCTGTAGATTGTAATATCCGATAAACGGCCCAGCCGTTAGATGTGAATATGGGATAAATTTAAAGAGTTTGTAGATAAATGTAATAGTTGTTTACAGTAATTAGAACTTGAATATACAACAAAAAAAGGAGATATAAGTTGAGTTATTGGTGAACTAATTAAATATTGGAGTAATTTTAGACAAAGAAGTCATTAATATCTCTTAATATCTTGAGACAGCTTTAAAAACTGAGTTTTTGTTTTAAAAAGCTGTTTGTCTATGGAGCTATAGAAAGTTTTTTTTAGGTCCACTGTGTGTGTGTGTGTGTGTGTGTGTGTGTGTATATATTTAAAAAAAAAATTTTTTACAGTGGACCTAAAAAAACAATTTTACTGTTTTATTTTATAGAATTTTATTATAATACTTTTGAAATAGTCATATTACTAAAATAGTCTGCAAATGTATTTGTTTAGTGTAAAATAACATAAGATGTAGGCTAAATGTGTATATAACCAAGACATTTTTTTAAAAGTTTTATTGTTTTTTTCACATAAAACAGAAAAATTGGGAATACACATGCAATTGTATAAACACTTCACAAATATATATATATATATATATATATATATATATATATATATATATATATATATATATATATATATATATAAAATAGCTATAATAATTTATATGTAGGCTACATAACATTAATTCATAAATTAGTATTTATGTACATTTTACTCGAATGTAAAGAGAGAAAGAAAATTGATTTATAGAATTAGTCTTTTAGTTAAAAGAATATTAGTTTTTTATATAGTTAATAGATTAGACATGTCTTTCACTGCTGTAAGTGACCAGGGCCCGGTTCCCCGAAACGTTCTTATTGCTAAGTAGTTCTTAACCTATTCCTTAACCTCTCTCTTAACCCTATGGCACAATTCCCGAAACGTTAGTATGCTAAGTATTTTTTATGTAAGTCACACTTTCGTAAGGTTGGTCTGGACCAATCGTAGCGCTCTCTTAGCGTTGTTTAAGCTCAAGGCGCTAGTCGCCGCCACTGTGCAGCAGTCTTTAGAAATCAGTACAGTACAAAAAAACAATGATTTTATGTTTTGGACATTTTAAGACTAATAATAAAATGCTTGCAATGGATACAGGCCTATTTATGAAGTTGACTTTATTTGGTATCAGAACTAAAATGGTGGTAATTAGGCTATTTTGTACTGTCATTGAAGCGTTTAAATTGGCAATCACTTTAGATAATTAACATCTGGCAAACAATTTGGCTCTAATTGGTTATGATCTATAAATGGGTAAGCATGGTGGTGTCCAGTAAGCAACCAACTAGCCTATGGCAGTGATACAATGTATCCTTCTATTAAATCAAAGACGACGCCGGCCACGGAGACATTTAGTCCATGTCAATGTCTTTATTTGATAAAACTTAAGCCCTTTTGACATTTTGCCTGACATGGCTATATTAAAAAAAAATTGTAGTCCAATTTCATTTATTTGAACTCAAAATCAACGCAAAATAACACACAATGTGTTAAAATGACACATGATTTGTAAAGTAGTTTAACACAATACATTGTGTTAAAATTAAGTCATCATTTTTTTTAGAGTGTACCAATAATATAAAAGTGTAGTACATAATTTTTAGAAGTCTTTAAACCCGTGTAGAGCAACGGGATACGGAGGGTGGATGATTAGCGAGGGATCTACCCTTCACAACATATCGTGTGAACATATTACTGACAATTTTATAGCTTTAATATTCTATATTTTACGGATAACTTAAACTATTTTGAAATAAATGTTACTGTAATAATTTGAGGAATGTTTCATTTGCATTGAACGTGTTGTCTTTCTTAAAGCCGTAATGCACCTTTGCGTGAAGTGGAAAATCGATCTCTGAGCAATCGATTCAGCCCCTTCACTTGGGACAGCGCCTTTGTTAAAGCGACACTGTGTAACTTTTTTAGTTTATTCTTAGCTAAAATCACTTAGTTCTTTCAAAAATATATGTGCTCATTAATGTATATTTACTTCTTTCAAGTAATAAAGTATTCTCGTAATTTTATAATATACCATTGAAAATACATACGTGTTGAGGGTTTGGATGGCAGTCGCCATGTTGCTCCTCCATCTTGAAAGTACAGTAGCCAAAGAGGGACATACCCGTAAATTCAAGCTTCGCTTTTCGCGTTTTTACACTCGATGGCACCGTGTCGAATGTGAAGAGGAGGATTGCTTGAGGCTGCTATATGATGATGGAGGATCACTCTTAAGCCCCTTTCACACTGCACGTCGGACCCGCAATATTCCCGGAACATTGCCGGGTCGCCTTCTGTGTGAAAGCAACCACGTCCCGGGATTGATTACCGAATTCGACCCGGGTCGGGGACCTAGTAACATTACGGGATATGTATCAGAGTCGCCAAGGAAGCGGAAAAGAGAATTAAGACGGCAACGCAACGGGCAAATCAACAAGACAAAAGTAAATACTGGAGTGGCCTTTCCAAGATGGAAAGAGCTCATGAGGAGCAACGATTTTAAAAAGAACGCCGACGTTGCCTGCTTTCTTCTCGACAGGGAATATTAATTCAGCCTATTTGTGTATATTGGAAGTTTTATTGTTGCTTGGCTAATTATATCATGGTGTGCTGTGCATAACACTAGAACGACGTCTAGGATAGTTTTCCTCGCGTCAATGATGAAAAAGTATTGTTTACCTTATAACATAAATCCGTGTTCTATGACGGATAACATGAGATTAATATTTTAATTGCATTATAATTTGTTTGCCTTACGCTAGTGATGTCGTACAATATACAGAATAACGATAGCACTGATAAAAGTTACTTTACTAAGATTAGCTTGCATTCGTCTGGGAACCTGATAGCTGATGTTAGCAATGAACTGGTTAAAAATAACAAAAACGTAAAACTATTATTCACTTTACATAGATTATTTGATCATAGATCATTTGGCAAATTAAATAACTGCAAATTATAATAGTTTTCAAAAGTAACCTCATCAATTGAAGCAACACTCACCGAAGAGGTCGAACTGGAAGACATGACTAAATCGGCCACCGTAGGAGTTGAAACAAAATCGAAATTGAGAGGAGCAGAAACTATTATTCACTGGATGGTCATATACCTTTTCACCACTAGATGGGAGAAAATATCACACAGTGGAGCTGTAAGTCATTCTTAGAGGCAGCGTGTTAAGAAGCTTTCTTAGAGACACTTCGGGGAACATAAACAACTTTGGTAAGATATATCTTTTCGAGTCTTCTTAGCGGGCTAAGCGTTATCGGGAACCCTGATGTTCCACCTGTAAAAGTAGGCATATTTCTGCTGTTCAGTGTTTTATGTATTTATTTATTCTCAATATAATAATATAGTTTGTATTTAATTATGCTGATATTTAAATGACAGCTATGAAGATTAAATATTCGAACTGAAGAAATGCCCGCCTTGGCGGAAAGATACTTGCCCTTGTTAGCATACAGTGGGGCAGTTGCGTGCGCGTGACGAGTCACTTGACCTTCAGCTTTGCTGTCAATATCGGATGTAAAGCGTAAATTAGCAGGTAAAATTCACAATATTAATTTCCTTTTTTTTTTTTTTTTTTATTCTCCACCGTTTTGAATTGTGTTGACTGTGTGGGTACAGACTGGTAACGTAATCATTTAATTTGTATAGCCTATAATGTTAAAAATGTATGCCTTAGTTGATGACACTGTGTAATGTTATTTAAAAAAAAAAATTATTTGCTGTATATTAAGTTAAGTTAAGTTTATATAGCCTTTATAAACCCTTATATCTTTTATGTCACATGGTTCCTCCCTCACATTGTCGCTCATGCACACACACATCATCACTCTCACATACTTAATCACACACTTACACACATCTCCCTCACATATGCATCCTCACATACTTACACACACTGTCATACAGTCACACACACATACTGTCTGTTCCACATGTATTGTCATATCCTAATTGACACACATAGTCTCTCACATATGTGTCACATACTAAAACAATACAGCTGTTTGAGCGTGTGTGTGCGCGGGCGCGCCAATCTATTTGTGTGAGAGAGTTTGTGTGCATGTCTGTTTTAAATGCAATTACAAAGTAATTAATTGGTTGTGTTTAAGTCTGAAACATTTTTCGACTGTTGTCGTAAAAGTAGGCTATATGGGTATGGCCAGTTGATTGACGAGTGCAATTGTTCTACATCATCGACAAAGCATGTATATAATTAAATAGAAGTTTTATATTTCAGTAAGAGAAATTTTCAATTCATCTAGTTGAATTATTTTACATTTTATGTTAGTTTACAACTACAACAATATATAATTTGTATCAAAATTGTGTAGGTCTAATAAAAGTAAAGTAATGCCATTTTTACAATATATATTTACATCTGAATTTCTGAATTTATAGTTATTATTAAAAAAATACTAGGCTAATTTAGTATATTTAATTAGCATTTTGAAATATAAGGACATCAGTATAAACACTAAAGACCACATAACTTAGGTAATAGTAAAGCAGTATGGGCTACAAATTTTGTTGTAGATAGATGTTTTAAATACATTAGAGATAATAAAATGTGTAGGCCTACTTTAAGTGTTGTTTTAATAAAGTATTTTTGATGTTTATTGTTATCATAATATGTGTAATTATAACTCCATCCACTAGAGGGTGTGTGTGTGTGTGTGTTTTTTATTAGAGAGAAGGTCTTTTTGTTTTGTCCGGAAGTGAAGCTATTTTGTCTTATTCTAGCAGACAGGTGAGCCATGCGATGTTCTTGCTCTGTCTGTAATCTTAATCATCTGTTCATTAATGTTAGTCATCTATAATATGTTTTATCCCGTGTTTAATGTTTTGGGTGTTTTTGTTAGTTTTGTAGTTGTATTTTGTTAATAAGTGCATAAAAGCGCCTTTTGTTTTTTTCGATACTCGATTCGTGTAATTTACAGGCTAAAACATTACAAAAATGATTCATAAGTATGACGTAATGTTACAGTGAGACGCGCGCCATAAATGCAAAGTGTCCAGGAGGTATCCTACTATAAGGTTTTGCGAGAATTAAACTATTAGGCCGGAGACACACTGCAAGCGTGCAGTGAGCGTCTCGGCTGCGTGGCGTGTCCGACTGTCCATTTTTATTTCGCTGTAGCGGCCGCGCGGAAAAAGCGTGCATGCTTCAAATAGAAGAGACGCATATTTTACACGCGACACCCGAACGTGTTGGAAGCGTTTCCAGGCAAAATAGAAAAATATGTTTATATGTCATTTTGACATGAGTACATATTGATAAATGACATTTTCATGTTTGAAAGTCTGTGGGTTAACATAAATGCAGATATAGGCCTAATTTTAATAATTAGAAACAACATAATTATCGATTTTGATTTTGAAAATATTCTATAGCTTATTTTGCCATCAATACCATAGATCTGTATGGTCAATAGGCTACTGCCGACGTTGTTTTTGCTGTATCAATAGGCAATATATTTATATTTAACATGAAGTATAGGGCTTCCCTGTACATCAATAGCAGCAGCAGCGCCGCGTCAGACACGCTCCTGGTGTGCAAAGACAGAGAAAACGCCACGCAGCCACTTCGCGGCCGACACGCAACAGAAACGCCACACTCACACCACGCTTGCAGTGTGTCTCCGGCCTTACTGTTTGATCATTTACACAGCTCAGAATTGAGAAATTAATATCCTGAGTTTGAATTTGAAACCGTGTGAGTTTGAAACCGCCTGTAGGTGGCACATGGTTCAAATGTATACTGGGATAAAAGTTTATAGTTTGGGTATAAACAAATTAGGGATGCACCGAATCCAGGATTCGGCCGAATATTGGGCTTTTTATATATTAAAAAGCCCAAAAGAATATATAAAAAGATATATAAAAAGCCCCTCAAAAAATATTGGGCATTTTATATATCATCATTTTTCAGAAGTGGGAAGTAGGCCTACAAAATTTCCGATAGCACGTGAAGGCAGCATTAGTAGTTTATTTTTTTAGATTCCATAGCTGCCTGATCCTTCACAGAAACTCAAATAGAAGACAAATAAAATAAATTAAATGTTACTTAAATTTTTTGTTATTCTCGTTCCCATGGTTTTTAAAACTGGAAAGTGTTCTTGGTTTAAATGCACTGGACAGTCTATTGGGAAGAGAGCAAACACAATTATATTACTATTTGAAAAGGACTGAGGCTTCAAACATACACAATGCTGGATGTAAGCATGTATGTATGGATAGAAGGCATATATATGTAGTGATGAGTGAAATAGAGAAATAGATCTTCCCTGTTGAACAGGATCCAACAGGATATTGTATATTTTATTATATTTATGCTTGGACCAGAATGGGATGCTGCTTGCTGGTCAGCATGGGAAGCGGATGTTCTGGTAGACCAGCCTATGTTGGCCTTTGAATGCTGGTATGATGCCAGCAAGACCACAGTGTTATTCACATGTATTGTAGATCACATTTCTTATTGTGTTCATAAACCAAAAAAATCTTCTAATTAATTTTAATTAATTATTAAAATGCTTTTTAATTGTACATTGCAAATACCTCAGTGTTAAATGAACAATGTTCAGTGTACATATAGTCCTGAAGTACACTGAATATATATGTACACTATAGAGAGTAAAAGTTATTCTGATGCAATGTTGTAGTTAATGAAATGTTGTAGATTTACTCAACAAGTGATGACTGACAATAAATAAACATCTACAAAACTGGTTTGCAAAGAACGGTCTTCAACATTGGTTCTGCTTTGTTTTTAAATATTTACGGTTACAATATTTACATACAGTTGTTAATCAGTTGTAAGTCAGTACAGTTATCTTGAATTGATTTTGGGACAGACCCTTGAACACTGGCTGCTGGAACAGAGGCTCTGGAGCGGCACTGTACAGCAGCACTGGAGTCTTCTTGATCTACAGAGTGAGTGTAAGTGACTGGAGTGCAGGCACAAAGTCTAGTACTTAATAATTGTATGCTTGGTTAGAAACAATACCTGTTTTTTATCAACTAAATAGATTATACACAATTACCTTTAGAGATCTCCAGGATCCCTCTTTTTGTTGGTGGCTGGAGGGTGTTAGTGGGTTGAGACTTGGGTTGAGATCCACTGGCGTAAGGATCAACGTAATAAGATCCTCTCCTGGACACAGTCCTTCAGGAACCATTGTGGCGTCTACTTCACTGTCCAGGGAAGAATATTTCACTATTCAAATAGCAGAACAAATCACTTCAATTCCAATTTCATATCTTTAAGGCTAAGCTTCACACCACAGCCCCATCAAACTAAGTAGTAATATTTAATATTGCTATTTAAGACACACAGAACACATAAAAGTAGGACAACCTAATAATATAATAGTACAATTAAACTAATTTTAAACTGTAATTTGCCCTGATACGTTTGCTTCCACTGTTATCAAACTTCAGAAGTTTATATACAATAAGGTTGAATTCATTAATGCAAGTTTTAACCACTTTAAAGAAACCACTGGAATTACCATGTTCATCTTTATAAACAATAGTATGCTATTGGGATCACAAAAAAGGGGATCACACAGCCATCATAATGCATATGAAATCTCTAAGAGATGAATGCAGTTTTGTGCACAGGGTGCAAATCAATTCCAGAAGCAGCAAGGACCTTAGATACTGGAGGAAACAGCTGGTCAAGTGTCTATATTAAAATGAGCCTGATATTGACATGATCTGAAAGGCTGCTCAGTAAGAAAGGAACCATTGCTCCAAATGTCAAACCTTAATAAAATAACACTACTATACATTGACTGGCATTAAATTGGTTTTACCAAGATAATGGTTAAAACTGAAACATGGAAAATCTGTAGCTGGACAGTTACCTTTCAAAACACTTGAAAAAATATTTTTCATTGTGTCGATTGACACCTTCTCCTGTGGGGATGAAAAGGAATGGTTTGTTATAACATCCGTTGTAAAACACCCCGACACATCCCTTTTCCCCAGGAGAAGAAGACGATATTTCCACAAGGCATGAAATTTGTGCATCTGCAATCACAAGGGTAAAAAATTAGTCTGACATGAAAAGGAAAATGCTGAACATCACTTTTGATATCAAAATTCAATGAAGATGGACGCCGCAAAGATGATCGCAGATGAGCTGAACCGTGGCCGTTACACCGACAATGTTTCGAAGTACTTCTTCAACAAGCCGGATGCTTATGAACAAGCGCTCACTTGATGGGCATAAAGACAGCCAAACTTTGACTGTAACTTTGACTGTAAATGCTACACGAGGAGAAAAGAGAACTCTCTGCATGGGAGACAGTCCTGTAGCCATAAGCTTTCTCCAGACATTATGTACAACATACGGCTGGATTCTTTAGCTGCGGAAAAAGAGTAGCAGGACATGCAAATTATTGGACATTTAGAGGCAAACAGACGCACAGCGCAAACTTCGGAGATGGTTACATCCACAAAGAAGACCACGACAAAAAGAAAGTGTGCCCGAGCGACTTATTTCATTGGAGGCATCGAGATCTGCAAGAATACTTTTCTGTTTCTTATGGGGTGAGTTTCATTCTAAGAACACGTAGCCTACACGTTATCTCATGTTTAGTCCATGTTTAGACCTTTCCATATCTACCTATTGTTATTAGCTAGCTCAGTTTTAATTGTAACCGTTAGCATTGTATCACTTGCCAAAAACCGCCATTACTATAATGGCCTTTTAGATGGTTATGTTAACATCTGCTATTAACTTGAATGATGCTTCAATTGACTGGTGTGAATGCGGTCCGATTTTTCCTGTTGCGTTTGTCGTTACTAGCAACCGTGCAGCTTTACAGGGGGTGTGGCTTATCTAAATGAGATGTAAATGAGCCCTATTGTCACTCCCAACAGGTGAGAATTAGGGGTGTAACGATTCGTTTTAACAACGATTCGATTCGGTTAAAATAAAACAGTCACACTGATTAAAATTTTTGGCTAAAAAGTTACAGAATCGATTTCAAGTCACTGAATCGTTTCGGATCATATCGTTCCAAATGAACCAATATCGTCCTTAAATCGTATCGACAACCTCAAATCGTGATACGAATCGAATCGTTAATAAACTAATCGTTACACCCCTAGTGAGAACTAAACTTTAGAGGCTGTTTTCTCTCGTTTAGACTTTTCTAAAGGCCTAAATTCAGTTCTGTAGGCCACACGATCACTGGGAACACTGCTGACTTGACAGTTGTCCAAAAGATGACTGAGGACAAGACACAAAAGTTTATTGCAAAACAGGATTGGCTATTCACAGAGCTCTGCATCCAAACAAATTAGTAGAGAGGCGAAGGGAAGGAAAAGATGTGGTAGGGAAAAGTGTACAAGCAATAGGGATTACCGTGCCCTGGAGAGGATTGTGAAACAAAACCCATTCAAAAATGTGGGGGAGATTCACAAAGAGTGGACTGCAGCTGGAGTCAGTACTTCAAAAACCACTACGCACAGACGTATGCAAGACATGGGTTTCAGCTTCACATTCTTTGTGTCAAGCCACTCTTGAACGACAGACAGTGTCAGAAGAGTCTCATCTAGGCTAAAGACAAAAAGGACTGCTGAGTGCTCCAAAGTTATGTTCTCTGATTAAAGTAAATTTGCATTTCCTTTGGAAATCAGGGACACAGAGTCTAGAGGAAGAGAGATGCACACAATCCACGTTGCTTGAGGTCCAGTGTAAAGTTTCCACAGTCAGTGATGGTTTGGGGTGCCATGTCATCTGCTGGTGTTGGTCCGCTGTGTTTTCTGAGGTCCAAGGTCAACGCAGCCATATACCAGGAAGTTTTAGAGTACTTCATGCTTCCTGCTGCTGACCCAACTTTATAGAGATGGATATTTAATTTTCCAACAGGACTTGGCACCTGCACACAGTACCTGGTTTAAGGACCATGTTATCCCTGTTCTTAATTGGCCAGCAAACTCACCTGACCTTAATCCCAATAGAAAATCTGTGGTGTATTATAAGAGGAAGACCCAACAATGCAGAAGAGCTGAAGGAAGGCCAGGCCACTATCAAAGCAACCTGTGCTCTCGTAACACCTGTGCAGTGCCACAGACTGATCGACTCCATGCCAACGCCGCATTGCTGCAGTAATTCAGGCAAAAGGAGCCACAACTAAGTATTGAGTGCTGTACATGCTCATACTTTTCATGTTCATGCTTTTCAGTTGGCCAAGATTTCTAAAAATTAGGGGTGTAACGATTCGTTTAACAACGATTCGATTCGTATCACGATTTGAGGTTGTCGAGACGATTTAAGGATCTATATGATCCGAAATCGATTCAGTACATTTTTAGCCAAAAATTTAAATCAGTGTGACTGTTTTATTTCAACCGAATCGAATCGTTGTTAAAACGAATCGTTACACACCTACTAAAAATCCTTTCTTTGTATTGGTCTTAAGTAAAATTTGGGATTTTCCTTAGTTGTCAGTTATAATCATCAAAATGAAAAGAAATAAACATTTAAAAAATATATCAGTCTGTGTGTAATTAATGGATATAATATACAAGTTTCACTTTTTGAATAAAATTAGTGAAATAAATCAACTTTTTGATGTTGTAAATATATATATATATATATTTTTGCAGAAGCCATTGTAACACACACACACACACACACACACACACACACACACACACACACACCAGTTCATCGTGCTTCATACTCCAAAGGAAGGCCAACTTTGACATGTGAATGTATTTAATTAATATAGTGACTTACCAGAACATTGGCTGCATTTATAAGTTTGCAAAAGTTATTTCCCTTTTTCATGCTTTTGACCCATTTGTCATTTATTTTTTGTTTGGCAGCTTTTGTTGCTCGTTTCATTTCCTGTTTTTGTCCACAGTGTTTGCAGGTTTTGCAAGCCACAGATATGTGGACATGACCTCCATCATTTTTTAAAAGTGGACCCAGGCAACCTGTGATAAACAAAAAGTACACATTTTTCCATGAGCATACATATAGCAAGTAATTCACTGTAATGTTGTATTATTGTTATGCTTCTAAAAACAAGTAAAATGCTCATGTTGATTAATGCTGCCGGTTTTGTGCTGTTTTGAAATGTAATTTTGAAATGGGTTAGTAAATTAGTAATAAGAAAATCCACTCTGACCTGAACGAGCTCATACAACATGCTAAATTATTAATGAAGCCTAAAAAGATCACGTTAGATGATGATTAGTTATGCATAATGAAGGTGATTTTGCATATGGATAACATTAGCACATCTAACGTTACGCGGCTACACATTTTAATACATCACATTTCAAAGATTTGAACAGATCAATGAGAAATAGCATATCAAGTGACATCTAATACTGAATAACTAATATAAAAGTATTTCATTTATAATCTACTTTGAATACAATATCAGAGAACAACCAAAAAAAGAGGGAAAACGTACTTTTCTTACCTGTTTTTTTTTCTTGTACGCAATTCACGGGAGATTGTGCAAAAGGAGAAACACTGGAAATGCAAGCGCAAAGCTGATAAAGTTATTATTATTATTTTATTTATTATTTACTTACATGATAACAGTTTAAAAATGCAACACAAAAATACACAGATTTTTGTTAAACAACTATCAAATAAATACAATGTATAAAATGAGCAGTTTGGTTTTTGTTATAAAAATGGCTAATTACACATTCATGTTTGCTTTCGCGTATTTTATTTGACCACATTTTAATTTCTATTTACATGCGCTCTGAAATACTTCATTGGTCAATCAACATTGCAGTTGTGTTTCCCCGTTTTTTTTTTGCTCATGCTCGATCTTGACTATCTAGATATTCAAACGGTTAATTATTATGCACAATTACCCTAATAGTCTACCCTTAAGTAAAATGATGTGCCCATTCTATAACATAACAATAAATAACAAATGCAATGCAATATTGATGCCACAGTTGTTTATTCTTACAACCCATACCCAAATAAATATAATTTGCAAACGGTACAGAAGTTATTGACATGGAGTCGACATAACTGCAAGCTGAAACGAAACGGCGTGAATTCATGCGCTACTCTGCACTTTGAGTTCAATTGGACGCCAATTAATGTATTATTATTATTATTATGCTATTCATAATAATACAAATGTTACAAGGTACAATCTGATCAATATGAGAAACATGTAAAACAGTTTTGTAGTCAGAATTAATGCAGACGGTGATATAAAATGACCAAATTCAACATATGTTACTTTGCTACTGGAAAGCAGATTGAATGCAGAATATTAATCCCACGTGTTTTCCCCATCGAAACCTGTACGTGTTGCATTCATATATTTTTGGCTCGTCAAAAAGGATTTAGATATTTTAATGATCACTGTTTTATCACATTACGGCACTTTTGTTGCACTAATGATTCTAGCCTGTCGTCACCCTCCGTCTGCTTCTTGATCTCTAGCCTTACGGTTTTACTGCGTAATTAATCAGTGTTTAAAATTAAGTGGTGCAACAACTCGATTTAAAATAAAACCCATAGAATAACGTTAAACTGTGCTTAATTTAATCCTTATTGGTGTAACTCACCCTCTAGTGTTTATCCAACACGATCTCATGGTCATGCGTATAAATAGTACGAGTGTGAAATCTCGTGGAATGGATACGCCAAAACTCATTTTGGCGTGCAAATGCTACGCAGTTTTTTGCGTGTGTATTATACGCACTTTATGGCGTGCATATGACACGCTCTTGGGTAGGTTTAGGGTGGTGGGGGGTTTGTAAGTATAATACGCCATTAAGTGCGTATTAGAGGTGTGCGATACCGCTAGATTTGGTATCGATCCGATACCAAGTAAATACAGGGCCAGTATCGCCGATACCGATACCAATACCGAAACTTTTTAATAATTAAGGTGGATGCGTCTTCAACCTAAATCCAAATGAATTTTCATGACTTTTAATTTGTTTTTGTGATTTGCATTTTGAGTTATTAATCAGTGCTACAAAAGCTTTTGTTCAGAAAAACTTTTGGTTACTTCTGCTTTATTTAAATAAACAAAGTTACAAAATGATTACTTCACAAATATAAAAAATGTAAAAACTGCAGCAGGGGCTGTATATGGATCATAAGTGCCCGAAATGTGCATCTTGCTCACACATTTATGTTTTAAGAAGGATATTTGACAGGCTTGTGTGCTGTGCTGCAGTTTAATGGAGTTCTATGGCGGTTAAAGGGTTACTTCAGCGATTAGCAAATGGCTTTGTATCAGTAGAAACCCTGGAGTATATTCAAATGAATGTGCTTTCCCCCCTCATATCTCCCTGAGACAAGAGATTTATGCATTTTATTTCTGGAAAAATTCCTCCTATGATGGCAATTGACGATATTTGCATCATAGGAGGAACGTTTGCCCAAAGGCTAAAGACTACAGCCAGCAGAGGGAGCCATTTCCGCATGTTTTGAATCCGCGCATGGGGGATGGGAGATTACACTCAGCTCGCAGGGAGAGCTCAGCTCAGCTACAGGCACTCATTTAAACGGAGCTATGCTGAGCAATGTAAGTCTTCTAACTTCTCAAATTAATTTCTATGAAAGTTAAGCTTGCAAAGGCATGAACTGAAACGCGCCAGACTGAACTGCGAGTGTAGTCGCGATTACCTCAGCTCTCATCAGGAGAGCTCATCAGCTCATTTATTTCACTCCTGCAGTTAGTGCTCAGTGCTGTGAGACTCGTGCGGTGACTCACTCATTATATTGAACAGACACGTTCAGTTTTTAATTGTAGTGTCTTCTCTAACTCAGTCACTAAAATCAAGTTGGTGGCTTTGGGAATGGCCTCATAGGGCAGTGAAGCATTCTGGGAATTGTAGTCTTTCATCCCTATGAGACAAAAATACATTTTTTGTCTTTTCTCAGTCTAGAAGGCACCAAATAAAAAAATAATTTCACATTTCTACTACATTGAGGACCCAGTTTAAATACAGGTTCATCTTCCCAGCGGTGAAGTACTCCTTTAAGGCTCCGCGACAGTCATGTGACTGAAAACTACAGGCTACACGTAAGCATTTATACGTAATTAATGTGCAAATACGTAAGAAATGTACGTGTAGAAAGCCAAAATACGTCAATATTGTATGCATATGCGTCCATTTCTACGTCAAATGCATACGTTTTCCTTGAACCTTTAAAACTTTACGTAAAGATCAACACATATTTTCATGAGATCACGTTGCCCATGCTGGTTTTGTCCCATGTGTCTGTGGGAATTGTATATATTGTGTGTATATTATATTAAATATATAATTTAATTTACTACCCCCATTTCCTTAAAAAAAAGATTATATACATATCCAGTCTACAGTCACTTTTTATATTGAAAATAAGTCAATTCTAGTCAGAATATGAGTCTGAAACTGCTCCATTGGGCTGTGATTATGAGGCGTGTTTCAACCGAACCAGGAAAGACATCAATTGGATAGACATACAACCAATCAGAGCAACGAAGCGACCAAGTACGTTAGTTGTCAAATGTCAACATGGTTCAACTGCACTGTGTTGCCAAATCCGCGTTTTTCCCCCCACAGGTTGTGTTTCTATGTCTGCGGGTTGAAGCGACTGTTATGTGATATATAGACCCATGAGTGCGAATTTCAGCAGGCATCCTTGCTAAAATAACACACATTTTACCCCCAAATGCCATTTTCCCCCCGGAAAACCCCCGAGAAGCTATTGTTTAGGGCTAGTAGTTGGCGGGTTTTGTTGTAAAAACTTGGCAACCCTGTCTGCACGCGAGCTGAAGGCCTTGTCCACACGAACACGGGTATTTCTATAACCGTGACTTTTTTTACACGGTTCGGCCATTCGTCCACACGAAAACGCACTATCAGGTCACTGAAACCGAACTTTTTTGAAAACCCCTGCCAGGGTGAGGATTTTCAGAAACGTTGCAGAGTTGTCGTGTGGACAGTAAAACTGGCGTTTTTGCCTTGCGACGTCAGAGTGTGCGCCGTTATCCGCTGTGTTTGGCGTCAGATTGTGCGCCGCTGACTGCTTTGTTGACGAATCTGTGCAATGGCGGACGTAGCCCCCATATTGCTGATTGTAACTGTGCTAACAGGGCTGCTTGTATCATGTACACAGATACATGCTCAGTTAGATTATTATATTGCGGAACAGAGGCGTCAGAATGAAATTCTACACAGGGCACTGGTAATGACAACAATCCCGCGACACACCCCACTGCGGCCCTCGCCGGTTTTGGACGAGACCCGGTCGGACCTCTAGTTGGTGGGACAACTTTGAGAACGAAGTGGTTGTTGCTGAAGAATGGAGAGAGAATTTTCGTTTGTCGAGGACATCGCTGTTGACTTTGAGTAAGCTGCTTCGCCCGTACATTGAAGGGCAGACAACTGTAATGAGATCGCCTGTCAATGTTGTCAAAAAAGTTGCCTGCACATTGTACTATTTAGCAGACAAGGGGAGATTACGCAAGACTGCAAACACCTTTGGATTATCAAGGCAGGTGGTGTCTAAAATAGTAAGGCATGTATGTGAAGCAATTACTGTCCACTTGGGCCCTGTGTATATACAGTTACCTGTCACTGAGTCCAAAGTAAACAAACTTGTAGCGGGGTTTCACCGAGCCCATGGCATTCCTCAGTGCATTGGTGCTGTGGATGGGACCCACGTAGAAATTAAGCAGCCATCTACAAATGCTATGGATTACTTGAACAGAAAGGGTAGGTTTTCTCTTAACATACAAGCCACATGTGACTACAAATATTCATTTATTGATGTAGTAGTGAAATGGCCAGGTAGTGTCCATGACGCCCGTATGTTTGCAAATTCAATGCTGAACGCACATTTGAAAAATGGCACGATCCCTTCCTCAAAAAAACAAATTTTAGAACATGAGGAGTCCATTCCAGTTTTTCGTCTTGGGGACGTATCCTTTGCTTCCCTACCTGATGAAGGAGTATGCAAATGGGGGAAGCACTGTTCAGGAACAGTATTTTGGACTCGCCTTATGTCGAGCCAGAATGGTTATTGAATGCGCCTTTGGCAGATTGAAAGCACGATTTGGAGCATTGAGAAGGGCGATGGACATTAATCTAAATGACCTTCCCATTGTCATCTATGCCTGTTTTGTGCTCCATAACTACTGTGAGGCCACCAAGGAGACGATGGACGAGAACAGAGTCAATGAGGCAGCTCAGCATGACAAGGACATCCAGCCAGACACACAGACTTATTTCAGATCCGACTGCATCACAGCAGAAGGGAAAAGGGTCAGGAGAGTTCTTACTGAATTTCTTGATCCATAAAGGGGACTTCTATCTGCTGGACACTCTTCTCTGCTTTGTACATGAGGGTGTGTTACATGGCAGTTAAACCTACTTATGGTCTATAAAGTGTAATCCTGAACATGTGAAAAACTGTTAAGTGCCTAAGTTAAAAGTTGTTGTTTTGTTGCAGGAAATCAGTTAAGGCAATTTTATATGAAAACTATGTATGTGGTTGTCATGTCCTTGTGAGTTTAAGGCATCCACAGTTCATACATGGCATTGTCTTATGTTAAATAAACACTCACTCAGACGTGTACAATATTCAAGCTCTTTGTATTAAATACATTCTTCACATTGTTGGAACTGAATCAGCCACTGCACAAAAAGTCACAAGTTCACAACCTGCCTGAGTTTCAGCACAATTTAACAAATTAACTTAATGAGCATTACCAGTGTCAAAACTGGTAACTTAAAGAATCCTACCGGCAGGACCTAACCTCATAACTTAAAAGTAGGCGGGCTTCCTTTACAGAAAATCTTTTGTACTACAAACTTAAAGGGTTTGACAGTCCATTAAAAACAAAACAGACCTTTTTTTTCCAATAATTGTTTTCTACATACTATATTGAAGCCGCCTAACAACAGGTGTACTTTTAACAGTCTTTTAACACAAAGTGAAAGTATAATAAAAATTTAATGCATATAAAGATGCAGCCCAAACAACAGCTTTCTAATGTTTTTTGTCAAGAACTTCAAATGTCATCCTGGAAAAGTGCTTGTGTGAATGAAAACGGTTTGAATCCCTGCACAGGTGAGGTAGAGCCAGGTGTGTGTGGTGACACACTTACAGTAGTGTTGGGTGGAAATCTGGCAGGTGTAATGTTCGGTGGTGGTGCTGATGCATACACGTGCCAATAAGGACCCCTGGTTTGGTATGGTGACATGTTGAATGGTTGTGGTGGTGGAGGCATTATAACTTGTCTCAGCAGTGAAAATCCATCTGCAATTGAGCTTGTCAGACTCTCAAGACTAGTAGATAATTTCCTGAAATTTTCAGATGCTTGCTTCTCTGACATCTCCATCATGTCCAGAATTCTTTTTTTTATCTGGATGTCTTTCTCGGCTTCATGCAGCAACTGTAGCTGCGTTTCCATTACAGATTTGCGAAAAACTTTTGCGATATTTCTTAAATGTCGATAAAAAACTGTTGCGAAATGACAGCGTTTCCATAGCTGCAGTTATGTGACTAAAACATATTACTTTCCTCTCGCGATAGGTCATTCCAAAATGATGGCACTTGGTAGGTTTGTATATCCCATCCACCACACTAGCCATCATTTTTATTGGAAGGAGACATATGTGTTATCCAAGCATTAATGGCAAGGAAAGCCCCTTAGGTGACTTAAAGCTACACTGTGTAACTTTTTTAGTTTATTCTTAGCTAAAATCACTTAGTTCTTTCAAAAATATATGTGCTCATTAATGTATATTTACTTCTTTCAAGTAATAAAGTATTCTCGTAATTTTATAATATACCACTGAAAATGCATAAGTGTTAGGGGTTCGGATGGCGGTCGCCATGTTGCTCCTCCATCTTGAAAGTACATTTGCCAAAGAGGGACATACCCGTAAACTCAAGCTTCGCTTTTCGCGTTTTTACACTCGATGGCACCGTGTCGAATGTGAAGAGGAGGATTGCTTGAGGCTGCTATATGATGATGGAGGATCACTCTTAAGCCCCTTTCACACTGCACGTCGGACCCGCAATATTCCCGGAGCATTGCCGGGTCGCCTTCTGTGTGAAAGCAAACACGTCCCGGGATTGATTACCGAATTCGACCCGGGTCGGGGACCTAGTAATATTGCGGGATATGTATCAGAGTCGCCAAGGAAGCGGAAAAGAGAATTAAGACGGCAACGCAACGGGCAAATCAACAAGACAAAAGTAAATACTGGAGTGGCCTTTCCAAGATGGAAAGAGCTCATGAGGAGCAACGATTTTAAAAAGAACGCCGACGTTGCCTGCTTTCTTCTCGACAGGGAATATTAATTCAGCCTATTTGTGTATATTGGAAGTTTTATTGTTGCTTGGCTAATTATATCATGGTGTGCTGTGCATAACACTAGAACGACGTCTAGGATAGTTTTCCTCGCGTCAATGATGAAAAAGTATTGTTTACCTTATAACATAAATCCGTGTTCTATGGCGGATAACATGAGATTAATATTTTAATTGCATTATAATTTGTTTGCCTTACGCTAGTGATGTCGTACAATATACAGAATAACGATAGCACTGATAAAAGTTCCTTTACTAAGATTAGCTTGCATTCGTCTGGGAACCTGATAGCTGATGTTAGCAGTGAAATGGTAAAAAATAACAAAAACGTAAAACTATTATTCACTTTACATAGATTATTTTGATCATAGATCATTTGGCAAATTAAATAACTGCAAATTATAATAGTTTTCAAAAGTAACCTCATCACTTGAAGCAAGTCACCGAAGAGGTTGAACTGGAAGCCATGACTAAATCGGCCACCGTAGGAGTTGAAACGAAATCGAAATTGAGAGGAACAGAAACTATTATTCACTGGATGGTCATATACCTTTACACCGCTAGATGGGGGAAAATATCACACAGTGGAGCTTTAAGCGGCACGGATATGAGTGTGTGTGTGTGTGTGTGTGTGTGTGTCAGATTTGCTTCAAGGTCTTCATGATAATGTAGCATTTCTGTGTTTAGAATCCAGTATTGCTGTAATCCTATATTGTCTTTTATGAGTTTAATAAAGAACTCCGTCTCGTCTTCTCTCCAAACCGAACCATCATCTGTAAAGAATGATCGACTTTTACGCGCGGCAAGTTGACGCATATAGAGAAGAGCGAAATGTTTGAATTTGCATGTTAACAACTCAAATGTTTATTTATTTTATTTTTTTACCACTTTCGTTATTTTGGCTAGATATTTCGTTTGATGGGCATTTGAACTGAATTTAGAAATGCTTTGGAAAAGAAAAAAATGGCATTTAATAAACGAAATAATTTTTTTTAAATGAAGACAGCGTTTGGAGTGAGTGCATGCAAAATATTTAGTTCCCTGAGTCCACAAATAAAAATAGACAGTTTATAGTTTATAATTATGTCTTGAACTTATCTGTATAGCTAAAAATGACAGTAGTAGGCTATTGTAAATTGTTTCATCTCTCTTAAAGGAAGAAGGAAAAAATGAGAACGTCGGCACTTTTATCGACCGTGGGTTAAATAAAACATAGCCTAACTACGAAACTAAATAGGCTACGTTTAGGCCTATACATTAGCCTGTAATATTATTATTTTAATTTATATGTTGATTATGAAAAGTGAGCAGCATGCGCAAGAATCGCAATATGTTTGAGACCTGGGGAGTCACATGATTTTGATAACTGATCACGTAACTGGCCTGTTTCCTCTGCCTTTGAGTAAGGCTGAAAATACAGGCTGGCTCTTTCTGCTTTAATACATTTCTTGAATAAATGTCTTAATTACAGTATATATAGCCTGTAGTCCTTATTAGGAGAAAATATATGTCCTTTTAACTACATTATCTTATTACGACACAATTGAGTGGAAAATATAATATATTGGCCCTATGTTGCAGCAATGCGTGACATGTAAATGCGAAAAAAACGTTTCCATTGCAGTTTTGCGAAAATGTCCTTTTTCGAATTGCCTGAAAAACCACCTCATGAGAGCGTAAAAACTTTTTTGCGATATATGGGAGTTTTTGCGAAATTGCCGCGTTTCCATTGGACGTAGTGTCAAATCGCAATTTCAATTTGTGCATTTTGAAGGGTAATGGAAACGCGGCTACTGTCTCAGCTGGAAGCTTTCTTTTAAGTCTGTCTCGTTTGTGTCCTTTGAGTTTTGCCTGGAAAAGAGTAGATTAAAATAAATATTTCAATCTTAAATAAGTAAGTTTCAACTACATAGACAAAATGCTAAAATGTTACAACCAAGTTAGCCACATGACAGACACAACATTGCTGTTATAAAGCTCAGTACATTTACATTGTACTTAAGTACAGTTGTGTAACTTATGTTTTGAGTATTTTCAATGTCCAGTACTGCAGTTTTAGATCATCAATACCCACCAGTATATAAAGTACTTGAAGTTCATTTTAAAATGGAAGCTTTATCATTTACTCACCCTCAAGTTGTTTCAAACCTGTATGAATTTCTTTCTTCGGCTGAACATAAAGGAAGATATTTAAAAGAATGTCAGTAACCAACTACTTAACTGGAAACGTTGACTTCCATAGTAGTTTTTTTTCTTCTATGTTTCCAGTTAACTAGTTGGTTACTGACATTCTTCAAAATATCTTCCTTTATGTTCAGCAGAAGAAAGAAATTCATTCAGGTTTGAAACAACTTCAGGGTGAGTAAATGATGACAGAATTTTCATTTTAAAGTGAACTATGCCTTTAAAATGATCTCTGCCTTTACAAGTTGTAACATTAACATGATGAACGCATTAACACATTGATAAGTTCTCCAGTAATAAAATATCAGTTTTCTGAAATTAATTCATAATTTTTTTATTTTGGTACTTAATTCATGCTTTTGTTGAAACATCTATGCTTATATCTTTGTACTTTTACTTGTTACAGGGTGCCTTTCTACTGTGCTATTGCTACTTTTACTTAAGTAAATGATCCGGTACTTATTCCACCACTGCAACAGACACACCGGTACCGGTGTGTATATAGAGTTAATCTACATTCTACTTTTATAAACAAAATGCACTTCTTAATGGTCAACGATTAAGGAAACATACATTAAGTAGAGCTCTTCTCTCCTTCACCACTGAGGGGGCCAAAGTGCTGCCATCAGAGTCTTGAAGTTGATCAGACACAGGAGACATTTCCGCAGCCGAGAGATCAAGTGTAGATGATGCAGAATCTGAACTGTGATGAGAAGCCATATCAACATCCGTCGTTTCTATACCGGATGGAATGGTTGTCGTTGCAGGAGAACCACCCCATATCTGCTCACATAGTTCAAAATAAAGTAGAACCACTCTGCCATGGCCGCTTTTCCGACCGGAATCCACAACTTGCCGGTATTTACCCCGTATCGCCTTAAGCTTGTTGGTGATAATGGACCTGGTTATATCCTCTTTATGATTAGGAAACTCTTAGGACGTCTCAGAAGGGTACTGCTCTAGGAACAGCGCTAGGATGTCGGCGTACTTGGACTGGCAAGACTCCCAGTCCACGTTTTCCTGAGTTTTGCTAACTTTGTATTCAAGTGTGACAGTAAGGAACAATTGAACTTCATCATCACTCCAAACATATGACTCCCCCTTTCCTCTGTGCGCCATGTTTGTTGTTACTGGAACTGGTAATAACTTTTTGTTAGGCTTCTGATTGGCCAACATGCCTTTACGATTAGGGTGATATGCTCTTAACAGCGCTTGATAGCGTTTTTTTGCGTTTTCATGTAGACAGAGATTTCTTTAAAACCGAGCATGTGTGGACGGGATTTTTTTTTTAAACGCAGGAGGAAAAACTCCGGTTATAAAAATACCTGTGTTCGTGTGGACAAGGCCGAAATCAGGCTGGAATAAACGATCTTTGCCGGTTTTGTAAAAAAATAAAAATAATTTAATGATACACAGAGTACTTACCCAACATGATCATCATTTCTGAGGGAAATTGTGAAGGTGATGCAGATACAAACAAGCTCTCCGTTTAGGATTCGAACAAATATAATCCAAGCCCCTTTGATGATGTGCATGATTACGTTACTGTTGATCATCTGTCTGTCATCGTCTAAAGCCCCCCCTGATGATTTCATTGGTCCGAACAGTTTCTGTTTGGGGATAATTACTCCTCAATGGAGCAAAGCCAGACCGAACTGCCGACCTAAAAAATGTGTGGGCGGGGCTAAGTTCGGCTGGTACTCAGGCTAAGTCATTTGTGTGTTTTCCACCCAAATCAGTTTAGAATCAGTTCATTTATGAACTAGGCAATTAAAGAGTAAAAATCCTGGATTTTTAAAAACTACATTCGTAGTTTTGATCAGGACTGAGGTGGACTAGCAGATTTATGCAAAAATCTGTATCTGATACATTTTTACAGCAGTTTAATTTGGAGGATTTTTTAATTTCGAACGTCACAGAAGGGTAGTTGAACAAAACAGGTTTAACTGTTGACAGCATTAATGACTTAATGCCACTTCGATTAAACTTAATGATTTAATTAGACACACCTGGAAAAACCTTCCAATGCGTTTGTTGCACATGTCCTCAAGCCTCAAAGAAACTCTTTTGTTGTCTTTAAACAAAACGTATGCCATTGTCACAGGTTTCAATGTTCGCAGAGTTAACACTTAGAAGATCTATTACTTAGTTTAATGCTCTGTCAACAATAAGTGAAACACTGGCCAAGTCAAAGCTGGGGGTGGATGGGGGATAGGTTCCTTAAAGGAACATGATTCCCTCGGATCAGTTGCAACTAATAAAGGTAGACTGTGAAAATTGTAACTTTTGTCAGTTAAAAAACAGTTAATCTGTACAGCTGTATTATAATAATAATAATCTTCACCTAGTATGTATGAAACATACACATTTACGTTTCTTCAGTTATTTTGTCATATGCAGTTATTTCCTCCATCAATGCATTAACATATGGGATTTTACAGCATCTGATACTTAAATCTACAGTGGACGGGTTTCAGTTGTCCTTCACTCCACACATTTACACATTGATAATGAGCAAAGATTAACAATCAAAATTCAGTTTTAGACATAAAGTTGACCAAGCTATTCAAGGTGGCAGTGCAATGAAATCACCACAAAAAAAAACTTTGATATTTTAAGATTAGATAACCACATCCTTTAAAATTTCTACAATCGAAGAGTATGCTACTGTTTTAAATGTCCCTCTGTTTTTAATATACATGTTCTTACCAAAAGGAATATCCCTCTCTTTAGAGAATGTAGCTACCATCTTTACACTGTTTAGGTCCCCCCCAAAAAAGGCAATTGATCTGGCATGATCTCAAATTGTTTGGTTCTTTGAAGCTCATCCTGGACTGGCTTAAAAGGGATAGTTCACCCAAAAATATAAATTAGATGTTTATCTGCTGACCCCCAGGGCATCCAACATGTAGGTGTGTTTGTTTCTTCAGTTGAACACAAATTAAAATTAATGGGGTGTATTTCTATGAGAGTAAAAAACACAGACATACGAATCCATATTAAACCCTGTGGCTCGTGGCGACACATTGATGTCTTAAGACATGAAACGATCTTTTCTTTTCTCATATCAGACAAATCTCACATAGTATTCTCAACACCCTTACTTCTGTCGAATAAGGTCAAAATACCGGCGTGATCATACTACAATACCTTACCTAATTCCAAAATAGTTGTGACACTATACAAATTAGGGATGCACCGATCAGCATTTTTTGCCTCCGATGCCGATCCCGATATCTGGGAATCAGTATCAGCCGATATCCAGTGTACAAGTAGTGACGCTACTAGCTTAACTACATTTTTCAGTAGCGTGGTGGTAGCGTCGCTGTTTTCTCAATCAAATAGCTTTTCAGTAGCGAAGCTCTTTTGTTGATCAAGTAGTGCGGTAGCGTCCATGACAAGCTAACATTACATTTTCCCAAGCATTTCTGAAGATCAAGCTCAAATTGAAAACACAACTGCTAAGTTGCAGATATACTTCAATCTCTACGTTCCTTTCTGCCCTTCAGATGCGCGGGCGAGCCTTTAAAAGCCTTACTCCTTTGGCAGTGAGCATGGAAAGACAGGTCCGGCCATGTGTCTAGTTGATGTTTGTTTCCAAGTGCTCAGTTCGCTGTTTTACGTGCACGAGCACCGCGTAGTGACAAAAGAGAAACTGTCTTTTCAATGCAAAGTTTGAAAATAATCTGTGTCGCTTGAATAAACACCACCTCTTGTTAAAAGCATCAGGGTTTAAACTGGCCACCTCTTGATATGAATGAATGAATGAATGAATGAATGAATGAATCTTGTTTCCATGGGGACAGAACACACACACACTCTCTCTCTCTCTCTCTCTCTCTCTCTCTCTCTCTCTCTCTCTCTCTCTCTCTCTCTCTCTCTCTCTCTTCACCTGGTTTTGTTAATATTATGGATCATATGTTTTTGTTCCCAAATTGATTTCAGACAGTTTTTGAATCACTGAAAAAGTTTACATGTCTGTATGCTTGACTTTTATTGATAGTTACACATGATCATTACCATGGGAGTGAACGGAGTTGCCAGAACGCTTAATAAAATGTGACTTTATCTGACTGTTTTTTTTGACATTCCCTTTAACACAGGTCTATCTAGTGCAGGCACGGCGGCAGGATTCCAGTTTTGGATGGGCCAGACCAATTCCACTTCCTGATCTCATTCAGAGCAGACGTGTTTTCCCACTGCTCCCGCTCCGCTCTTGCGTTTGCTCTTGTTTTTTGTCCTGTTCAACTTTTTTTTCTCTGACCCCCTGCTTGCTGGACTCCTGAAAATACTGGAAATGGAATTGATTAACTGGTCACTCAGCGCAATTGACAAGATTTTCCCACAAAGGAAGGGTGCTCCGGGAGAACCCATCTGCCCGGACGGGACCTTCACTGCGGGCTACATGCGGGTCGCCTGGAACAACTGGCAAGTCCTGTGCCTGGAAGCCCTGTCCGTGGAGGATGCAGAGGATATATTCATATTTGTATTTTTGATAGCAGGGTTCCTATTTCTCGGCCTTGGGATTGCCCTGACATATCGGAAGATTTGTAAGACAGCTGCCTGCAAATTCACCCAGCCGCTGTCTGCCGAAATTATAGGGTGCTTCGGGGTTGTGAGTGACCGACTGAAGGTATTAGATCGGAGAGTGACACAGACCGATGAACTGAACCGTTACATCTCAGCTCGGACTGTGGAAACACAGAAAAGAGTGGTCACCATCGGAGGACAGACTGGTGAACTTCTACGGATTATGACCGGTCTGGGTATGAAATTGGACGAAATGTCCAAGTCACTCCATGAGCCGGACGTACGCCAGGAACGCTGAGGATCAGTGACTGATTGATTACGATCCGGACAAATTACCGAAGATCTACTAACATGGATTAAAATTGCTTCATTTCACCCTTCACCCCCCACCTTCTCCCTTTCTCTCGGTTGGGAGGTCAGCTTGACAGCTGGGTCTGTTATCTTTCCCCGTGCACTGCCTTATCTCCCTTCAAGGACAAGCCACAGAACTGAACTGTAAACATCTTAAGTTATGGCTGACATTCTCACAACACAAACTCAGACTCTTACTCGCACCATACACACCCACCCCGATCCCATCCCCTCATCCATCCGTCTGCCTCTTCCCTCCCTTCCTCCCTTACCCAATCCAAACAAAAAATTCCATCACGTGACCACGTGTGCTGTGTTATGTTATGTTGTGTTTCTTTTGTATGTACGTATGCTATGCTTTGCAAAATCTGCATTTTTTTTTTTTCTTCAGAGAGCGTGTGGCAGTGCTGGTAAATAGCTGCAGCCCGGAGGCTTGCTCCAAGAAACAAATTTCGTTGCAGTGTACTTGTACATTTGTAATGACAATAAACTTCTATCTATCTATCTATCTAATTGTGGGTGGGCCTTGATTTAAAAACGTTATCAAGTCACTGTTTAACCAAATAAAAATGACTGAATGATATACTGTTATAGCTTATATGGAAGCTATATTTTCCACTTTTTATCTCCCTTTATGTCACGCAATTGCGAGTTTATATCTCATAATTGTGAACTTATAACAACTGGATTTGCTAAAAGAAACTCATATTTTTGCGTCAAAAGACAGGCTTAAAAGATTGCCAAATGTGAAAATAGCATGGGAAGAAGAGAGAACATAAGAATATTCAATTCGTTGCAAATAAAATTATTTAACAGAAAAGAAAAGGTATAGGGCCTTTATTATCTCTCCGAAATTACAGGAGTAGCCTAGTTGGTGGGGTTTGCTCTTGAAAATGAGCAAGAAGTCAAGAAACGCGGCAATTTCGCAAAAACTCCCATAGAAACAATTCAAAATACTCTGTCATTTGTAGCTATACAGATACGTTCAAGACATAAACTATAAACTGTCTATTTTTTTTTGTGGACTCAGGGAACTAATTATTTTGCATGCACTCATTCCAAACGCTGTCTTTATTTAAAAAAAACATTTTTTGTTTTTTAAATGCCATTTTTTCTTTTCCAAAGCATTTCTAAATTCAGTTCTTATGCCAAACAAACAAAATGTCTAGCCAAAATAACGAAAGTGGTATAAAAAACAAAACACGAGTTACCATGCAAATTCAAATATTTCGCTCTTCTCTATATGCGTCAACCTGGCGCGAGTAAAAGTCGATCATACTTCACAGATGACGTTTGTTTGGAGAGAAGACGAGACGGAGTTCTTTATTAAACTCATAAAAGACAATAGGATTACAGTAATACTGGATTCGAAACACAGAAAAACCACATTATCATGAGGACCTTGAAGCAGATCTGACACACACACACACACACCTCATATCCGTGCCGCTTAAGTAACCTAAGGGGCTTTCCTTGCCATTAATACTTGGACATTGGACACGTCTCCTTCCAATAAAAATAATGGCTAGTGCTGTGGATGGGATATACCTTTACAAACCTACCAAGTGCCATCATTTTGGAATGACCTATCTTGAGAGGAAAATAATACGTTTTAGTCCCATAACTGCAGCTATGGAATGAACTATAGTCATTTCACAATAGTTTTTTATCGACATTTAAGAAATATCGCAAAAGTTTTTCGCAAATCTGTAATGGAAACGCAGCTACTGAGGGACATAAGGCGAGACGTAGGCTAAGCATGGTGCTCCTATTTGGTGTTTTAATTCAGTTGACACTGGTAAAGACGCGTTCAACTGTACATGAAGTGATTGGCAATGTTATCAGAGTTATCAGGCAATGTTGTGTCCTCCTGCCCTCCTTTATCTCTTGTTTGCAGCGATGACTTCGATAGGCCTGTTCGCGCACGTTTAAGGTACTTAAACAACGACTGCTGCAACATCCTTTACTGGAAATTATTTTCACGTTCACAAATATCCGATCTCAAACCTCCCTGTCTGCTGAACTTGCGCAGAAACATCAAAATAGACTCAAACAACTTTTTAAAATGTGTTAAAAACAAAACATTTAGACTAACCTATTGCCACAAATTATGATCTTATTTTCCATTCTCAATCATTTTTTGACCAAATTAAAATATATTAAAAGATTGTATTTTTTGGGTGAAAAAAAGTTTTGGGTGGGCCTGTTGAAAAGTGGGTGGTAACGCCGTGCCTGATCTTGTGGATGCATAACGCAAACCCAGTCAAACGTTTGATTGCAGTATCTTCTATTTTATGCGCCTTATAATCCGGTGCGTATTATAGTGCAGAAATCACGGTATAGTAACTCCTAATCAAGTCAAAGTTTGAATGTGAGGAGCTCAATCACAAAGTGGGAAGTTGGAATTTTCCGATAGCACATGAAGGCCTCATAAGACAATGAAAACAGGAAACTGACAGTGAACAAACTAAAACAGTCAAACTAACACAACATGATCGTAACAATGCTGGACATGCCATAACATCCTGGGAATTATCAGCACAATTTTCTTCTTGCACCCCATCCCATACCTAACGGGTCCTTCTGAAGCGTTTGACGCCAAGGTTTACTTGTGGTGAATGTTTAAATAATCGTCGTCTTGAACACTGGCATGTGTATTTTTAAGGAATATTAAAGATATCATTATGATGGGGGATTTTAATACTGTTTTTAACAAACAAGACATGGCACAGATTATGGTTTTATAGGGAAATTTAGGGATGTTCGCTTTTTGTATATTTGGATTGGGATAGGCCTTACAGGTAAAAGAGGGCTGGATGTATAGGTTTTAAAGACAGACATTATAAAGGATGAAGATTATGTTTTAATGATAAAAGAGATAATTGAAAAGGAAAAAGGACTGTATGTAGAAGACAAAATAATTTGAAGTGTGAATGTACATAAATTATTTTATGTGAAAAAATCCCTGCGAGGTTCTTGATCAAAGCATAATCAGAGAAGAGATAAAAAAGAGCAATAAATGAATGAGCTCCACAGCTTTGATCATATTTGAGCCATTATCCGTTATACCCCTTTCATCCGGAGTGCTCCTGAAGCAATTGGCTATTACATTTTAGTGCGACTACATTTTTTCCTAGATCGCACCAATGCACCTAATGTCCTCGCATCTACTGCCTCTCATCTGTAAAAGAATGTGGACAGAGCAAGGCAGGGAACCGTGCGTTGGTAAGAAGAGCAACAACGCTTAGAATCTAAACGCTGAAAAAGCACACTATTTAAAAAACAAAAACAAATTTAATGCTGCGATAAGTGTGTAACTAAAGTAGTGTCTGTAATGATAAACAGGACGGAAGCAATTGCAATGCAAAAGACAATGTTTATTGAACAGATACTCAGTAAGGTAATGGAAGATCGTTGCACAGATCCTTCTGTGATGAAGCGGTAGAGCGGGAACACAGACAGCAGGAGATCGTGACGCAGGGACTGAGATGGGATCCTGATGACTGTGTGCAAAGTGAGGGTAAGTCCGTGGTGAGTTGGTGAGATCGACGAAAGAAGAGTCCGGTACACAGGAAACACGAGGAACATGGAACAGGCACGCGACATGGGGAACTCAAACAACGATCTGACAACATGGAGAGGGAGAGAAGACATTAAGTAGGCTGTGATGATCATGAACAGCTGCCGCTGATCAGGCTAACCAGTGACCACGCCCCTCAGAACAAACAACGTAACGAGACACACCCACACAACATACACCTGCACCACATACACACACACACACGACTAGAATGAGACAGCGGATTTACCAACCGTGACAGTACCCTCTCCCCTAGGAACGCCTCCTGGCGTTCCCAGATGACCCTACCTGCCGATGGTAATCATCGATAAGGGAGTGATCCAGTATGTCTCGAGCAGGCACCCAACTCCTCTCCTCTGGACCGTAACCCTCCCAATCCACCAAATACTGGAATCCGCGTCCCCTCCTTCTCGAGTCCAGAATACGATGTACCGAATAAGTAGGTTCCCCATCTACGAGTCGCGCCGGTGGGGGAACCGGGACAGGCGGATTAAGATGTGAATGAAACACGGGCTTGATCTTGGAAACATGAAAGGCGGAATGAAAAGCCGGAGGAAGGTTAAGGCGGACTGTCACCGGACTAATGATCTTGGTAACAGTGAATGGGCCAATAAATTTGGGCGCAAGTTTATTAGAGACGGAGCGGAGTGGAATGTTCTTGGTAGAAAGCCACACTTTTTGACCCACGACGTATACGGGTGGCTTAGACCGGTGGCGGTCGGCTTTAGCCTTGGTGCGCGCCCCCACTTGGAGTAGAGTCTCGCGGGCTCTAGTCCATGTGCGGTGACACCTCTGGACGAAGGCGTGAGCGGAGGAGACCGCGACCTCGGATTCCAGGCTAGGAAAAATTGGTGGTTGGTACCCTAAACTACACTTAAACGGGGAAAGGCCCGTAGATGACACTGGTAACGAGTTATGAGCGTACTCAACCATAGAAAGTTGTTGACTCCAGGAAGAAGGGTTCTTGGAAACCAAACATCGCAACACCCTTTCAAGATCTTGGTTGGCTCGCTCAGACTGACCGTTGGTCTGGGGATGGTAACCCGAAGACAGACTGACTGTAGCTCCTAATAATTTACAAAACTCAGTCCAAAATTTGGACACAAACTGAGGACCTCTGTCAGAAACCACATCCATTGGGAGGCCATGTAACCGAAAGACGTGATCAATGACGGTAACCGCTGTCTCCTTGGCTGAAGGTAATTTGGGCAAGGGGATGAAATGAGCCGCCTTCGAGAATCGGTCCACAACAGTCAAAACAACCGTCATACCCTTAGAGGGTGGGAGGGCGGTGACAAAATCTAGCGCAATGTGGGACCAGGGTCTCGAAGGGACTAACAGCGGTTGGAGTAACCCATCTGGCTCAAACAGAGCAAGCCAAAACAAAATCATGGACATCGCGAGCCATTAATTGCCACCAAAACCGTTGCTTTACTAAGTGCCTAGTGCGACTTATCCCTGGATGACAGGCCACGTTGGAGCAATGACCCCATCGGATAACGTCGGACCGTAACCCCTCCGGAACAAACAAATGATTCGGTGGACAACCGGGCGGAGGCGTTACCCCTTCTAGGGCCATCTTGACCCTCGATTCGACCTCCCATACGAGTGTGGAGATAACTACTTTCTCTGGTAAAATACACTCGGAAGTAACCGGGCGCTCGGATGGATCAAAAATACGAGATAAAGCATCAGGTTTGATGTTCTTGGAACCCGGGCGGTACGAGAGAGTAAAGTCAAAACGTCCGAAAAAAAGTACCTACCGAGCCTGCCTGGAGTTGAGTCTTTTGGCAGATCTAATATATTCAAGGTTCTTATGATCGGTCCAGACGATAAAAGGTACCCCCGACCCTTCTTACCAATGACGCCACTCCTCCAACGCTAATTTGATGGCCAACAACTCTCTGTTACCAATGTCATAGTTACGTTCGGCGGGTGATAAACGATGGGAGAAAAACGCGCAGGGGTGCATCTTGTCGTCCGAGGAAGCGCGCTGGGAGAGAACTGCACCTACCCCCACCTCTGACGCGTCGACCTCCACCACGAACTGACGTGTGGGATCAGGGGCGACTAAAATAGGAGCCAATACGAAGCGGCCTATCCGACCACCTGAACGTCGTTCTGGGGGAGGTCAAGGCAGTCAGAGGTGCGGCTAGTTGGCTGAAGTTGCGAATGAAACGCCGATAGAAGTTGGCGATTCCCAGAAATCGCTGTAGGGCCTTTACGGGAATCTGGACTTGGCCAATCTATCACAGCCTTCACTTTGTCAGGGTCCATGCGCACTCCCTCGGAAGAGACGATGTAACCTAGGAAGGAAACAGACTTTGCATGAAAATCGCATTTCTCCGCCTTGACAAAAAGCCCATTCTGTAACAGCCTCTGAAGCACTTGTCTGACATGTTGCACATGTTCCTGGAGAGACGAAGAAAAAATCAATATGTCATCCAGGTAAACATATATGAACTGGTCAACCATGTTTCTCAACACGTCATTGACGAGTGCCTGGAAGACCGCTTGGGAGTTGGAAAGGCCGAAAGGCATAACCAAGTATTCAAAGTGCCCCCTGGGGGTGTTAAACGCGGTCTTCCATTAATCCCCCTTCTTGATGCGAACCAAATGATATGCATTGCGTAAATCCAATTTTGTGAATATGGATGCTCCCTGTAACCTCTCAGAAGCTGAAGACATCAGCGGCAAAGGATATGTATTCTTTACCGTGATGTTGTTCAGCTCTCGGTAATCAATACAAGGTCGCAGAGAACCATCCTTCTTACCCACAAAAAGAACCCCGCCCCCGCTGGAGAAGAGGAAGGTTGGATGAACCCGGCCGCTAGAGAATCAGAAATATATTTCTCTATGGCCTCCCTCTCAGGAAAAGAAAGAGAGTAAAGTTTGCCCTTAGGCGGAGATTTACCTGGCACTAAGTCTATAGCACAGTCATAGGGACGATGCGGAGGAAGAGAAGCAGCTCGAGACTTACTGAACACCTCCTTCAGGTCCCGGTACTCCGCGGGCACGTTTGACAAATCCGTCGCCTTCTCCTGAAACACAGAAACAGAAGAACAAGCAGAGACAAGACAAGAGCCGTGGCAGGACTCGCTCCACATGGACACAGAATCGGAGCCCCAGTCCACCCGGGGATTGTGCTTAACCAGCCAGGGGTGTCCTAACACAATGGGTGCGACGGGTGAGTGCATGAGGAGGAAGGAGATGGTCTCAGTATGGTTGCCAGAGATGATGAGGGTTATGGGTCCAGTGGAAAGGGAGATGTTGGGAAGTGGTTGTCCGTTGAGTGCACTGACCGAGATCTGGTTAGGAAGAGATGAGATGGGAAGATGTAACTCGTGCGCCAGTCGAATGTCCAAAAAGTTGCCCTCAGCTCCGGAATCCACCAGTGCCTGTGCGTCGTGAGTCTTGTTGTTCCCCCATCTCAGTCTTACCGGAAGGAGAGTGGATGGTGAGGTCTTCCCGGCGGAGATCCCACCCGATAGTAGCCTCAACTTTACTACCGGGCTTGATCTTTTACCGGGCATGAGTGTAGAAAATGTCCCCGGCCTGCACAGTACAAACATAGTCCTTGGGACCGCCGCCTCTCTCTCTCCTCCCGGAAAAGCCGGGCTCTCCCTACCTGCATGGGCTCGTGATCGATGGGACCGACCGTGTTCTCCTCCAAGCTGCCGCGACCTCTGGCGCCTCCGTGGTCGTGGGTCGATTGAACGTGTCGGCCCAGTCGGCTAATGCGAGCGTCCACCCGCAGTGCCAGATCGATAAGGTCGTTGAGTTGAGGAGGCAGATCCAGCATGTAAATCTCTTGTCGAACACGGTCGGCCAGCCCATGCAGGAACATATCCCACTGTGCCTCCTCGTTCCATTTGCACTCAGCTGCCAGAGTGTGAAACTCGATAGAGTAGTCGGCCACTGAGGAGCTTCCCTGTTTAAGGTCGGCGAGTCTTCTGGCCGCTTCTTTGCCCGCTACCTTCCAGTCGAACACTCTCTTCATTTCGGCGGCTAGTGCATGGAACGAAGCGCAGCATGGTTCCTTATTCTCCCACACCGCCGTTCCCCACAGAGCCGCTTTACCCTTAAGTAAAGTCAGGACGAATGCCACTTTAGACTCCTCTCTCTCGAACGTCATAGGCTGTAGCGAAAAATTCATAGAACATTTGGTTAGAAACACTCTACAAAACTCAGGCTCACCAGAGTAACTTTCAGGAACGGGTAGGCGTGGTTCAGGATGATGGCTCCTCTCTGGTATGACGGGGGAAACGGCCGGTGTGGGTGGCACAGTGGGAGCGCTCAGGCGTTGGATCTGCTGGGTGAGCCCGGACACCTGCGTCACGAGCGCTTGGACAGCGCGTCCGGTGGAAGAAATGCTCTCCTGCTGCTGATTCATCCTGGCAATGCTATGCTCCACGAAATCCTTCAAGGCAGATGCACTTGCTGCTTCCATGATTGGTCAGATCGTTCTGTAATGATAAACAGGACGGAAGCAATTGCAATGCAAAAGACAATGTTTATTGAACAGATACTCAGTAAGGTAATGGAAGATCGTTGCACAGATCCTTCTGTGATGAAGCGGTAGAGCGGGAACACAGACAGCAGGAGATTGTGACGCAGGGACTGAGATGGGATCCTGATGACTGTGTGCAGAGTGAGGGTAAGTCCGTGGTGAGTTGGTGAGATCGACGATAGAAGAGTCCAGAGTCCGGTACACAGGAAACATGAGGAACATGGAACAGGCACGCGACATGGGGAACTCAAACAACGATCTGACAACATGGAGAGGGAGAGAAGACATTAAGTAGGCTGTGATGATCATGAACAGCTGCCGCTGATCAGGCTAACCAGTGACCACGCCCCTCAGAACAAACAACGTAACGAGACACACCCACACAACATACACCTGCACCACATACACACACACACACAAGACTAGAATGAGACAGCGGATTTACCAACCGTGACAGTGTCTCTCCTGGCTGCATTTCAGCGGCAGCTATTAGGTCCTCAGAACAGAGATGATGATAAAATCCAACGTCACCTGTAACATCGCTAAAGAAGAGCTGTCATTCACTAAACTTAGACGTAAATTATAAATTATTAACAGAAATCACAGTTCTAAATATATGTAAAATAATTAACAAATCACTCATTAATCATTTATGAATGCATAGTCATGTTTCATAAATCATTAGTTAATCATTTACTAATCACTTGTAAATGATTTGTAACGGAATTGACAAAACATACATAAAACATTAGCATATCACTTGATAATCATTTATGAATGTTTTGTAAAGATTAGTTCATCATTAACTAACCACTTATAAATGACTTACAACTGAACGTTATTATAAAGTGTTACCCCTATTGCTGTATGTGTGGAGCAAAGCAAACATTTAGCTGATAAAGAAGAGATTTCCCTTACAACAAGCCTGACATTTAAATATAAATCTAAAAATAACAACAACACAACCATCTTTGGATCAGGTACACTTTAAATGTATAAATGTATATAAAGACATCATTAGACTAAGAGAATGAACATTTACAGACCCCCTCTTCGACAAACACAGGAATGCACAATAATCACAGACAGCGATATAATAATCAAACTCAAACATTTATTTAAAGTACAAGCCAGAATCAATGTTGTCAAAGAGTTATCAAGGCACCATTAAGAACAAAAAAAGCAATAAATGCACATTTGAACATCTTCCCAATTTACAAGATCAATGTAAATTTCTTTTTTAATAACAAAACAATACTTAATCTGATGAATGATATAACTGAATTTAAATGTATTGTTATATTTATTTATTTACATTACTGATTTTTAATGAATACAAATGTAATGATGCTTAAAGAGTACCTCTACCAACTAAATTTTTTTATTTAACATATAATTTCATTAAACACCGTTATGGCCAAAACAAATATGCAGTAGCTACAGTTATGTTCTGATTTCAGTTGTCAGTTTTATTACATTCTCAAGATCATCATATTGAATCGATACATCTGTGACAATTAATGTGGATTCCCCTTAATGACCTGAAACAAAAGAATGTAACTAGAAAATCAATAAGAATACAGTACTAATATATATATCCCGGACGAGCCCCCGCATTCGTCATGACCAGCTCAAACACCAATTCCGCCAGACACCTGATAAATCAAGACATTAGACAGAACCTTAAACTTTAAAGTAATAACAGAATTGAACTAAACAGACCAGGGTCAAAATCAGGAGCAAGGAAACCAAAAGCAAGCAACAACACCAAGTCAGCAGAACCTAAGCTTAATAAAGGGAAGAACAGGTGAATATAGTTCACTTGATAAGTCTCCAAGCCATACCCACTGGCCGGCCATAGCAGGAAGAACAGGAGACTTGTCATCCCCCCCAAAAAAACAAAAAAATTAAGAATGAATTGGAACAACTCCACAAAAACATCCCAATAGGCCAGGTCCCAATCAAACTTGCAAATCTCCTCCAGTCTGATCAACTCTCCATCTCCTTCCAGCAACCTTGGCACCTAGGAAGCAAATTAAGCAATGAACGGAGAGACAAAGACAAGGAATATAGGACAACCCCTGCAATTCTTAGACTATATGGATATGGGGGGAATCCTTAAGGAACTGCAGAAGGCTAATAGAACATGGGGTTTTAAAATCGCAATCTCTGGAAGGTGTGTCAGATTTTGTTAATGTGACGCCTACAATGTCTCATCTAACATTTGAACAACAAAAACAATTGTTAAATAATTCGATTTGAGATGACAAGACAAGAGAATGATAGAAGCGCAAAAACGTGTTGAGATGACTAAAGTTGAGGAACAACAACAGCTTGATCTTGAATGTTATTGTTTATATCTAATAAGAGACGGTGAACTGCCTCTAACTGTGATTAGGCTTTATGTAAATCTAATGTAGTGATTAATATAAAATTGATCCCTAGATTTGACAAAAACAGATGTTGAAGGCTTTTTTTGTTGTTTGAACAAGTGGCAGATGTGCATAAATTGCCAGATAAGGAGTCTCTTGCTCTGTTATGGTCAGTCACTGACCAGCGTCCAGAAATGGCACTAAGGCCAGAGTGTAACACCTCAGACCCTGAACAGTTCATCCCTCCACCAGAGGGAGCCATCACCAGAGTTCTAGTGACACTTCCTGTCTGTAGCCTCACTTCCTGTTTGTAGCTTTAAAGCCATGTGCTTCAGTGAACTCATTGCGAAGTATTGCCAGTTTATTCTGCCTTACCAAGCGGTTACCATTGTCATTTGTCTTTTCTACTGTTTTGACCCGTTTGCCTGTTCACTGGATTTTCCCTTTGACTAACGTTTGGAGTTTTGAGTTGTGATATCTGTTCCTTACTCTTTGACAATAAAGTCCCTCTGCAACATGGATTCTAATCTGCCTTCAGCTATGGGTTCGTTACACAGAGAGGGCACAGAGTCTGGAGAGGTCTTTGCCTCCTGATTTTTGTGGACCGCTCTGGCTATTTTCAGTCCTGTGCTGGTACGTTGTTGCATGTTACATCTTCTGATGACTCCGGTTCCCTTACCCTCATTCCTGATCCTGGTTTGTGTTATGGAATGTTTGTTTTGCCCCATCGTGGGTTTTATTTTATGTTTTTATTTGTTTTGTTAATAAATTCACCATCCTCAGCCAGCAATTGAGTCCTCACTCTTTTTCATTTGTACCCGACGTGACAGTTTCCCAACGTGTAGCAATACATATTAGTGAACATAAACCTGATATGGCATTTGAGGCGGCAGTTATGGCTGATTCATAAAACCTTTTTTGGCAACAAAAATGCTGGAGAAAATGATCATAAAGTATTGTGGTATAATCCTAGCAGATCCAAAACATTTCCTGCTTTCCCTGATAGGGTGCATTTTGTCTCCATTGAAGAACAGAGAGACAAAGACAAGCAATATAGGGCAAACCCTGCAATACTTAGACAATATGAATACAAGTCCAGCCCTGCAGTTAATTCCATTAGTTAAGGTTACAGTGATGGGTAGGATGTCAGGACTTGCTTTACAAGACCAATAAAATCTTTAGGACTTGCTGCAGGGCAGGATTTCTGATAAACTGGTTTGGGAAAAATGGGAATAGAAGTCACTTGCATCATGGCTCCCCCTACTGTGCGGATCAGTTTTTTCAGTATTTACATTTTGACTTGTTACATACTGGTTTCATCATTTGCAGTGCAGTTGCATCTTAAGTGATTTTGCAACCTTTGTCCAAAGAGGCACACATGGATTTAGCCGCTTTTGCAGCAAAAGAAAGTTAAATTGGTTAAATATCAATGAATTGACTCGAAATGATTGAATTGAAAGTGACATTTTTTAATGAATTTTCAATAACATTGCCATTAAAGTGAAAATACTGAACTACTGCTAATAGAAAAGAAAACATCAGACAGAGAGTTTCTATTTGGTTTTGCATTCTAACTCATATACTGTATATATATATATATATATATATATATATATATATATATATATATATATATATATATATATATATATATATATATATATTTCACACACAACCATTTCTAGGGTTTACAAAGAATGGTGTGAAAAGGGAAAAACATCCAGTGTGCGAAAATGCCTTGTTGATGTTGAGGGTCAGAGGAGAATTGGCCGACTGATTCAAGCGGCTAGAAGAGCAACTTTGACTGAAATAACCACTCGTTACAACCGAGTTATGCAGCAAAGCATGTGTGAAGCCACAACATGGAAAAACGTTGCCTGGTCTGATGATTCTCGATTTCTGTTGAGACATTCAGATGGTAGAGTCAGAATTTGGCGTAAACAAAATTAGTACATGGATCCATCATGCCTTGTTACCACTGTGCAGGCTGGTGGTGGTGTAATGGTGTGGGGGATGTTTTCTCGGCACACTGTAAGCTCCTTAATGCCAATTGGGCATCGTTTAAATGCCAAGGCTTACCTGAGCATTGTTTCTGACCATGTCCATCCCTATATGACCACCATGTACCCATCGTCTGATGGCAGGATAATGCACCATGTCATAAAGCTCAAATCATTTCAAATTGGTTTCTTGAACATGACAATGAGTTCACTGTACTAAAATGTCCCCTACAGTCACCAGATCTCAACCCAATAGAGCATCTTTGGGATGTGGTGGAACAGGATCTTCGTGCCCAGGATGTGTATCCCACAACATTTCTAAAGAATGCATTCAGCACCTTGTTGAATCAATGCCACGTAGAATTAAGGCAGTTCTGAAGGCGAAAGGGTTACTGTCATACTGTCAAACAGTATCAGTATGGTGTTCCTAATAATCCTTTAGGTGAGTGTATATTAGTGTATACTTAGGTGAGTGTATTGAAAATAAATGTTAAGTGGCCTCTTAATATTTTTCATATATATATATTGTGGCAAGGGGGCGTGGTTTAGCGAGGTCTGCAGCGGGAGAGAGAGTCGCGGGACGAGCGGTAAGTGAGTGGGTTGGACGCAGATTAATAACACCTGTATCTTGTTCCAGTAATGGGCGTGGAGAGAGGATAAAACGCCAGTGGAACCGGAAGCCTGAGAGAGAGAGACGGACGGTTGATGCCACACACACGAGACCCTGAGTTGACCCGGAAGCCGGAAGTGGTGTGAACCAGAAACAATTGTTGTTTATGAGTTTGACTGAACACACACACCTGAGTGTGGAACTGAGTATTGAGTTGAGAAATAAAGAAAGCATCAACCGTCCAGCCGACCCCCGTTTCCTCTTCCTTCCTCAAATACATGAACGTATTACATATATATATATATATATATATATATATATATATATATATATATATATATATATATATATATATATATATATATATGTATACATACAGGAGCTGGTCATATAATTAGAATATCATCAAAAAGATTATTTATTTCACTAATTCCATTCAAAAACTGAAACTTTTATTAAGAATTTTTTTTATATTCATTCATTACACAGACTGATTTATTTCAAATGTTTATTTCTTTTAATTTTAATGATTATAATTCACAACTAAGGAAACTCCACAATTCAGTATCTCAGAAAATTTGAATAACGTGAAAAGGTTCAATATTGAAGTCGCCTGGTGCCACACTCTAATCAGCTAATTAACTCAAAACACCTGCAAAGGGCTTTAAATTATCTCTCAGTCTTGTTCTGTAGGCTACACAATCATGGAGAAGACTGCTGACTTGACAGTTGTCCAAAAGATGACCATTGACACCTTGAAAAATGTGTACAACCAATAGGAATAACCACATCCTGGAGAGGATTGTGAAACAAACCCCATTCAAAAATCTGGTTAGGTTTTACAAAGAGTGTACTGCAGCTGGAGTCAGTGCTTTAAAGGGTCATGAAACCCCAAAACACTTTTTTTGAGATGTAAACAGATATGTATAGGCTGCACATCATTGCAAACACTAAGGGTACTCATTAATGGTATTCATATGTGAAAATAGTTATTTTTGCATTTTTCAGAGCGATTTCTGTCTTCCGGTTTGAAAAGCTTAGTCGGAGCAACGTCACAAATGCTGACGTCGGCGCGGCCTTTTCGGCCCAAGTATGGACTGCTGGGCACATGCTGACGTTGACCGCTCCGAGCGATTCTCGATATATTCACTATCTCTCTGTGAACCCCCCTGCTCGACGTCGACTAGTCGCTGATGATGTCATTAATGAACAAATAAGCCTGAGCCTCCAGCTGAGACGCGAACACCGGTCTTCTTGCGCGGGTGGATGAGAAATAAATCATTGTGTTTGTTAGATAAAGACGTTCACGAGCCCTGTGAGAGAATCATCCGGGTTGTTGCTTTGAAATCAATCCATCCCTCATGTGAACTGAACTGAGAAGGGGAGCTGAAGCTCATTAAATATGCCAATCTTATTCAATCCTAGCCATGGGCGTTTACTTCCAAGTCTCCAATGCGGCATGGCCATCAAAGCCTCAAAACCAGTGCAGAAAAAAGCCTATTTCTTATTAGTTATGATGTTTTTGAATGTAAAAATCACACAAACGTCATCAGTTGACCTCATTATAAAACAACATTATAAATTTTTTTAAAACCCAGTTCATGACACCTTTAATTTTAAGTCCCAACAGTGAAGCATGGTGGTAGCAGCATCATGCTGTGGGGGTGTTTTTCAGCTGCAGTGAAAGGACGACTGGTTGCAATCAAGGGAAAGATGAATGCAGCCAAGTACAGGGATATCCTGGATGAAAACCTTCTCCAGACCTCAGACTGGGCCGAAGGTTCACCTTCCAACAAGACCATGACCCTAAACACACAGCTAAAATAACGAAGGGGTGGCTTAACAACAACTCCTTCACTGTTCTGTTCTGTCCCAGCCAGATCCCTGACTTAAACCCAATTGAGCATTTCTTGAAAATGGCTGTCCACCAATGTTTACCATCCAACCTATACTGTAAATATAAAGGTATTAAATATATACCTTATCCTAATTTTATAGGTGGGAAGGGACATCCGTAATGTTTCTCCTTGTTGTTCCAGTCAAGAGTCAATGGTGGATTATGTAAAGCCATCAGGCAGCCCTGCTTGTAGCAATCATCAGCAAGTTCACACAGATAGTCTGGTTCATTGTGTCCAAGTTCCTGAAATTAATTGAAATCGATCTAAACATGCATAAGATATTAATCTCAGTTTCTAAACAGCCATATTTTCTGAACTTGAGCTTAACTGAGTCAGATAAACTTTTATATGATAAGAAAACAGGTGCAATGAGAAATGTATTCTGTAAATGTGTTTTCATTGTAATTTTTGCCCATCAAAAATTATCTGATTTTGGACAACTGGACATCCTAGTAGACTGATCTCGTTGCACAGAATGTCAAATGCTATTTTTGTCACTGGAATGCCTTGGTCATATGGGGAGCAATATTAAAATTTCAAAATGTCAATGTAATATATAAATATTCTGGACTGAGTTTCCCAAAAGCTTTGTAAGCCTAAACTGATCGTAGAGACCATTGTTTTACGATCAACTGAAGCTTACAATGCTTTTGGGAAACAGCCCTGTTCAGTTAGTTTAATTTTCATGGACTTTTAGGTCACTTTTGGAGTTTGGCTTATTTGGCTTGCTTAGTTGAGGGCAGTATAATTGACTTGAATGCACTGACACTGAATATGAAAACTGAACTGAGCGCTATTCCAGAAAGCAGGTTGTAAGGCATCCCTGGGTATGTTTACTCAGAGAAAAAATAACCATAGAAACTTATGGCCGCTGCACACAAAGTGCGGCGTGAATGTTAAGCAATGAGTTCATTCACACCAGGAGACAGACGACACCTAAACAGTACTTAACCTAAACTCAAAACATACCAAAAAAAGAAACACAGGGAAACAGGAGACATGGATAAGACAACCATCCGACAAAGACTAGGGGTGGGCAGATCGATCTAAATATTCATAGTATCGATGCCAACACTTTTATCGGTATCCGATTGATACAGTTGTAATTGAATCGATATTTTAATTTAAATATCTCTTATACTTTGCTCGTGTCTTCTGCCTCCAGTGGTGTAAAGTAACGAATTACAAATACTCTCGTTTCTGTAATTGAGTAGTTTTTCTCTGGAATTGTACTTTTTTAAGTAATTTAAAAACAGTGCACTTTTACTTTTACTTGAGTACATTTTAATTGATTTATCAGTACTTTTCCCTAAACCTGCTGTCGCTACATTGTTTATTTATTGTCCTGTCAACCTGATTGGCTAAGACGAATAATCAGTCCTATGTCTCCATGTGTCACGCGTGTGACTCCTGTCAAATCAACCACAGTGACCAGCCTACAGTGAGAGGCACGCGTGCTTTATGAAAGGGGGTACGTGCTGGCTACTGTATGATGACTGAAATCGTCAAATTGCCTTAAACAATTACTAAAAATTGACCGCAGAATATTACATTTTCTAATACACGCACACGATCCGTATTCTGTTAGCGCTGCACAAGCTTGCGGTGCCATCTGCTGGAAACACTTCATTTAGCTTGTCTGTTGGCCAGGCTTCAGCGTGCATTCGGCATTAACTGATGATCACTTCTAGATTTTTGTCCCTTACATCGATTTTGTTTAACATGTAAACGCATTAAACCTGCTTTCTGTCAGCATATTGAAGTGCATATTTATGTGTTCACACATGGCGATTTAAAATTGTAGTCCATGTATAGTAAATAACTTTAATAAAACATCAGATTTATGTTTAAATCATGTTTATTTTTTTAATTGCAAGCAAAAATAATCAGTGGGGAAAATTGTGAGTTACTCTCTTATTTCTCAATTGTATTCTTTTTACAGAAAAAAACATATATTGAAATTAAAGCAGTTCAATGAATGTGTCTAGAAAAGAAAGAACTCAAGAATTGTTAAAGGTCAGGTAAGTAAGAATGATCTAAAATACTTTTGTCCAAATTTTTTACAACTTTCTTTATATGTCAATACATAATTAAAATGTAAGTAAAGAGTATAAAAATCGAGATAGACACATGTCAATCTAATGTACCGAAAGCCATGTACTCAAACCGTTCGTTAAGAATACGTGTACCATTATACCCCTAATGTTTATTGTTAACGTACTCCGGGTTGGCTAAACTTACTCCTGGATGCCTTTTTGGAAACCAGAATACTTTGAGTAAGCAAGGTTTGGCTTTATCAGCTCAGAGTTTAGGGGGTATGTTTGATGGTAAGATAACCTTGCTTTCTGGAATACCCCTCAGCAGCACTAATATATCTGTGTGCCATAATCATAACCCTAACATGATGTTTTTTTTATGTGTATTGTGTTTTAACCTAATCTGAAATCATATGATTTATTTGTTCCTGTATGTTAACATACCTCATTTATATCCTGGTAATGGGTGCAGTTTTCATACAGTATCATCATTTGCAGATTTTGAACAGCCATATCCATGCACTGTGATATCTAAAATATACAGACCAGTGTTATGTTTTGATCATGTTGCCTCTGACTGATGGATACTTTATGATAATGTTGATACAATTATATACACAATACACTCATTCTATTGTACAAAAACTGCTCGCACCTTTTTGTTGTTGACAGATTTTGTGCTATCACTTGTTTTGAAAAAAGTATGCAATAATTCTTTCTTTTTCTTCATATCAGTTGACGCCTTGTCGAAAACTTTCTAGAAAAAAAACCAAATTTTTAAAAAATTTGTATTTTCAGTCTGTTATCTTCTGCCATGTATGATCAATATTGCTGGAGGGTGACATGATACCTTTATCATTCTTTCTACGGTTTCCTTTTCTTTCTTTTCATCAGCAGTTTCTCCTCTTCGCTTGTTTGATTTTTCTTTAATTTTCTGTAGGCACTTTGGCCATTTATTCAGTCTCAACATTTCATAACGCTTTGTTAGCTCAGACTCTCGGCAAGGATTATTTATATCTTCAAATATTTCACTGCTGCATGCAATTTCAGCAGACGCCTCAACCGACATCCTTGGGAAAAAAAGTGAAAATGTGTCATTTTAAACAAATACATTTTAGTTAAATTAGAGATCACAATTCTCAGTTTACTAGAGGTTCTGATGAATTTTCATTTGCCGCAGTCTGATTATGCTTAATAAGCTGACAAAACACACTATCACGTAAGGTTGTAAACAGCATAAACCGATTGTCACAGTTAGATTTTGGCCCCTAACACGATTTTGCCCAGCATGTAAACACATTAACATGCTTTCTGTCAGCTGGTGCGCATGTGTAATATGTGACAGGAATATGTCCTTTCTGTGGATTTAAGAGAATCCAGATAGAGTGAGCATTTTGCTCTAAGGGATGATGTAAATATATTGCTGTAAATATATTACAAATTCAGACTCGTTCTTGACCCAAAAAATATAAAAGGGTTTAATCTTGTGCATCTGAAGTGAGTGGTTCCGTCTAAATGTTGCATCTTTAACTGCATGAGAGTAGAATATATAAGCCGTGAGATTCTTGCTGACATGTTGCAGTACTCTTCTTCCAGCTTTAATACTTTAAAATCACAACTGACACAAATTAAATATGTCAGAAATTGTGCTGGGCAATGATTAAAATGTTCAATCGTGATTAATCGCAGTATGCGCAAAATTCTATAATGAATACAAAAGTGCTGCTATATGAACAAAACTGCAATAACATGTTTTCCAAACATTTTTAACAAATAAGGCTTTCTATAGCAGTTAAAAGTTAGTAACAGTTACAATATTTCTAGTAAATATCAACTTAAACATTAATTTAATCAAATTAAATTAAATTGGTGGTATACATATAATGAGTCCGTAGTAATATTCTCATCAGTGTTCTGTCAGCATTAACATAGGCCGATTTAAATCTGCATATTTCTGATATTCATCCCAGGGCGTTATTTAATTTTATGAAGGCCATTTTTTTTTATCTTATTAAATGTATGCATCATCTTACATGGTAAATTCTTTTGAATACATTTGATTAATACATTTAGTTATAATAGTAAAGACACTATAGGCTGTTACCAATAAAATTAAATAATTTAAACTGCAAAAAATACAGCTGCAATAAATAATGTTATAAGATTTATGTTCTAAATAAAACATGCAATCATACTTTTAAACATGAAACTAAACCGCCAATAGGGGGCAGCAAATGATCGTCTTCATAAGTGAGTTATTGAGTTGTTCATTCAAATGATTTATTCAAAAGGTAAAGTTATGCATATAACTACTGTTCCCAGAAGGAGGGAAACGAGGTACAACACATGACTATGGGATATCGCGCTCTAGCGCCATCTGCTGAAGACACCTTTATTCACGCCTGAAAGGCCAAAGACGCATGACGACGTGGTCGGGGTCACCTGCCCACAACATATAAATGCGGTCGTATGCGTCATCCCCTTTGTTCAGTTCAGCTCTTCACCGGGCCTCCGACTGTGCGGGAAGTCTCGTTTCCCTCCTTCTGGGAACAGTAGTTATATGCATAACTCAACGTTCCCATTCAGTCGGTTCACTTGGTACAACACATGACTATGGGACATATGTTCACGGCCCGCGAAGTCGCTGAACTAAACGTAAGGGACCACCACCGCCACATATCCCTTTTCCCAGGGAAAAAAAATGGCCTGTGGTTAACACCGGGTAAACCGGACAAAACGTGGGCAGTAATGCCTAGCTGGCATCCGCACAAAATCTCAAAGACATCGCTCAGATAGCGGCTCCCCATGTGCTGAGTTGGAAATCATGACAAAAAGGCAGGTCAGGCAAGTGCATAGCCTACAACTGCCCCATGCACCTGCGTACAACTTGCAAATGGCACAAGCACAAAGCAAGTCTCCTGTCTTCCTCTGAGTCAGAGATTTTACAGGGCAGGCTGCTCGAACGAGAGCGTACTACCAACATGCCTTTTAGGCATATTCACCACGTTTGGCCGCAACACCACCAAGCACAGCTTGGGAGGCACCAATAGTGCATGAGGATCACCAAACGTGCTTCACTGATAACAGTACCAATGACAAGGCTGCATCCTTATATTCAAAGGTTTCTAAAGGCTCAAACATAGGTTTACAACTAGCCTCCAGAGTCCAGACCAACTATCAGGTCATGACGGCACCATTACAGTTTGTAATGGGTCTAAAAACGCAGACCTAAGCTCCAGGTATACTTTGGATGTCTGCGTTCTGCGTACCATCCACGTGACGTAATTATTGTCAACAGGAGGGTCTACAGTGCGCATACCACAGCTTATGAGTGACTTGCACAAAGTTCACTTAGAAACACGCATTCTGAACGTATCTGTACTTAAGCCGGAAACATCCCGTCAGCATGCAGACTTAGACGGACAATGCGCATACAACAGCGCATGTGCAAGAACAACAGAAGTGACAGAAGAGTCACAAATATTATACTGCACGTGTATTGAACTCGGCCATCCGTGTTCATTCGATTGTGGATGAGACACGTCTGGATGTGGAAAATGAATTATACCCGAGCCTTCATGGCCAAAAGAGTATATATTTGAAAAGCTCACACTCTCAAATGTGTGCAAGATGGAGTGGAATGCGAGAGCTCCCCGGCAGTCCATGAACTGTCTGTGTGAAGTAATTATCAACTTCAGAAGAGGTGCACACACAACCACACCTATGCGAGTGACATGAATTATGTAGCACATTTCCCATGTACTATCGTACACTCAAAGCGCTTTACACTTATTTCCGGGGTCTCTCCTCAACCACCAGCAGTGTACAGCATCCCTTTTGGATGAAGCAACGGCAGCCACAGTACAATGGCGCCATTGTGCGCTCACCCCCCACCAGCTAGAGGTGGAGAGGAGGGCCAAAAGCATCTTTCCACTAATGTGGCCAATAAAGTATACTTTGAAAACTCACGGTCTCGACTGTGCTCTTAACGGAGTGAAATATGTAGTATTTCAATATGTAATATGCCCGGAACCTTTTAAGGAACCAAATATGCATGCTTAAGCACAGCAACATTAATGCCCTCGTGAAAACCGAGTCACCCCATAAACTTCCAGTATGGAATGGGGGTGATTTCTTTCTGAGAAGAAACCAGTATCCCCTCAATCAGGCACTGATACGGTGATACAGATCTTCACCTGCACCAAACTTCAAACAAGCACTACTTTGACATAACATGGTGCGCTTCAGAATGCAAGCGGCCTGTTTTGTCGCTATAATCAGATTCTCCTTCTCTCAACATGTAGGTCCTGGAGACCACAGTTCGCGTTAAAGGGTAAAGAATCTGCGTCCTGCCTGGGACAGCCGGTCCCTGCGTAGGGGAAGACACCATGGTGTCCAGCAGTGACATGATACTCGCGTTTGTCGCGTACCCTGTCTTTGCCGGCCAATGAGGGGCCACTACAATCAGTGACAGACCCTCCTGAACCACTCTGTCTAGAGTAGACTGTCAGTATGTTTTGGTTAGAACTGGAGCTTAATCAGCTCCAAGCTTGGAAAGACTGTGTATGATAAATGGTAAATGGACTGCATTTAGCACTTTCAACAGACCCTATGGCCATCCAAAGCACTTTACATGTTGCCTCACATTCAACCATTCATACACCGACGGCGCCATCCAGCCCGTCGGGAGCCCGTTAGGTGTTTTGCTCATGGACACCTCGACACTTGGTCAGGGGGACCCAAGGATTGAACTGCCAACCTTCCGGTTTGTAGACAACCTACATGAACCACTGAGCCACTGCTGCCCAAGAGAAACGTGTACAGTATAGTTTTAGGCCATGCGACAGGACATCCACCCCCAGGGGGCGCTCCTGTCTATTGAGAAGAACAGCGGGCAGCGCGTGTTATTCGTGGACGCAAAAAAAAAAGCCCAGATCTGCTCCACTATTTGAGGGTGCAGGCGGCACTCTCTGACTCGTGGTCCCCCTCTGGACATTAGGTCCGCTCCAATATTCATACGGCCCGGGACCTACACGGCCCGGAGTGCCGCTAAATGCACGCTGGCCCATATCAGGAGCGTCCGTGTCAGTTGCAACAGGGGAAGAGAGCGAGTACCTCCCTGTCTGTTTCTATACGATATTACTGTCATGTTGTCCATTCTGACTAACGCATGTCTGCCCTTTAAGTGCTGAGCAAAGTGTTTTAGTGCCAGAAGAACCGCCTGCAACATCATTTATGTGACACTCTTTCTGGCTGCCGGCCACTCTCCTTACAGAGTTGCTCTGGCACAGAGCTCCCCATTCGTGTAGCGACACATTCGTCATCACCACTATACATGATGTAGCTCTCCCTAGAGGAATCCCATCAGGCAACAGACCGGGGATCCCCAGGGGATCAGAATTTGAACGCACAACGGGATTATTGTCAGTCTGTTTTAATGCCACGCGGCATTCAGACCAGTGCTCGGCGCCCATCTCTGGAACGCATGGAAAAAGAGGAGACAAAGCCGGATGACTGCTATCATCGAGGCCATTTTATTTTTTATTTTTTTATTTAACCTTTATTTTACCAGGAAAGTCCCATTGAGTTACAATAACTCTTCTCCCAGGGAGTCCTGGCCAAGGCTAGCGGCCAAAAGTTTCCAGAAAAAAATAAAATAAACAAAAAAGACAAGACATAAATTACATAATGCACAATACATCACTGATCTCATGCACTACACAACAAGTCATTATACTTAACCTTTAAGGAACACAAACATACAAGTGTTGTTAAGAGGCACCTAATTAAAACAAGTGCACTGTTCAGTCAGAAATGACTTTAAAAGATGTTTAAAAATATTTATAGATGGAAGTGATTCTAGATTTAAGGTGTTTTGAAGTTCATTCCAGATATATGGGTCATATGATGAGAATGCTTTTTTACCAAGGTCTGTTCTTGTTGGTGGAATAGTTAATAATATTTTCTTTGACGACCTTGTCCTGTAAACACTATTTTGGTAAATCAGCAAATTAGAAATATAGGTGGGTAATTTACCCATTAATGCTTTAGCAATAAAAAACAATAAATGGAATTTCCTTCTAAGGGAGAGGGAGGACCACTGTAGTTTCATACAGAATGCAGTGGTGAGTCCTAGCTGCAGCACCTGTAATGAAACGTAAGGCTGAGTGGTATAAAACATCTAGTTTTTTTAATAAAAAAGAGGTAGAGTGCATATATATTAGGTCACCATAATCTAAAACTGATAGAAATGTGCTCTGCACCAACCTTTTCCTTGCGGAGTAAGGAAAGCACTTCTTTAATCTAAAATAAAAACCTAATTTTGGACTGAGTTTTGTTAAAAGTCTAAAAGGCCATGAGCCCCAGCAGTCTCAACATTGTACGAAAACACACTTGTATGCCTCACTGAAACTGACTGTGAACAGCTGTGAACATTTTCGACCCTTCGTACTGACAGCATAGCTGTATTCTGTACTAAATCTATCTCTAACCCAAGATATGAACCCGTTGACACGGAACCAACGGGCTCTTTTTTTGAGATTTATTAAAAACCCAAAGAGCTCGTAGATGGAAAACAAGCGCCTGTGTTTGTAACAATGCTTGTTCCCTGCTTTCTGCGGCCAGGAACAATTCGTCCAAATAGGCGAACACTCATGCCCTGATGACGCAGTAGAGCCAACGCCGCTTCTGTATTCGAGGTACAGGCCGAACGGCAAGTGACATACTGCAAGCATTTTTGAGCTTGACAAAATAACCACTCTAAAGTGTGTACTCAACTGCTGCAAAGGTTTTTTTGTTTTGTTTAGTTTTTTTTTAGGAGGAGGAGGAATTAACGTTGAAATACCTTTTCCTCCATCTTTCCTTGTGGCAAAAACTGAAATTGTCATTTTGCTGAGGATAGCACGGATTTCCCCCTCAGTAGTGGGGACAGTGAGGATTCCCAGGCATCACCTGTGGAACCTTGCTGCAAAATGCATGACCTTGCATATTCCTCCTCTGTTAGTACAGAATATAAGGTTAGCTGCTTCAGTGCATTCTGATTGTTTTGACAAATCAACACATGAGGTCTTGTATGCTCAACATGCTTAAAACTGAACCCGCTATTTTGCATGGTTACTTCTACAAAAGATCGGCAGGCGAGTTTGCACCGCTGATTTTACTGGAGTCAAACAAGCTTCTCTGTATCATGGCAGGTCACTGCTGACAAACTTTTTTGCCACTCTCCAATACAGGCCATACAAGGACCATCACTTCGCTTCCACCCCCCTCGGGGGAATCGCGATCTGCCCTGCCGCTGCTTGAATATTTATATCGTCAGAGCATTTCTCGCCCGCCTCCAGCGAGACCGAATCACCCCGTGAACGCTACACTGACACTCCTCGGTCTACACTCGATCGTCCCAATTTTTTGTGGCCCCTAAACCGGTGATCACCGCCTCTGGATCGGCAACTGAAGACAGGAGCGGGCCTTGTTTGGCCACTGCCCCGCTAAGCGGAACGATAGAGCTGCCGGTAGAGGGCAGCATGCACTGCGGTTGGCGGGATCTAGCCTAGCCGTCTAGGCGCGGACAATTCCAAACATACTGGACAGTGCTCATGAGTATACCATAAACACCCACATGTCATAGGACAGGGCCAAATATTCAGATATTTCTTCTGAAAAGTTTTATTAGCCATTTGTTAGTTGTACTAAACTCAAGCTAAACACTTATCTTGCATGCCTTTTTCTTCAACAAGAATCACCACTGAGGGTTATCGTGTGAATGTGGCTTAAGTTTGAACATTTTTGTTTTGAGAAAAACTTATTAGCCTTTAGTTAGCATAGCTAAACTTGTTGCTAAAAAGCTTTCTCTTTGACCTTCATTTCGTGAACAGAGGTGTCTTCAGCAGATGGCGCTAGAGCGCGATATCCCATAGTCATGTGTTGTACCGAGTGAACCTACTGAATGGGAACGCTGAATCATTCATTAACAAAACACCGCGTTGAGTGTTGCTTTCCTCTGGAACTATTTTCGTCGGTGAAATCATGGGTGAAATGGAACAAAAAAGGTTGTTTGGATCTAAAATTTAAGTAATTTAATATTAATTAGGCTACTTTGAACTAGGCTACACCATTCATGCTACACAATTCACGATTGCAAAGTCGACTTGTGTTATTAACAATATCATGAATCATAAATATTGTTGAAGAAATTTTTATAATTTATGTTTGAGTTCACACAAGAAGTCAACATCTGTTTCTGCCATAATAAAACACCATAAGACAGTGTCTTTTGAAACCCAGGGGGTAGGGACGGGAACCCTAGTTTGAGAGTTTTCCCTCATCAGAGGTGTCGGCTAATCTAAATTAGATCTAAGACCACTGTTTGTTGCTTTTCATTTAAATGAGTTCTAAGACAGAAGGGGGGCCATGTATGTGTGTGTGTGTTTCTTACTTTCCCTCTGTAGGTACAGGGACCATTGTGTCCCATGACAAAAGGGTTGGGGGGGGAGACATTTGTTTCATCTCTCCTTTTGTTTTTTGTAAAACACTGACACAGGTATAAAAGCTTGGACCTTTCTTTGTTTCCCCAGTTCACACTCGACGCAGGCATTGCCTGGTTGATTGTGGATTCATTCTTGCAAGGATTAAAGCTTTATAAAGACACGATTGGCTAAGGTTTGTCTCTTATTCAGAAATGCAACGGATTTAATATAATTTTGCCTAAACAATATCAACAACTACAAAAAACTCAGTTTTACCCCAGTATGTTTCTTCTGTGAGTTTATATTGTTGCTCAATTGTTTTGATCTCCACGAATGTCTCTCACTAAGAGACGGGCAGCGCGAGCCTCAACGCGACTTTGTTAGGCAGATACACTCATCAATCGCTGTTTAAATTGAATATAATAATAACAACAAAAATCTGAATCATTCTTGCACTTCTGGTTATTTTATTATTTTATTTGTCCCAGACAAAGAATGTCAAGCCCTTGGCTTACAGACAGCCCTGTATTCCCCTGTGAATATGGTTTGTCTTTATGTATATTCATAGGCAGTGAGCAACGGGCATTCAATAAAAATAAATAACTACGTTAATGCGTAATAAAATAATTGTCAGCGTTAATTAATTAATGCGTTAACACGATAATAATGCGTTAACTTGCCCTGCCCTAGTCAGAAATTATTGGGTCTTGAATTACCGGGAAATAACATTTTGTTTTTTGGTTTACATAACATAGACATAGTTGAGTATTGACAATGTACAGAGTGTAAGAAAGAAACAAAACAAAAAAATCATAATAAATAACCAGATCTTTTTAATAAAGTCTTATACTTTACTTGTTGTGGCAAGCAGCGAGGCAGGGACCATGAGAGCGGGCCTGTGGCGAGTGATAATGAGCGCCAGCTGCGCAACACACCAGTCTCGTCTTCCACTGTCTTTGCTCCTCCTTTTATACTCCCGTCACTCCGCCATTGTGAGACGAGACCGGTGTGTTGCGCAGCTGGTGCTCATTATCACTTGCCACTGGCCCACTCTCATGGTCCCTCGCCTCGCTACTTGCCACACTTGTCACTGCATGAAAAGTGGGATTTTCGTCAGTAAGCGGCACTGTAGATTGTCGTGGAAGATCAGGTATACGACTGTACACGGCAGTTTGCAGGTGACACCGAAAACTGCCGTGAATTGTCAGAAATTGACGTGGGCCTTGCTTGGCAGTTGTCCCCCCCAAGACCCCCCTTCCCTTAACTCCAGGGGAGGCTTTAACATGTAAATGAACATGCTGTGAGCTATACAAATGCAAATCAGGGTAGCAGGAGTTTTAACCCATGTGACATTTAAAAGGTATTAACTTCCTTCTAAAAAAATCTCTTAGATAGATCAGGCTCAGTATAGCCTAATTGTAAAATCATAAACTTAAGCTTGAATTTATATATTTGATGAAAGTATTCTAGATTATTTATTGTGTGTCATTTGCAATCAGTCCCTGTGAATTCAGTGCGACTCGCAATTTTGTCCAATCACCGCAACTTTTACCAATCATTGCGGTCTCCTGTTAATAAGCGGCGTCATACATCAGCAAACTTTATATATCATATATCATTGCCTGTCAAAATTAACGTGTTAACGCAAATTAATTTTAAGGGCACTACATATATATATATATATATATATATATATATATATATATATATATATATATACATGTGTGTGTGTGTGTGTGTATATATATATATATATATATATATATATATATATATATATATATATATATATATATACATATATATATACACACATATATATATATATATACACGTATTATACATTGACATTAACTTTTTTGCTCACCGGCCACCGTGGCTAGTGGTTTTCCAAAGTTACTAGCCACTCAGCATTTTCACTGGCCACAATTTTGCTATTTGGAAATTACATTGTATATGTTTAAAGTTGATTTTGGCATATATAAATTACTTGATTTTGAATCATTTTACTTTATTTAGAAGATTTAAAACCCTTTCAAACTTTCAAATGCAGAATGACCCCCCAAATCTTGTATATCAGCTGGGATGTGCAGGTGGGCAAGGGGTGGGCAATATAATAGATTATAATAGAATATAATAGGCTAATATGAGAAAGGTAATATGACAGGCTATGAGTTATTTTAGTTAGGATATATATATATATATATATATATATATATATATATATATATATATATATATATATATATATATATATATATTAAAAAATACCCTAAGCAAATTACAAAAACAATACTTATTAAAAATAAAAATTCCGATACTAATACGACACAATGTAATTTATTGAATGTAATTGTCATTGGATACGACTTTCATCGAAAAGAATGTAACAAAATGTGGGCGTGGTCTGTGTTGTGAAATGAAACCACATTAAAAATTCCCTTAAACTGCGTTTGAAACATACAGCAAAGCAGCGACAGAGGAAAACACAGAGCCTGATATTATGCAAACATTTACCAATAATGTGGAAAGCGTTTTAAATCTGTTCAGTGGAAAATCAGCTGTGACGAATCTGTCCTCGTCTAACATCTGCTGTAAATCCAGGTAAAACTAGCTGCGTGCACGCGCCCGTCCCCAGATAACATGATCCCCAGTTGATCCGTAACACCGGCGGGAAGAAACAGCTGAATGCAATCAGTGGGCTATCTCGTCAGCTTGCTCAGTTTGCTGCCGATTTTAACGAGCAGTTCACTTTAGTAATCTCCAGGTTGCTGTCCATAGATGATAGGTTGCTTGCTTTGGAGTCGAAAAACTGTGTGGAAGATACTAACTTTAAGAAGAGAAGACGAGTGCCTAAGAGAAGACCAGTCCTAAGATTGCGGTAAGACTGTTATCTAAGCTAAAGTAACCTAAAGCAAAGCTTTTTAAGTAGCACAAGCTGAAATTAGCCTTGTAAAAGAACAAATGTAAGTTGCTTTATAAAAGTGTTTTCTTTTTCTGGTCATTTTACAGGAAGCAGTACGCCTTACAACTTCGTCATAACACTCATTTAATTGTTTTCCAGCTGCATGTAAGACATAGAGACAGTACGCAGGAGCTTCAGGTACAAACATCCAGTTCTTGCATCGCAAGCAGAAGCTGTGAAGAGTTCAGCTCGGAGTCGATTGAGAAGAAAGAGGGTAAGATTTATTAGATTAGATCCGTTTTTGGTCAGTGTGGCTATTTTTCAGGTGCATTTTACGCAGTACATCGCGCAATACTGATTGTCTTTATTGTTTGTTTGTACAGCTGCTACAAGCAAGAAAGAGTGTGTTAGCTGAGGATGAGGTGGGCCTTTGGAAGTGCGCTACCATAGACCTGATGTCTGATGAGGAAGACGGCATCGTTCACGCGGTGTCTGGATGGACTGTTTGACCAGCCAGGAGCTCGCCGAGCTCTGTGCCACGCTGCAATCGAGATTAGAGGCGATTCCAAAGAACAGGGCAACGCACGACAGACGTCTGAAAAATGGACTGAAAACAGACAGAATGGCGCTAGTTACCTACAGCTCTGAAGCGGAAAACAGAGACTTCATGGTGCTGTAGGATTTTGGGCTTCTCTTGAGCTTCCTATTGTTGTGTGGGCAGATCTCACACGTTTTGCATTTGGTTGTGTGTTTGTGTTTGTTCTAATAAAGCTCTTTCTTTGAATAAACTGCACGTCCCTGGCATATTTTCCTTTCCTCAATAAATGAATGTCCTTGATGGTTATAATAGCGTAATCCATAGGATAACACTGACATGAATATAAAACATAATAGCATATCACATGAATATGAATATATACAATTAAAAAATAATATGCAAATCATAATTTTATATATATATATATATATATTTGTGTAAAATTATTATAATTTGGGGGTTTAAATTTATTAATTTATTACCCAGGTTGACCAATAGTAACAGATCTGCCAACCAATCACGAGTGATATTTCTTGTTTCAATGTAGTAGTTTCAACCAATACTGAGTGAGGAAATTCAAGCCATTCCGGCAAGGCGCCGCCCAGAGCTGCTATTCATATGCTAATTAGAGCCATTAGCGCCGGCGCCAGCATGCCTCCGCAAGCTCCACATACGTCATGGTTCGTTTCCGTCAATATGTGGCACAGACGAACGCGACGTTCACAGGCTGTAAACTGACGTTAATTGTCGAAAATCAGGGAGATTTCCGGCCGTTTACGGGGACGAAAATCCCACTTTTCATGCAGTGTGTATTGTTAGGTTGTTGGTTTTCATGTAAACCTGGACAACTGGTACGTTTTACATTTGTATACTGTATTCTTTATTTTATTCGACATGCTTTTTGTTGATTTTAAACTGTTTTCAGCTGGAAAAGCAATATATAAATTAAACGAAATATTATTCACAGTGAAAGATGTGTCAATATTTTTTGCTTCAGTCTGTTCCTGCAATATCACCATAATGTACCTGTCTTTGAAGTCATCCAGATTCTTCTTGTTGATTTCTGCTTGACATCTGGGAGACATAAATGTAGAATTATTTGTAATTTTTTCAACAAGAATACTCTAAATTATCAGTGTTTTTGTCAACATGTCACATATGCGTTGCTGAATTCCATCTGTAATGCTGAAACTGATCAAATCAAAAGGGACTAATTATTTTAACAAGACCATCAATAATTGATGTAATACATCCGGAAAAGACTTTGTTCAGTTTTCAGTCTCATCTATTTTAAATATGGTTGTGTATCTTTGCATAAGGACACTAGATAATTAACAAAACTGGACCAGGTGTGGAACTAATGAGTAACTACAGGAATATACAAACAGTGAAACCAAAAGTTAAAGCACAATGAAAGCCTGGTAAAGCCGTAAGGATGGTGGTCCCAGGTGGAGATGAGGGAAGGAGAAGCCTAGGTCAACAGGCCAAGGTGGAGTTATGTTTTCTGGCGTAGGCATTCCAGGAGGTTCATTTTGTCTGTTATAGGCATTTGAGGTGGCTGGCTGGGCCAGAAGGGGGCTGTCCTCCTTAGCAGGGCAGATGGTAAACACACCCGTAGTTCAGCAGTACCCACAACAAAAATACAGTTAATGTCCCAAAAGGACCCTCGTTTGGAATGGTTGACTTAGTCCACTTGTTTAAACTGGTTAACTGGAAGTTTCAATCTTATTGAAAGTCCCAATTTTACATATTTCTTTGTCTGAGAATGGATTAATTTATTTTACTGTGAACTCAAACAGAACCTTCTGAAGTTTGGATGTGTTCCTTAAGATTTATACTTGGATGTTTTAGAATTCCAGATGAAAGTTTGTCTATATGTAACAATACCTAAGCAAGCCAATTATTACAAGATTATTATAACAATGTGCAAGCACACAGGCAAAACAAGAACAGGGAAAACAAAACCATAACAATGAAACTTAATAAACTCGTAACATCATGTCTTTCAGTTGGACTTTTATGTTTAGTTTGTATTTGAATCATTTCCTGTTTGCATTTGTCATTTTGTAGTCCCCTTGTAATTCACCTTGTATATAAATACCCTTGTGTTTTGTCAGCCATTATTGTTTGTACCTCTGTATTGGATGTATCCAATCTTCCTTTTCCTGATCGTTCCTTTTCCTTTCATTTAATTTGCCAGTGCACAGTTTAATTTGGCATGCAATGATTGCAACAGGTGCTCATGCCACGCCACGCGGGTATAAATGAGAGATAGGTGATTGCATCAGATTATCTTTTTTGCTGACGAGCCGAGTAGGTAGCCTGGCACCCCGGCAGGGACAGAGGACATGGCGGCGGGACGTGGCGTCTCCGTTCCCTCCTTCAGGGAACGAGGGTTACATACATAACCGAGACGTTCCCATTCAGTCTGTCACTCTTGACGCCACGTTGGAGTTACCTCGAATAGGAATCCCTACCAAAGCGCCATGGACTCTGCCCCCTTCCAGTGCCCTGTGTGAGCCACCTGAGCTCTCTTACCTGATGAGACGGGGCTCACACAGAGAAGTCCATCACTGCGGTTCCGCCTGACCCGTTCAGTGACACTGGGTACACTGGGAAAGCGTGCCCGAGGGGGCCGCTATGGAACCACATCATACCGGGAGGAGTTATGTGGATACAGAGCTGAGCCATAACCCGCCGCCATGAGGGGGGCTCAATCCCAAGAAGGGAGGGCTCTACTAAGGGAAAGACACAGGCTTTGAGAAGCAACCGTGGAATAAATGTAGGATCCCAGAGGGGTCACTCACGTGGCCCAAGCCAATACCGGTTCTCAAGGATTCAGCGGCAAGAGGTCTGGTGCCGGGCACTCCGCCACATCCGGCACTGAGGGCGGTGGTCATCTAAGTGCTTCTACCCGTTTGAGGTGAGAACACAGGAGGAGACCGGCTCCACACGTAGGCTATAGAACCTAGTAAACATGTTGGGTGTCACCCAGCCCGTAGCTCTACAGATGTCTGACAGCGAAGTGCCACGTGCCAGCGCCCAGGAGGATGCAACACTTCTAGTAGAGTGTGCTCGCACCCTGAGCAGACAGGGCACACATTGTGCTTTGTAAGTCAAGGTGATGGCATCTACTATCCAGTGGGCCATCCTCTGCTTAGAGACAACCTTTCCCTTCTGCTGGCCTCCGTGACAGACAAAGAGCTGATCTGAGGTCCTGAAGCTTTGGGTTCTGTCCACGTAGATCCGCAGAGCGCGGACGGGACAGAGCAAAGCTAGGCCTGGGTCTGCCTCCTCCAAAGGCAGTGCTTGCAGGTTTACCACCTGGTCCCTGAAGGGGGTCGTGGGAACCTTGGGCACATAGCCAGGCCGGGGTCTCAACACCACGTGGGCGTCACCCGGCCCAAACTCTAGGCACGATTTGTCAACCAAAAGTGCCTGCAGGTCCCCTACCCTCCAGACGGAGGCCAATGCAGCCAACAGCAAAGTCTTCATGGACAGAATCTTCAGCTCTGCTGACTGTAAGGGCTCAAATGGGGCATTCTGAAGTGCTAGGAGCACCAGAGCAAGATCCCAAGATGGTATAGTAGGTTGTGTTTCCCAACTGACTTGCCTACTACATGGTCGTGATAAGCGGAAATAGCAGCAACGTAAACTTTGAGTGTGGAGGGCGACAGCCTGAGCTCAAACCCTTGCTGCAGGAAGGAAAGCACTGACGCGATCGAACATCTTCGGGGGTCTTCTCGGCGGGAAGAACACCAATCGACGAACAGGTTCCACTTCAAGGCATAGGCCTGTCTTGTAGACGGTGCTCTAGCCGAAGTGATGGTGTTAACTACCTCTTGGGGTAAGTCACCTAGAACCTCCACGTCCCGTCCAGGGACCAGACATGAAGTTTCCAGAGGTCTGGACACGTGAGTCAGAAGATCCTTCCTCAGAGGGCTCGGCCAAGGATGGGCTGTTGCGAGAAGCATGAGTTCTGGGAACCAAGTCCGAGCATGAGTTCTGGGAACCAATACGGGGCCACCAGCAGGACCTGCTCCTCGTCCTCCCTGATCTTGCACAGTGTCTGTGCAAGTGGGCTCATTGAGGGAAACGCATGTTTGCGCAGGCCCCGGGGCCAGCTGTGTGTGAGTGCATCCGTGCCGAGTGTGCCCTCGGTCAGCGAATAAACCCACCAGCAGTGGGACGTTTCTGGGGAAGCAAACAGGTCGACCTGTGCCACCCCGAACTGAACCCAGATCAGCTGGACCACCTGGGGGTGGAGCCACCACTCTCCCGGGAGCGCAGCTTGTGACAGCTCATCTGACACACGGTTGTGCACACCAGGGACACGAATGGCCCGAAGCGAACTTAGACACTTCTGACTCCAGAGAAGGAGATGGCGGGCGAGTTGCGACATGCGACGGAGCGTAGACCACCTTGACGGTTGATGTACGCAATGGTCGCAGTGTTGTCTGTACGGATCGTTACATCTTTGCTCCGTAACCGGCCTTTGAGGCTAGCAGTCCGCTTGACCGAATCCAACTGCATACCGAGAAAAGAGATCCTCTACACGGGGGCCAGTTTGCTCTTTTCCCAGTTGACCCGAAGACCCAACTGGCTAAGGTGTCTGAGCACCATGTCCCTGCGTTCGCACAACTGCTCCTGAGACTGTGCCAGTCGTCGAGATGGTTGAGAATGCGAACACACTGTTCTCTCATGGGCACAAGGGCCCCCTCTGTGACCTTCGTAAAGACCCGGGGGGACAGGGCCAGTCCGAAGGGTAGAACTTTGTACTGATATGCTCGCCCCTCGAACGCAAAACTCGGGGGAGAATCGAGACATGAAAGTACGCGTCCTTCAGGTCGATCGCTGCAAACCAATCTTGGGGACGGATGCACTCAAAAATGCTTTTCTGCGTGAGCATCCTGAACAGTAACTTGTGAAGGCTCTGATTAAGAACTCGCAGGTCCAAGATCGGCCGTAACCCACCAGTCTTCTTGGGTACAATGAAGTATGGGCTGTAGAAGCCTGTCCTCTTATCGGCTGGAGGGACCAGCTCTATCGTGTCCTTCACCAGTAGGACTGCTATCTCCGGCGTTTGTGTGTGGTCCGGCGTTTGACCGACCCCAACTCTCCGAGCCCCCTGGGGACCCGGAGATGAAGGAAACTGCTCTTTTATTGAAAAATTGGGTACCGCTGGGTATTCTCCTCCAGGGGATGGAGCGGTGCGGTCACCATCTCCTGAAGAACAGTCCTCATCTCCGGTCGCCCATCTCAGGACCGCTTCTCCTTGCCTTTGCCCCTCTTCGGGGCGGCCTGGAGGGCGACGTGGCCAGCTTGCACCCGACTCCACGACGCCGCTTATGTGGAAGCTGCTGCTGCAACAAGGGAGCGAGGCGCTGCCGGCGGCGGGGTGGAAGCAGCAGCTGACTGCCGCAGCATGATGTGACTGATGGCCTCAGTCTGCTTCTGTGCGGCCGAGAACTGCTGGGTGAAGTTCTGGACCGCGTCGCCGAAGAGGCCGGTCTGAGACACGGGGGCATTAAGGAACCTGATCTTGTCGGTATCTCTCATGTCCGCCAGACACAGCTCTCCTGGACCACCCGCAGTAAGAACATGAGTCATACATCAGTGCTGCCTCAATGTACTGAACGCCCAACGCCACACAGATAGAATGTCATCTTTAAAAAGACGCAAGCTGTGTTGCTCTTTTAGAAGGACGCTCTCCTTGGCGCTGAAATACGCAGGGGGTGGGGCCGCGGCAACAAAGACAGGGAATAGTGCAGCCCGTTGTGCGCGCTCTTACACAGGACGCTCTCAACAGCCGTGAGTACGGCTTTTTAGCGCTCTCCACCTAGCGCACCGAACCAGCTGTGAAAACAGCCTTTGTGGTTGCTCTTAAAGGGGTGGAAAGATGAATCTGTATTTAAACTGGGTCATTAATGTAGTAGAAATGTGAAATTATTTTTGAATTTTGTGCCTTCTAGACTGAGAAAAGACCGAAAATGTATTGGTCTCATGGGGATGAAATTCTACAATTCCCAGAATGCTTTGCTACCCAGTGAGGCCATTCCCAAAGCCACAACTACTGGATTACAGTGAATTAAATACAATTCAATACAATTAAATACTGAATGTGTCTGTTCCTGGTCTGTTCAATATAACGATCAAGTTGCCACGTGAGTCTCTCAGCACTAATTCAGATTAGGAGTCAGATTACATTTAACGTCATAAATGAGCTAATGAGCTCTCGTGATGAGAGCTGAGGAAATCGCGAACACATTCGCGGCATACATTCACAACGCATGTTCAGTCTGCCGCGTTTTCAGTTCATGCCTTTGGAAGCTTAACTTTCATAGAAATTAATTTAAGAAGTTAAAACACTTACATTGCTAAGCATCCGTTTAAATGAATGCCTGCAGCTGTGAGCTGTGTTGTGAGTGTGATCTCCAATCTCCTATGTGCAGGTTGAAAACATGAGGAAATGGCTCCCTCTGCTGGCTGTTGTCTTTAGCCTCTGGCCAAACATTCCAAATATTATCAATTTACATCACGGGAGGAATTTTTCCAGAAATAAAATGCATAAATCTCTCGTCTCAGGGGGAATGAGGGGGGAAGCACAATCATTTGAATATACTCCAGGGTTTCTACTGATACAAAGCCATATGCTAATCGCTGAAGTAACCCTTTAAAGACAACGAAGAGAGATGATCCGAAGAACACACGACCCGCTGCTGTGTCGTCACACCAACACCGACTGAAGAGATCTCTTCCAAAAGGCAGGCTCTTTCTCAGTCGAACTGCAAAGTGAGGAGTGATATCTGGCATAACCATATACCACTCGGCTCCGAAGAAAAAGGATAATCTGATGCAATCACCTGTGTCTCATTTATACCCGCGTGGCGTGGCATGAGTCCCTGGTGCAATCATTACATGCCAATGTGCATTGGCTCGTTTAGTTAGATTCAAAGAAGATTGGCTCTCGCAAGCGAGATTCCTATTTGTCGTTAACTCCGACGTGGCGTTGAGAGTGACCGACAGAATGGGAACTGTATTTGGACTAACAAGGAAGTTTTGAGTTCTTAAAAAATATAAATTTCTATCCAGCCACTGAATCACAACCTCATGTCATTGAATATTGAGAGAAACTTCACATCTAATGATGTAAAGGAAATAATTACCTTAATTCATCACACCTCTTCTTGTAATCTTCAATGACATGCTCTCTACAATGCAAAGCAAAATCACTTCCATCAGTAGATAATACATTTTGTTTAGGTTTTCATACACTTTGTACTTGTTCACTTGTGCTGTTTACAGTATAATACGCCAATAACCTTTCACATTACTATAATAATTATATTATTTTTAATTAGAAAATGTTATGCCATTGTCTAACCAACATTTCTGATATTGTTTTCACATCTTGTCTCAGTTGAAGCTATCGATTAAGGCACATCAAGAGTTTTTGGAAATTACAGAAGTCAAAAATGTTACAAACTTACTTTTCCACAATTTCAAGCTTTAATGAACTGCAATTTTTGCAGTTTGACCTACCAAGCAAAACAAAAAGCAAAATGAAAACAGACATCATTATGTACAATGTTTTAAAACATCATTTTATAACAATTTACTTCATTATATATGAATTATATATCATTATATAATATATGTTAACACAATGAAATATATAATTTTATTAAAGGTGCCCTAGAATGATTTTTTTTAAATTAACCTTGCCATAGTTAAATAATAAGAGTTCAGTTCATGGACATCATATACAGTGAGTCTCAAACACCATTGCCTCCTCCTTCATATGTAAATCTTGTTTGTGAAAAACACCATGGAAAAACAAGCGATTCTCAATGCCAACTGTGATGCAATTGCTGGGATCATTAATATGTACGCCCATAACATTTGCATGCCAACCAGTGTTCATTGTCAGGCAGAACTGCGCAGCCGTCGGGAGTTCAGCAGGTAGACAAGTGTCACGCGAGGATAGCAAAAACGGCAGATCATGGAAATAAATGTTATGATCCAGGCTGTGCAGGGGACGTGAGGACTTTTCATAGCCATCCCACAGATAAGCAATATCAACAGTCATGGTTGATGTTTATTTACAATTGGATACCGCAACAATGTAATTCAAAATTGTTCGTTCGCTCTGCCCCTTTCACCACAGAGTTTTTCTAACCTGGGGCAATATCAAGCAGGATTCGCTCAGCATCTAAAACTGAAGAAAAGGCCGATTCCAACCATATTCCTGCAAGCAGAAAGTAGCGATTTGATCTTCTTGACTGTCTCGACCCCATTTCTGGCTTTAAAAAGGTGACATGACCAATCATTGCAGAGAACCATTAATTAGTAAATCACGCTCAATGACTGAATGTCTCATTAGCCAAATCATTAGTACCACAACAACATACATGCACAAGTATACACACATTTTAGATACACAATACATATATTTAAATATCAATACACACTTGAATGGTTACATTAACACATAATTATTCTTCAATACACATTATAACATCACATTAAATAATGCTTTATCATTCATACCCATAGGTGATAGAGTATGCAGAGTAAAAATCCAAAACAACTCATGTCTCTTCACACTGATGGGGTTTATACACGAGCCTACGCTATGCAGGATCCCTTAACCGCAGTGTCTATTCACACTAAGTGCAAATAGCATGCCTTGTTGGCAAGTGCTATTTGCACTAGCTCCACCTAACAATGCCTGGCTGTGCTAAACAACATTTTTAAACAAACAAATTAACAAAATGTTTAATAATAATGAAATCATGAATATTATAAATATTGTAAATAAATACTTAGAAGTTTATGACTTCTAAAAAACTCTACACTCTGAATATATATATTTTTTATGTTAGCTACCTTATTTAAGGGCTAACTGCAAAGCAAAACTGTGTCTGATACCGGTGCGGGTTTGACAAGGGGAAACACGGGTCCAACACGGGTTTAAAACAGTCACGTGCAAACATAAAAATATAGGCATATTTTTAGGAACACATCTACATTGCCTGTATTTCAAGTTAATAAAATAATTTCAAAACAATATCAGGTTCTTTGTGCTCGCGCCGCCGCACGCCCTCCCAGGATTCTCTCACTTTAAAAAAAATCACAATCGCGTAATTGTAGCAGGTGGGGTGCAGATTTTAATTAGTAGGGGTGTAACGATTCGTTTAACAACGATTCGATTCGTATCACGATTTGAGGTTGTCGAGACGATTTAAGGACGATATTGGTTCATTTAGAACGATATGATCCAAAACGATTTAGTGACTTGAAAACAATTCAGTAACTTTTAAGCCAAAAATTTAAATGAGTGAGACTGTTTTATTTCAACCGAATCGAATCGTTGTTAAAACAAATCGTTACACCCCTATTAATTAGTGCTCCTGTCGGAAAACAGGTCGGATGCGGTTTAACGCACTGTGGGTACGGGCAGGTGCGGATTTGAAAAATAGGACCCATGCAGGACTCTGGTGTAAATATAATCTATCGCTAATAAAATATGTTTTATTCACTGAGTGTAAATAGGATATAATCGTGTGCTTCATCCTTATGTCATCGCACGATGAAACACCGCCTCTACAGAATAATAAGCACGTGTAATTCAGTAGCCTCGACCACCGAATCATCGGATAACGCTAGCCAGCTAGCCAGCAGCAATAAACACACTGAAGAAGATAGCAAGATGTTGTGGAAGAACACAGTTGCTGCATAAGTGTGGCACGCCCATCAAAACCCAGCGTTCAGAAGACAGCCTCAAAACCAGTGTGGAAAAAAGCCTATTACTTATTATTTATGATGTTTTTGAATGTTAAAACCACACAAACGTCATTAGTATAATTTTTTTTTTTAAAGCCAGTTCATGACACCTTTAATATTGGCATGCTTCGCCTCCAAAAAACAAATCTGAAAAACTTTCTTTGTATGGGCAGAATTTCTATATGAACGTAGGTACCCTTCAGATCTAGCGTGACAAACTAATTCTGAGATTTGATTTGAGACACAACGAGGTTAAACATTAACACATTGTACCTGTATAGCAGTAGAGCCCTGTTTCAAGTGCTACCCCTGGCCTGCGAAAGGTGATTGGGTATGTGACGAGCAGGGTGGGGCCATGGGAGTGGAACAAGGCAGGTGGACCAAAGGCTAAAGCCTAGTTCACACTGCCCGATTTTTGCCCCGATTTTGAGTCGCCGACAGGTTTTGTGAAATCGCCGACAAATACCGAGATCACAGGCAAATCGGTGCTCATGCACGCGAGTGACAATCACGCAGTATGAATAATCAAAGACGCGATCAGAGAGAATCGCAGACGAGTCGCCGACGCCGGTGAGATATTTGGCATGCTAAATATCTGGACCTATTGCGATTGAAACTCCTGCTGTGTGAACTGCGTTCTGACTGAAAATTACACCGACAGCCAATAAAAGAGTGAGATACAGGGCAGCAGGACGTTCAGGGGGGAGTTATAGAGCAGAATATCAGTATTTTAATAGATATATTTACAATTCTATCAAACAGAAACAAAGGCCAAACATTTGCACATCCAGCCACAGCAGCAGCACATTACAAAATTATTTATTTACCTCAAACTGTCTTTGCAGAACACAATCCTGGCTCCCTCTGTCTCTCCAACAATTTCTTCCGCCATAATCTTTTTTCTTTTTCTCCACAAATCAGCGCACATACAATTTGAAGCAAACGTTGTGCAGTTTATCATTTTTAATAACAATTCAAAGTGTCGCGCGAGAACTCCGGTCTGACGCACGTGTGATCTCGCGTTGTTTACTTGTCACATCGTACGTGTGTTTGGGAAACGTAGTTTGCGCACCGGAGATAGAGAGAGTTGTCGGCGATTCTTCCTCTTGTTCAGTCATGCAGTGTGAACTCCTCTGTCGTCAAACCATCGGTCAGTGTGAACACAGCAGTGACTGAATGATACCCCAGATAGTCATGCAGTGTGAAAAGAGCAGTGATCCGACGAGTTCGTGCAGTCTGAACTAGGCTTTAGTGACATCTAAGAATCACACCAGTCTTCAATAACACTCAGGAGCTCCAGAAGGATATGAGGAGGAGGAACAATAGTGGAAGATGAGAAAGGACCAGGTCTGAAACATTTAAAGGTCCCGTTTTTTGTGTGTTTTTGAAGCTTTGATTGTGTTTACAGTGTGCAATATAACATGAGTTCATGTTTTGCGTGTAAAAAAACAGTATTTTTCTGCTGTTTCCTCTGTCCTAAAAACAGCCTGATGATTTCCTATGTTCTATGAAGTCCCTCCTTGTTCTATGAAGTCCCTCCTTCAGAAATACGTAACGAGTTCTGATTGGGCCAGCGCTTCCCGTGTTGTGATTGGACAGCAGCTTAGCGCACGTTGCCCGGAAAGGTCCCGCCTCTTACCATAACGTGAAGATGCACACGCTCAATATCCGCTGTTCTCCACGTGAGAGAGCAACGAGACCACGCCCCCTTTTTTGCATATTCCTGTGGGCGGAGGGTTAGTAAACAAACGGTTCTAGTGACGTCATCACAGCAGGAAGTGCAGGGGTGTAGTCCAAACCGGCCATTCGCTGTAGGCTTTGAAAGGGAACTTCTGTTGAATAAAATATCTCGCTTGGCATTGAACTTTGAGCTTATAAATTTATAAATATAAAGCCATAAATTTACAGGTATTATTTATGCTCTAACAGCAACGTTACACACTAACTAAAGTTTGAAAGATTGGATCGCGAAGAACAGGACCTTTAAATTTACGTTTATGCAGCATTCAGCCATGAAACGGCTGCTGATTGCTTTTATTTCATTTTTCTTTTTCTTTTTTTATCTTACGATTAAAGTTTATGTTGATCATTTGCCAGTTCCTTTCTCCTTCTTCCCTGAATTATGATCTACGTTACAATTGTATTTGACACTTGCTTCAGACGGCGCTGCACACTGAATGTGTTCCCATAATGTCAAAAACCGTGACACAGCATTCTGTGTCCCTTCAAAGGATCCACTGTCCTCCATTGTGATGGATGATTTATTGAATATTCACAATTAATGTATTGTAGTTTATTGGTTCTAAATAAATATTGTTAATACTTTGGTCCATGAGCATATGTGACCCATCACGGAAACCAGGGACACAATCGGCAGCTCTACTTTCGAGCACTTTTTTTTTAATTATGTGATTTTCGCTTTTTTGCAGAATCTGTTAGTTGAAATCACGAAGAAGCCCCTCCGTGTTTGAGATGGCATTAATGGTATATTTAAAAGCGTATATTCTGAGGTTGAAATCGCCTTGTTTTGTCTGTGTGTATTTCCATACTGGCTTTTGTTTTTGCCCCGCCCTCCAAGGGACGCGAGGCTAATTATTTATGCAGCGCTCTGGCTGGCTGTAGAGATGATCTGAGCGACGATGAAAGCGGCAAAATAAGACTGAATAATACCCTAAACTACAACTGAGCGAAGATGAAGAAGAGGAAGAATGTATCAGACTGGCGTCAGACGAGTTGGACCGTAAGAAATCAGAGGCTATCGATAGTAACATTTGACGGGGATAAAGACAGAGAAATGGCTCAAATCTGTAACTGAGACTATAGGGTTAGGGGTAAGGCGCAGGTCATCAAGTTTTGACTCAACTCGATCAGAGGATCGAATCTGCCTTTTGCCACACTCTCTCTACTCCCTTTTCCCATCACATATCAGATCGGAAAGGCATTGATTTTCAAAAAGAATTGAGAAAATGTTAGAAAAGTGGAAATAAAGCATCTAACGTGTTTATTAATAAGTGTTTCTCGGTTAGAGAGTGTGGCAAAAGGCGGATTCGAACCACTGATCATTTTGCGTCAAAACTTAATGACATGCGCCCAGTGGTGTAGTCTAGATTTTTGTAGTGAGTATACTGTGATGCCCCCCCCCAAACCAGCCTCATACGCACCCATCCCAGAGCAACACACAACAGACACCACCACACTTACTAATGCATAAAGTATGCATCTACATGTAATTGAGAGCTTTATTAAAGACTGATTATGTAAAATTACTAAGTAAGAAGAGCATTTTTTGCAGTGTGTGTTTACTGCAGTTCCATGTCGCGCATGCGTTCATATGCATATTCAGTAGTTAAAGCTTGCCGCCAAAACGTAACGTTATTTCTAAACCATCTATTAATAAGCTAACTAGGGATGCACCGATACCATTTTTTCTGAACCGATCGGATCCGATATTAAAAATTCTGAGTATCGGCCGATACAGATACTAAACCAATCCGATACCAATGCAGTTTTGTTTAAAAATTCTATGTAGAATTTCTAAACCTTAGTGTGTTGGATTGAAAATCACTCTTTTGTGAGTTAAAAACAATCAACTAAATACAGACTTCATTATTAAGAAAATCAACAAATAAAAAAATAAAAATAAAATCACAATCTATGACAAAAATAGCCTACTACTATATAGATGGTGAATAAATTAGATTAGTGATTAATTCAGCAGCAAAGGTTACAAAATGACGAGTGCACAATAATTGTATAAAATCTAAACATTTAGTGGGGAAAACTATCGGAAAACTAACACAGCCTATCGGAAAAAACTTTCCCGCCGTCCTCCCGTATTCATATTTTCCCGTAAATCTCCCGTATTGTAACCTGCGTTATTAAAAAATAATAATACCGGAGTAAAAAAACAAAAAAACATTTCCAATCTGAGCTCTGTAACTAGCCTCGCAACAACTGCCATCTGCAGTAGCCTACAGGTGGCTGTTGTCGCGAGGTTATAGTGTGTGAGGTCAGATGCCGACGAGTGACAATGCGGGGAAAAACAAAACAGAGACGGATGATGGACTTAACTAACGATAGAGACGGAAGGCACTCCTGCCAAAAAACCCAAACCCTCGTGTAAATACCCTTGATCATTGGGACAGCGAATGTAATTTTCTGAAGAGGAGCAGGTGGGGGACAGTCACGCGTGTTGTAAGTTTTGTAACTGCGACTTCATCATGTGCGACAGCGGAAGATCTTTTAAAGTGACAGTATTAACTTATAATGACTAGAGAACAAAAGTAATCGCTCACTAAATATGCTCTGCTCTTGAGTAAATAACTTCAGTACCTTTAATAAGGATTAATCTATATATAATTCATAACTTATGCAGTGCAAACTGATAACAATTTATGTATATTTCCCACTTGATAAGTTGTTATACAGGTAGGAAGAGCACAGGTACAAATAAAATGTATTATTATTATTATGGGTTTATGTGAGGACCTTTTCACTGCTAGATGGGGGAAAATATCACAGTGTAGCTTTAGGTGTATTTTTTGCCTAAGATCAAACAGGCTGTATTGCTCTATGTTTAGTCATGGGGCTGATCATATGGAGGTGACTATTGTAAGTCACAGACATAGCAGACCAGCTGGCAGCAGAAAGTTTGGCACATAAAAACACTGCAATGGTCCTCATATATTTAGCCACTTAAATGCATGTGCCTATTATTTTGTTTTGGCACAATAATGCTTATATGCCAATAATCACTGCTTTCAGCTAGATTCGTTTTTAAACACAGTACTTCACATTTAACTATTTTGATTTACATATTGAATTTACAACATTACAAATATAATTTACATTTAAAAATGTGGTCAACAACTTACCCTCTCATGTTTGCTTCACTACAATGTAAGCATAGGGCTTTATTTCCCAGTAACTTCCTTGTTGTGAAAAAGAAAAAAGAACTATTATAATATACTGACACTCTGTGTGTGTATATAAACATTACATGTTCAATATAACCACATACGGTGGCTTCAAAAAGTATGTGACCCGTGCTGGCAAAATGAGTCGCAATGAGCAAATTAAAATTTTTCTAAGAGCTATTGGTCGTTTTTAATAAAAACCCTTCAAAAAGGATGTATGATTTGTTTGAATCAGACAAAAAAAATGACTGAGCTTCACTTGTTTGAAATCAATACTCTCAGCACAGTAAATTGAGAAGAAAAAAAATCAAGTTAGATTCTTCTGAAGGTTCCAAAACTAAATAAACTAGCAACCATACCTTAAAATACCTGATAATAACACCAAATTTGACACATACCAAGTCCACATCAAATATCTATAGAAAAAAAAAATTCTCAAAAATTCCCCCAACAGTTTACCAAACGTTCACAACAGATAATGCTCCGGAGGAGGGCAAAGAAAGAGGACCTGAAAACACACAGACAGAAGAAAACAAAGAACAACAGTCCAGGGAGAAGTGGAAGGTGGGAGGACCCATGGGATGGTCTTGAACAGGGACGTCCAGATGAGGATCCAGGTCCCAGCCAGGAAGATCCCCCAAGGCGGCGTCGCAGGAGGGAGGAGCGATGTAAGACGTCACCTTGGGGATGACTTGAGGCGATGACGATGGTGATGCCCACCACGTTGACAGAGGGCCTATGGGGTGGAGCGAGACTGAAGATCTCGGCAGCCACAACGAGACCTCCCCCCCGAGGTGGAAGCAGGGATCCGGAGGACAGTGGTGGAGCAGGAGTGATCGAGGGCGGAGGTGAAGCCTGAGGGAAGGCGGAGCTTGTCGAGGCTGAAGGGATAGAGGGCCGGAGAGCAGCGAACGGCTCGCAAGTCCGCAGCAGAGGCATGGCAACATGTGACCCAGGTGAAGCCGATGTGCCAAGGGAGCCCTGCGATGCCGAATAGCCGATGGTCCTTGCTGGAGCCGAGGGAGGAAGGAGTGCGGGCGTAGGAGCCAGGATGACAGGTCAAGTTGGAGCAGAGCACTCGGAGGCTGGAGCCAGAGCCACGGGCTTCAGACTTCCAGGGAATCGGTGATTCCCAGTGGGTCCGAGGGGTAGCCGCACCACTGAGAGGAGGCTGAGGGGAAGCTGAGGGACTGATGGGAGGAAGCGATAACTGGTATGTAGGAGTGGCTAAGGGCTGAAGAGGAGACTGAAGAAAATAGCTGCTGATGACAGGACTATGGTCGTAGATGGCAGTTTGGAGAGGTGGTGGGAGAGGGAGGATGGGTGGGGTTAACAAGACGGATGAAGAAGATTCAGATGAGATGAGGGGGCAGAGGAAATTGGTCTCTCCAGACAAACACAAACTGTCCATTACGTTCCGGCAGTACTCACTCTCAGTGGCGGGAGGGCAGGCGGGGCTCGTCTCCATTCCCTCGAACTCCATGAGGACTCCCTCTGCGATGGAAGGGTCAGTCAGCTCGCACACCTGGTCAGATGGATTCCCCTCAGGTTTTGGTGAGATGTCCAGCTCCCTCGCTCCTTCCGTTGCGAGCTCTGACGTCCCTGCCGAGGTCTTCTCTCCGTCTGCACTGTGTACCTCCAGCCATTCCTCACAGAGAGGTGGTACTGGGCTGTGTCCTGGATCAGGAGTGGGGCTGGCGGCATACACGACGGTGAGTTGCAGGATGCCAGCACCCACTCCACATACGATGAAGAGCTCCCTCGAGGACCTTCCCCGGACAACTGTACTCGTGTGGCAGCGTTGAGACCCACATACAGGAACGAGCACAATCAATAGTCTGGGAAGGTGGTCTAATGGGCGAGATTCAAATATCGTTGTAAATGCCTCTCGAGGAAGCTTTCTCCCTGCTCAAGGCACATGAGCTCGACCGCGGGAAGGGTCATGATGCACGCAGGGGGAAAACGGAAAACAAAACTCTGAACACGAAAACGGAAAAAAACTCCTACAAACACTAAACGTCGTATACTTTTGTTTGTTGGGTCCATCGATCTGTCACACCAGAGGTGATCACAACTCACGAAGAAGAACTTGGAACAGGACTTTAGTTTACACACACTTTAATAGAATACTCACACACTGGTAAACATAGACATGTAAAGGGACGTGTATGTAGACGTCGACGGACAAAGACACTAAATACACACACTGAAGATGAATATAACGAGTTGTATATTATAATATAATATAACAGGTGATACAGATAACAGTTAATTAAACACAGCAGGACTAGACTAACCTAATGAGGGATGACGGTGGCAACACAGATATACATATGACAGTGGGTAAGATTGGTTTCCCACGCATTCCCACTCTTTCTGGCAGCACAGGTCACATTCTATTACTTAAATTAAATGATCTATGTTACTGCAAAGATAAATTGGTAACGCTTTAGATTACAGCCAGGAAAGTACTGTGTAAGTAAAACAAATTTATAGTGTAACTTAAGGTAATTGTAGTGTAACTGTAAAGTATGTACGTGTAGATATAAGGGAACAATATGTAATATTTGGGGAGTAAAGGGGTAACTACTAGGATTATTTATACTGTACGCATTACTGATAAAATATCAAACTGATAAAATATAAAACTAGATGACTTCTGCAGACCATCTAAAACTTTTGTCTGAACTAACTTAATATGAAATTTAGAAATAATTCAGAAATTGAATTATAAATAAATAAAATATAATTACCTTTGTTCTTGGAACTTCTGTTCTAGTTCATCCTGTCTGAATGTAAACATTTATAAAGTTTTCAAATATTAATATTATCATTGGCATCCAGATCTGAAGAACTCTTAAAATATTGTGCAACGTTTACTGTGCATGAGTGAATTTTAAATCAACCACTTACCTTGCATAATGTGGGTTCAACAATCCCTTCTGCCTTAAAATAGAACATATAGTCACACACACACACACACACACACACACACACACACACACACACACACACACACACACACACACACACGAGGAAAATAAGTATTTGAACACCCTGCTATTTTGCAAGCTCTCCCACTTAGAAATCATGGAGGGGTGTGAAATTGTCATCGTAGGTGCATGTCCACTGTGAGAGACAATAATAATAAAAAATAAAATAAAAATCCAGAATCACAAAGTATGATTTTTAACTATTTATTTGCATGATACAGCTGCAAATAAGTATTTGAACATCTGAGAAAATCAATGTTAATATTTGGTACAGTAGCCTTGTTTTGCAATAACAGAGTTCAAACGTTTCCTGTAGTTTTTCACCAGGTTTGCACACACTGCAGGAGGGATTTTGGCCCACCCCCATGCTTCACAGTAGGGACAGTGTTCTTGGGATGGTACTCATCATTCTTCTTCCTCCAAACACGTTTAGTGGAATTATGACCAAAAAGATCTATTTTGGTCTCATCTGACCACATTACTTTCTCCCATGACTCCTCTGGATCATCCAAATGGTAATTGGCAAACTCAAACTCCCTGTAGCCTTTTCCAGCCTTGTGGAGGTGTACAATTTTGTCTCTAGTGTCTTTTGTCGTGACCATGTCAGTAGTTGGATTCTTACTGATTGTATGGGGTGGACAGGTGTCTTTATGCAGCTAACGACCTAAAACAGGTCTATCTAATTTAGGACAATAAAAGGAGTGGCGGTGGATATTTTAAAGGCAGACTAACAGGTCTTTGAGGGTCAGAATTCTAGCTGATAGACAGGTGTTCAAATAATTATTTGCAGCTGTATCATACAAATAAATAGTTTAAAAAATCATATATTGTCATTTCTGGATTATTTATTTTTTCGTAGTAAAACCATAGTTCATTTTAGTAAGGGATCACCCTAACCTTGTTTGCTGGAAAACTAATATGAATATAACAAAACATGTATCTTGATGTGATAAAGTATTGATTTGCAAAGCAAGCAAGCTGGAATTGTTCTGTTATGAATGTGTGATTTTGTCAAATATATTTGGATCAAAGGAATAAGTACAGAAGAATCCTCTTAAAATGGTAGTGGCAGCATTTTATTGCAACGTTTTTTTTTTACAAGTATGCTGATGAATACAATGAGCATAGTGCAAAATATCAACAGATATCCTGCAATAGCAAATAAAAGGAACTCTCTTAAGGATTTTAGGGATAAGTGAGCTCTGTGCAGATCTGATTATCACTGGCAGATGCTTTCTAACATCTGCACATTTCCTTTTCTGAGGCCTAGTCCACACGTACACGGGTATTTTTATTACCGGAGTTTTTCCTCCTCCGTTTTAAAAAACAATCGCGTCCACACAAGCACGGTTTTAAAAAAAAAGCTGTCCACATGAGAACGCAAAACTACGCTATGATTGGCTGCCTGATTTCCACATGGGTCCCATTCACTGCACCGATGCAGATTGCACTGACTGAGGGATGCCACGGGCTCAAGTGAAACCCTTCTACAAGTTCCTTTACTTTGGACTCAGTGACAGGTAACTGTATACAGGTGCAGGGCCGAAGTGGACTGTAATAGCTTCACACACTTGCTTTACTATTTTGTATTATTGCATTCTGGCGCCTTTGTTCTGCAATACAATGAAATAACTGAACATGTATCTGTAGGATATACATGTGATAAGCGCTGTTAGTGGAGTCCACCGCATAGAATCGACTCACGTAAATCAAAGGGAGATGTGGAAAATCTGACGTCAACCAAAGGAGAGAACGGCGCGCACTTCAATTTAAAAAACCGAAATCTCCGGTTTCACCATCTACACGACAACCCTGTAACCGGAGTTTCTAAAAATCTTCACCCTGGCCGGAGTTTTCAAAAAAGTCCGGTTTTAGTAACCGGATACAGCGTTTGCGTGTGGACGAACAGCCAAACCGCGTAGAAAAAGCTGCGGTTTTGAAAATACCCGTGTTCGTGTGGACAGGGCCTGAATCTAGTGTTACAGATGTAAAGCATCAAAGTTAACATGTCGTAGATGTGATCAAAGTAAATTATATAAAGTAATGCTTTTTTACCTTTCTTCATCATACCACTGGTGTAATTCGATTATTCTCTGGAATCTGCAGCCAAACAATATTAGAGATTATTAGAGATATAGTGTTTATATATTTATTCATGCTTATATGTACTTGGAATATTTAGAGAGATGGTTTAGATTTATGTAAGGAATTACCTTTGAGTCTGATAATGTTCACAATGCAGGCACAGGTTGGAATTGGAGATATCATAATGCTGCTGGCTTGATATAATCAATAGGCATTAAATTCAATTAAGATATAGGATTATTATCTTATTCATATTAACTGATAAATATAAACACTCAAAACACTTATGTGTCTGTACATACATGTTTAACATTCATCATAATTCATCCTAAAATTAACATCTGACATTGATTCGCTGTACTGTTTCGACAAAAGTGAGATTTACTTTTCATTTTATTTGATTCATTTGTATTACTTGACCAAATGTGGTACTCACAGTATATACTATATAAATAGTGGATATTCATCAAATTTTTATATATCCCACCCACTAACAGGTGCCGTGATCAAGAGATAATCAGCACTTCACCTGTCAGTGGTCATAATGTTATGCCTGATCTGTATATGTATGTGTGTATGTAGCAACTTCAGTGATGGACTGTGAATAAAGAACAGACAGACAGACCTATGCAGTCTGTCTATGCAGCCTAACCTTACAGAAGACTGCACCTTATCTCGAAAAACCAGAATTCTTGAAACCCAGAATTCCCTTCAAGTCTTCGGAGAACCTAAGCAATCTGAACGAATCACGCATGCAATCTAGAATCTACTTTTAAATCAACATAGCAAAAAAACATACCTGTGACATAAAAAGACAAATCTGTCTGTTTTACTGTTGTTGTTTTTTTAATTTTTCTCTTTCTAAAACATAGCAATAAGTTAATCTAAGAAAATGGCCTTACCTCATTTTGGTATCCTGTTTGAATGTGTATAAAAATGGAAAAGGAAAAATAACAAATATTATGTTGTTTTTTTAAATCACAGACATATGTTTTTTTAGTACAGATTTGTAATCATTAAATTAAATAGTATTATCCTGATTTATTCACAAGGTAAATTTGTTAACTAGGCAAATTAAGTTTATGCTCTATTATGTCACTCCTATGTGGAAGTTAATATGAACATTTGGTTAAGACTTTCTGTTTTATACTCCCACAATGACTACACCCTTTTTGTAAGTGGGCAGGTGTACAAAACTGAAAGTATTATAAATGAAAGAGAGTCCAGTGTACACAGTCTAAAGCATACTGGTTCACAAGTTCTGAAACAATGACAGATTCAGTGCTTCACATTGCTATAGATTTTGGCACATCTTACAGTGGATATGCCTTCAGCTTTCAAACAAAGCAGCTTCAAGACCCAGTTAGGATTCCTTCCTGGGGTGCAAAGTATGGGCAGAAAACCTTTAAAACCCCCACATGCATTTTGTTTGACGAAGACCAAAAGTTTCTGGAATTTGGTTATGATGCCATGGTGATATATACACGCTTAACTAAAAAACTTCAGGCAAAGAAACAATATCTGTTTGAACATTTTAAAATGGAGCTCTATGAGAAGGTAAGTTTACGTAAATTTTTATCATTAGCATCATAAAATATATAGATTCCATAGCCCTTTTTAAAATTGATATTATGATTGTATTTCTGCAAAGGAAATCCACCGGGATATGATGATAACTGCAAAAAATGGAGCACAAATGAAAGCAATGACAGTTTTTTCTGAGAGTCTGCGATATTTGAAGGATCATGCACTGAAAAAGATTGAACAGAACACATCTGGAAGGAAATTCATTGCATCTGATGTGACCTGGGTGCTAACTGTACCTGCGATCTGGCATCCAGCAGCCAAACAGTTTATGAGAGAAGCAGCTATTGAGGTCAGTTGATAATATACAAATACAAATAAATAAAAAAAACTGCAACAGGTATTCCAGCATTTTTGGCAGTATGTTCACATAAATATAATGTTTTAAAGCAAAAATTTAAAGTATAGTTCACCCCAAAATGAAAATTTGGTTACACTTTACTTTGACCATTCGGTTTAGAAAATCTGGTAGTAATAGTTGAGTATAATTGGATTTGTCTAATTTAATAGTTGAGTTAGTTGAGTTAATAGACTGTTCGGGTTAGTAGAATATTTTGATATGTACTTGCAAAGTATAGTTAGTAGAATGTCTAAATTTAACTATTGAAATTAAGTATTACCTAAAAAATACGTAATTATTAACTCCAAACTCTTTCCAAACACATATTAGGTTTTTCTTTTCTTTCTGTGTAAGAAAAAAAGGTTTTGTTGACTCAAATGGGTTTTTCCCATGCACAAGTACAGTGAACAAAAACTATCAAGTTCCAAAAAGTAAAAAGAGAAAAGGGATCTAAAATGTAAAAATATTTTTTGAATGTAGTAAACTACTTTTTTGTCAAATTGCTTTGTCCAAAATATTTTAATAAAAACAAAAAACAACAACAAACAATCATGTTTTAAAAGGAGGCCAGTGTGCTCTACATATTCAGCTTTGTACTTCGGAGCTGAAGCATGAGTTTCTGTAATGAGAAGTAATGAGAGTAATGAGTAATGAGAAGCATTACTGTCACTCCATTCACCTCGCTGGGTAATTAAAGAGTGCACTTCAGCAGTCTCCCCTCCTGATTGTGCAAAGTTATGTGCGTGGAGTTTCCCTTGGTGCATCGGCAGTAGTGATGTTAGGTTCTTGAACAACTCGTTCTTTTGATCCGGTTCATAGCAAGTAACCGGTTGAGCCGGTTCATTAATCAAACTGAATCAAACTTTAGTTCCGGGTTCTGAACGAGCCGGTTCAACCAGCTGTCAAAGTTTGCCGAGGATTACAGAGGATTCTGATGATTGAGTTGGCGACACAAGTCTGAGGCACATCCTGGAAATATGGTTACTATTTATGACTACTGTTATTAAAGGGTTAGTTCACCCAAAAATGTTAATTCTGTCATTAATTCCTCACCCTCATGTCGTTGGACACCCATAAGACCTCCATTTAACTTCAGACACAGATATTAGAAAAGTTCCCTTTCAGTCGGTCACGTTCGACGTACGTCAGAACTAAACCGACGAATTGGGATCTGACTTTAGAGACCAATCCTACTTCGAGTGTATAAAAACTTTGAGTGTATAAAATAGGAAGTGGAATGATAGATCAGCGCTTTCTACTTCTGAGCCGAACAGTTGTGTTTGCTGTTTCCTACGAAGAGTGTTTGACTACGAGTTTAGTGAGAGCCAGACTGCCAGTGCGGGTGATACAGCGCATTAGCGAGTGATCGACTGACAAAGTGAAACTAAAAGAGCTTGTTGGTTCGGTGGGTGGTTTCCCATTCAAACAAAGAGCTGTTGGTTCACTGGGCGTTGTACAATACACATACACACTGAGAGCTCACACAGGCTTGCACAATCGTACTGTGTGGAGCCGCAGTTATCTCCCTGAGTGCTTCAGCACGCTAAAAGAGGAGTTTTCCATTCACAAAAGAGCAACACGGTTTGACCCTGCGTCTTTTTCAAGATGTCATTCAAACCGTGTGTTTCTGGGTGCGGTCGATTTCTGTCTCTGCTTGAAGGGCACGTTCGTTGTCTCACGTGTTTGCACGTTCAGCACGCTGAGGCTGCGTTCGTGGATGAGTCATGTTCCCACTGCGGGAATATGACCATCGCAGTGCTACGGTCCAGACTCCAGTACCTCAGAAGAGGTTGAGCACAATCGCGCATCCCCCGATCGAGCGGTCCTCCAGCTGCAAAGCAGAGGGCTGCTACTTTGGCTGATGACCTTGGTGGGGACCTGAGGGTGACGGTCAGGGCAAACCCGACGGCTCAGACGGCTCCTCGGGCCCCTTCCCCCTCCACTGCGCCAGTGGAGCTTCCGGTAGGGCACGCTGACCTCCTGCGTGGAGCGGCAGTCGTCACTTTCGGGGCTCTGGGGGATGATGAGATGTTGGTCGCTGCATCGGGGGACGAGCTAATGGGCTCAGAGGATGAAGATTCGGCTGCGTTGCCCCCTTCGGGTGTGACAGCGTTGCCCGAGTCCAACCCGGAGCTTACGGCTATGTTTACATGCTGGTTCTCAGCGCCCCGCCCCGGTTCCATTCTTCCCGGAAGTGCATCAGGAGCTCACAAAGTCGTGGGCGGCGCCCTACAGCGCTCGCCTGCGATCAACTGACTCCTCCGTTTTCACTACCCTTGATGGTGGTGCGACCAAGGGTTACGAGGGGATCCCTCCAGTCGAGCGGTTGGTTGCGATGCACCTGTGTCCTAAGACCGCTGCGGACTGGAGGCAGGCCCCGCGTCTCCCCTCCCGGGGGTGTAAGTTCTCGTCCTGCTTGACGGGCAAGGCTTACACAGCCTGTGGGGAAGCCGCATCAGCTTTGCACGCCATGGCACTCCTGCAGGTCCACCAGGCAAAAGCGCTCATGGAACTGCACAAGGGTAGTTTTGACCAGGGCGTTATTCAGGAACTGTGTGCGGCGACGGACCTCGCCCTACGGGCGACGAAAGTCACTGCACGCTCCCTGGATCGGGCGATGTCCACTCTTGTGGTCCAGGAATGCCACCTGTGGCTGAACCTGACAGACATGCGTGACTCGGACAAGGTTCGCTTTTTGAACGCCATGTCTGTCAGGCCGGCCTCTTCGGCAACGCCATCGAGGATTTTGCCCAGCAGTTCTCGGGGGCCAAGAAGCAGACGGAGGCCATAAAGAATATCCTGCCCCGGCGGCCCGCTGCTGCCTCCACCCAGCCGCCAGGGGCAGCCCCCCAGTCTGCTCGTCGCCGAGGGCGTCCCCCGGCGTCCGCCTCCGCCCCTGCCAAGCCCAAGCAGCAGCCTCCACCCGTGAAGCAGGGTGTCGGACGCAAGGGGGCCGCCCAACCCGTCCAGGGTCCAGCCAAGCCTGCCGGCAAGTGCAAGGGGAAGCGGCCCTGAGACGGGCAGCCCAGGGAGAACAGGAGCTGCTCTGAGGGAGATGATGTCCGCATCCCTCCCCCACTCCCCGGAGGAGGACCGGGGGTCTGCACTGGTCACACAACATCTCTGCCCACATTATCAAAAAAAGAGCAGTTTCCTCTCTCTCTGGGCCCCAGGAAGGTCAGGTTGGCAGTGTGCGACGCCCACGGGCCTTGTCACTCCTTTCCTCCCCTCCAGCAGTGTTGGTCTCGAGGATGCCCCCGGGCCTTCTCTCCCATACACTGCCTCTCCTTGGAGTACTTAGTCAACACTCCGGGCCGCCCCCGGGCCTCCCGAGTCGGGGCTGAGTACTCCACCTCCCTGCCTTCGGGCAGTGGACAGCAGAGTGGGCTTCGAGGACGCCTCCGGGCCTTCTCACCCACCCTCTGACCAAACCAGGAGTGTTCGGGCAACACTTCGGGCCGCCTCCGGGCCTCCCGAGTCGGGCCAGAGCACTCCACTTCGCTGCCCCACCCCGGGCACGTCTGTGGTGCTGTTGGTCCCGCTTGCACGGTCACTGGGGGCCTGGCTAGGTCTTCCCAGGCCGTCTTGCTGGCTCATCCGTACCATCAGACTCGGCTACGCGATTCAGTTCGCTCGCCGGCCGCCCAAGTACAAGGGCATCCTCTTCACCTCCATGCGAAGCAGCAATGCTCATGTCTTGAGGTCAGAGATCGAGGTCCTACTGGCGAAGGACGCGATAGAGCCTGTTCTATAGCCCCTACTTCATTGTGCCCAAGAAAGGGGGTGGGTTACGACCAATCCTGGACCTGCGTGTCCTGAACCGGGCCCTGCACAAGCTCCCGTTCAGGATGCTAACGCAGAAACGCATTTTCCCCGGAATGCATCCGTCCCTGGGATTGGTTTGCGGCGATCGACCTGAAGGACGCGTACTTCCATGTGTCTATTCTCCCTCGACACAGACCGTTCCTACGCTTTGTGTTCGAGGGGAAAGCATATCAGTACAAGGTCCTGCCCTTTGGGCTGTCCCTGTCGCCTCGCGTCTTTACGAAGGTAGCAGAGGCAGCCATTGTTCCCCTCAGAGAACGCGGCATTCGCATCCTCAACTACCTCGACCATTGGCTGATACTTGCCCAGTCGAAGGACCAGTTGTGCGAACACAGGGACCTGGTGCTCAGTCACCTCAGCCTGTTGGGCCTTCGGGTCAACCAAGAGAAGAGCAAACTCTGTCCCACACAGAGGATCTTTTACCTCGGTATGGAGTTGGACTCGGTCAACCGGACTGCGCGCCTCACAGAGGAGTGAGTCCAGTCGGTGTTGAACTGCTTGAATATGTTCAAGGGCAGGACAGCGGTCCCACTGAAATTCTTTTAGAGGCTCCTGGGGCATATGGCATCTGCAGCCGCGGTAACGCTGCTTGGATTGCTTCATATGAGACCGCTTCAACGCTGGCTCAATGGCCATCACGTCTCTGGGCGTGTTCTTTCCCCCCTACAATTAGGTTGGAACCACCCCAGAGACTGCCATATGTTGCACTACCCTGCCAGGCTAGTTCTTATGTGTACTCTACCACCATGCCCTCAAGGGGCCATGGTCCACAGCGTTCCAACTCCCGAGACAGGCACGCTTTCCCAGCGTTATCCAATAGTCATTCTGAGTGGGTCTTGCAGAAACAGCAGTGACTGTCCTCCCTGCTTGGAGCCCTGGCTTTCGTACCATACTAGACGGTACAGTGTGCTCAAGCAGGACGCTGGAAGGGCCAGCATCCTGGCGTTTTAAATAGGGATCCCAATTCGTCGGTTCAGTTCTGACGTATGTCGAACGTGACCGAATGAAAGGGAACGTCACGGTTTCGATGTAACGTCCCGTCGCCAGGTGCTGTGCTTCTGCTGGGAGTCCGAGTCACTAGTCGGCTCCTCAGCAGAAAAAGCGCTGATCTAACATTCCACTTCCTATGTATACCTGCGCTGTGGGGCGGAGCGTGGAATGCGTGGATCGCATGCCAAATTTCATTGGCTCGTTTTTATACACTCGAAGTAGGATTGGTCTCTTAAGTCAGATCCCAATTCGTCGGTTCAGTTCTGACGTACGTCTCCGTTCCCTCCTTCAGGGAACGAGGGTGACATACGTAACCGTGACGATATTTGTGTTGAAATCCGATGGCTCAGAAAGGCCTTTATTGACACCAATGTCATTTTTTCTCTCAAGACCCATAAAGGCACTAAAGAGGCACTAGTTTTTTCCAATCATGAATCGATACGCTGATTCATAACAGTTCGAGGTAGTGTTTGGTAGTGTGAAATCAGCCTATAACTATATAAGTCGTTATTTAGTTTTTTGCGCACAAAAACTATTCTCGTGGCTTCATAAAATGATTGTAGAGACACTTATTAGGAGACATAACCTGACGGGGTCATACTCAATTCTAGTCAGAATATGAGTCTGAAACTGCTCCATTGGGCTGTGATTATGGGGCGTGTTTCAACCGAACCAGGAAAGACATCAATTGGATAGACCTAGAACCAATCAGAGCAAAGAAGCGACGCATTGTCAAATGTCAACAGAGCTCAACTGCACTGTGTTGCCAAGTCTGTGTCCCCCCCCCCCCCCCGGTTGTTTTCTATGTTCGCGGGTTGAAGCGACTATTATGTGTTCTATAGACCCATGAGTGCGAATTTTAGCAGACACCTTGCCAAAATAACACACATTTTACCCCCCAAGTGCAATTTTTCCCCCGGAGAAGCTATTGTTTAGGGCTAGTAGTTGGCGGGTTTGTTGTAAAAACTTGGCAACCCTGTCTGCACGCGAGCTGAATTCAGGCTGGAATACACGATCTTTGTCGGTGTTGTAAAAAAATAAAAGAATTTAATGATACACAGAGTACTTGCCCAACATGATCATCATTTCTGAGAGAAATTGTGAAGGTGAATGCATATACAAACAAGCACTCCGTTTAGGATTCGAAAAAATATAATCCAAGCCCCTTTGATGACGTGCATGATTACGTTACTGTTGATCATCTGTCCGTCATCGTCTAAAGCCCGCCCTGATGATCTCATTGGTCTGACCAGTTTCTATTCGGGGATTATTACTCCTCTATGGAGCGAGGCCAGACCTAACTGCCCGACCTAAAAAATGTGTGGGTGGGGCTAAGTTCGGCTGGCATCCAGGCTATAGGAGACACTTATTAACAAGAGAAAGCAAACCAGGGCCAATTGAGAATCAATAATTAATTAAAAAAATTTGGGGTGAAAAATATAACAAGGACAAAAAAATTCCCTATTTAAATACAGTTACACGAATAGTTGAACGATCAAGTATGGTGACACAAAATAAAACGTGGCGCTTTTCTAAGTGGATTAAAAAGGAGAAGTATAATGTGTGGCGGAATAGCACTTCTGAGAGTGGGGGGGGGGATTTTTCAGCAGGGACTTTTCAACTATTTGTGTAACTGTATTTAAATAGGGAAAACGTGGAGGTGTTTGGTACTTCTAACTTGATCTCTGTTTGGTACCATAGTGAATGAACTGGGCTTAGTGGGCTAAGCTAAATGCTATCAGATCGTCACCGCGCGACAGAACGATTAAGTGCACACACTGAGACGAGAGAGGTAGGTATCAACTCGTCTTAGTTAAGGGAATAACAGTTTAATATGAAAAAGCGGTGAAGTATCCCTTTAAGTTTAAATGGCAAAACCAACTTAATAGATATTTCATAATAACTTAATAATAAATACATTTATATGTGAGATATAGGGTAAAAAGCAGCCTGGTCATTCTACTGCACATTTCTTTTTGTGTTGCATAATTTAAAAAAACAACAACAAAAAACATGCTAGATTTGACCGGGCAAGCTAAAAAGATTTTGTATGTAAAACTAATTAAGTTTTATCAAGAACTAATGTTTTAAAACCCTGAACTTTTTTTCCAGGCTGGACTTGTGACAGAGTCTGATCCAGAGAAGCTTGTCTTTGCTTTGGAGCCTGAGGCTGCATCTGTTTACTGTAAGCAACTACCCAGTGATGGCTTCATAGCAGAGGAGGTCTGTGAAGACACACTGGAACAAAATCCTGGAACCCAGTATATGGTTGTGGATTGTGGAGGTACATATCTACTAGTTCTATTCGGTATCTAGTTGTTGTTGTTTTTTTTGCTGTATGTGCAAAAAATGTCAGTAGTGCAGCAGGGGCGCGAGAAGTTCAAATACTTCAATCACTGACAACAGTAGTCCAACCAGGATATTGTCATTTAAAAGTTGTTGTTGCAGCCCTCAACTGATGTTGACATGTTGTGTTTTGGCCTGAAGCTCCGCCCTCCATCTATCTACCAATCACAAAGTCAGTAGTGTTTCGGCATCTGGGTTGCCAGATCTGCTTTAGTTACCACAGCTGCAGCTACAAACGTTCCTGGTGGATCCTGCAGTCTATCTGGCAACCTCGAGTCAGGGGGAGGGGGGGATCTGAAAGTGATTGCAGTACCAGTTTTGGCCACAATGTTACATACACTTCCTTTAAGTTTTTTTTTTTAAAGTATATGTTGGAATTATGTTGTCAAAACATATGATATCATATTGTGACCGTTGCGGTGTGCGTAGAAAGAATGCGTAAAGCGGTAGGCACTCCTCCAAGAGCGCCTTTCTGAAGATGATTTCAGAATCATCTTTCCGTTCATGAGAGCCGTGCGCTTAACCCAGAACGCCCTTTGTGACATGCTGGTTCGAATACAGGCCTATCTGAAATAAGTAGGGCTGCCCCAACTTAAAGGGTTACTTCAGCGATTAGCATATGGCATTGTATCAGTAGAAACCCTGGAGTATATTCAAATAATTGTGCTTTCCCCCCTCATATCCCCCTGAGACAAGAGATTTATACATTTTATTTATGGAAAAAGTCCTCTGATGACGAAAATATTGTCAATTTGCGTCATCGGAGGAATTTATGGCCAGAGGCTAAAGACTACAGCCAGCAGAGGGAGCCATTTCCGCATGTTTTCAACCTGTCTATGAGGGGTGGGATCGCACTCACAGTGCTTGGCTCGAGCAGCGGCAGGCATTCATGTAAACGGAGAGGCGGAGCAAAGTGAGTGTTTCAACTTTTTGAAAAGGAACAATTGTTTTGAATAGGAACTATTAAATTCCTATGAAAGTTAAAGGTGCAATATGTAGTATTTTTGCAGTAAAATATCCAAAAAAACATAAGACCAGTGTTATTTATTTTGTTCGGTTGAGTGCATATAATATCCCAAATGTTTCCGACTATTTGTTAATTGTGAGAAAATTGCTATTTTAACTAAGGACCCGGGACGTTTCAGCATAGCATCTGAGGAAGTCGCCTGTCAATTGCGTCATATCTGCGCTACCCTCGGTTTCGGTTTTATTTGGCACAAGCACTTTACTCTTAGCAGTGTGAACAAGTGAACGCACAGAGTAATGTCATAACATAATTTTGCTCAGCTCCACAACACTCGGTCCCGCTCTGTAGTGATGTCCGGTTCGCAAACTAATCGTTCTTTCTAACCGGATGTTTATAGTGAACCGGTCGAACCAGTTCACCAAATCGAACTGAAATCGTTCAAATCGGTTCACGTCTCAAATCAGGGCTGATCCCACAAGTTACTATAGTTATTAACTTTCTGATATGAGTGACAGTCTCTCTGACTAGAAATAAACTAATATCTTGAAGTAGATGTTGTAACTCCAATCGTTAGCTGAAGTGAGACATGTTTTGCTGAGAGAACTGATGAGTAGCTGATACTGAGCATGCGCGTGTAACCGAACGTTATTTGTTCAGAGGAACGAAATACAGGTTAAGTGTATAAAACTAATCACGTTTGGAAACATCATAACAAAGCTGTCTCATCACTGTATTATTTTAAAGTTTGGAAACAATGGATTGTAAAACGGTCAAATTAAACATTTATTTGTTTTATCAATAATGCATGATATTTTCAGGAACAGCTTTTTTCTTATTTAATTTTTTAAGTCGATACACATTTTAAAATGTAATCAAAACAGTAGGTTTGATATCAGACTACACATTCAGCTTGTAGCAGTGTGCAGCTCACACACAGATACAGCAGTTCTCGAGTCAGGACCGGGTTGCAACGGTTCTCGGATCACCAGTACAGAATCGAGAACCGTTTCTATCGGACATGTTCGATCTTTCGGACATGATTGATTCTGAGAACCGGTGAGCGGAGAAGCATGCGTGATAGCGTCAATTCATACAAAACCAAATTCACTTAATTCAACATAAAACTTGATGAAGTTCAAGTGGACAAAATATTTTCTGACTCCCATGTCTTCTGACATATAGCGCATGTTATGTGTCCTGTTCACTTTTCATTATCATCATAAATTAAATTTTTGGACAGTTCGGCTCAATGAACCAGTTCAAAAAGCCGATTTAAAGGTTCCTGATGTCAACATGCAATGATGCCACTATGCATTTATTTTATGCTTTTGTTGCATTTCTCAGTGTCATGTTATAGCAAGGAAAAATTCAAATGAATTAATTTGTGTCAATGCATATTGAAACAATATAAATAAAGTTATTTGCGTGAGTTCATGTTTCTGATTATGGCCTTTTCATTCATTGAAGTTTGTTTTTTGTTTTTTTTCATGTTTTAATAAAATAAAGGCCTATTTAGTAAAACCAGTTCACTCAAGTTAATGTTTGTGGTTAGTTACATTCCCGGATCATTTACGTTAAATACAGTACGACTGACCAATATTTGAGTAGACCACATCTTGGATAAGATTGCTATACGTTTTTCACATACAGCACACATCACAGACATGCATAAACCCGGCTATGTTAGAAAATTCTATAGCCTAAAGAATAAACCAGTTTCATAATCGTATAAATTCTTTAAATATAACTTAAAATATAAAATACATGAACAACAATCTACAGTAAAATGTATTTAAATCTCTTAACAGCAAGGTTTTTGCAGGTTTTAATAAAATGTTATTTAATAACAGTAGTCATAAAAGTATATTTCCATAGCCTACATGCCTCCGATTTGACAAATCCTCGGCCAGCTTCGAAAGCTGGTTGAACCAGCTCGTTCAGTTCCTTTTGAGTCCTCTGTAATCCTTGGCAAACGTCTACAGATGTTTGAACTGGCTCTTTCATTTCTTTTTTAGTCTGATGTGCCACTTTGGCATTTGCATCTTGCATCATCAACCCGGAACTAAAGTTCGATTCAGTTCGATTAATGAATGAATATACTTGCCTTTGCTTTTGCTTCATGCTTTGCTGATTGCCATTGTTTTGTGGTGACTTCTGCTTTAGTTCGTGTTGACCTTTACATCTCACTTCCTGCACGTTTCACTGGCCCTTCGAGCTACCAAGAGCTCCTCACGAATCTCTGAAATTCAGTTTGAACCTCGCTGAAGAAGACTTCCTGGAGTTCACGCATCGAACCGTTCACCGAGACGCAGAGAAACTCCCATCTCGTAGTAACCTACGAGGATCTTACCCCGCAAAACCAACTATCCAATAAAAGACTCGACTTTGGCTTTATATTCATGACTTGAGACTTAACTCTGATAACTTGTTTTTGTAATTAAACATTGGTTTTTGAACGCACCGCGAGCTAACATTATGATGCAGCAGGCAAGCAGAGAGCGCTAACGGAGAGTCGTGAATGAACATGGAGGGTGCTGCCTAAGCAAAGTTTCCATGGTAATCAGTTACTAACGGATCACACCGCACGCCTGTGTTAGCCTTGTACTCGCGCTAGGTGTTGCTAGATTGGGCAGGTTCTGGTCGCACTGTATCCATCATTTTCACCACTGAGTTCAAAATTGCAAAAAAAAAAAAAAAACTCTTCACTATGAAACCATCAAGCACTGTAATTTGAAATGTGGTATCCGACTTGTGTTGCTCAATGATGGATAACTGTATATTCCTCTCGTTGAATAATTAACCAGGTTTGCTGAAAATGCCTGTGAGCGTTTTTAAGTTTCGACAGTGTCGTATTGTGTGTGTGTGTGTGTGTGTGCCTGTGTGTGATAAAGGAATATCCGTGGAAGTTTTAGTATCTCGTTCACAGATTGTTTGTTTCTATATTGTTTCTATATAAAAATGTCGACACAATGTAAATTATTTGCTCTGGCTCTTATTTTCAATACTTTTGCTCAGTTTTTATGCTTCTTGTTGTAAAATGTTGACATTGTACAAGCAAAATGTGACAGTTGGTCAGTGTTGTGTTTCTGATTAGACGGCTGAGTTAAAGGAAATGTATGTAAGATTGTGGCCAAAAGTGGTACTGCAATCTCCATTCCCCCCCAGTTGCCATATGGCAACCCAGATGCCGAGACACTACTGACTTCGTGATTGGTAGATAGGTGGAGGGCGGAGCTTTAGGCCAAAACACAACATCAGTTGAGGGCTGCAACAACAACTTTTAAATGACAATATCCTGGCCGGACGACTGTTGTCAGTGATATAAGTATTTGAAATGAACATGATTTCTTAATGCCTACTGATATCAGGGACATTTTATGATTCATTGAAATTCATTTCTTACATACAATTCCTTTAAAGTCACTCCACCATTTCTGTGTTTTGCATTGAGTGTGATCTGATTTTTGGACAAATATGTAACAAAGTAATTTTTATACTCTCCCATTGACTGAAATTATATAAATAAAAATGCTGAAATCCAGCCAACATTGCACACATGTAAAACATTTTAGTAAAACATGATTTTAAGGAGTAATAATAGCTACACTTTTTATTTTTCCAGCAAACTTCATTTGGGGTCAAAAAGACCCAGATAGCTTACATACATTTTAAGCCAATTAAGCAAAATATAAATACAATTAAAGATTAAACCATCAGTTAGATACAGGTCCAAAACTGGTATAAAACTTGACATTCTGTCCCCTCACTTCTGAAATGATGGCTATGCTCGTCTGGACATGTTAGAAGTTGATAAAAATCATTAATCCAAAGCACTCAAATATTATTGAAGAAATGTAAAAAGCCTTTATTTCATCATGGCTGTAATATTTTAGAAACAGTTGACAAGTACTGGACACCTATACGTGTTGTGGCTAATGAGCCTTCGTCAGGGTGTGAGCCACAAACACAATCGGAGTTCATTAAGTTTATTAATTATAATATAAATCATCACTTGGTCACGCTGTACAGGACAAGGAAAGTAATATACCTTTTTAAAAGGTTCATAGTTTTACAGCTTTCTTATTGGAAGAGTCAGAAATCAAACATGCATACAGTTGTAACTCTTCCAGAAAAAGGTTAAAGAAAGGCTTACACTTACAAGATTTACATTTATGTATAAAATATATGGCGAGAAATAAAATAAGATTGAATTAATAAAAAAACACTGATTGTTCTCTTTCAAAATGTATATAACCTAGAATAATATTTTCCTATTTCAATGAAATTTCAGGAATTATATTGCAAAAAATACTCAAAATGTTTTTCCACAGATTCTTAGTATGTTCACAGTACCAAAACAAATGAGACAAATTTTCAGTTTGGAGACCACACAAGGAGAAATTTATATCAAAGTCATCAGAAATAAATCTTTGAAGAGAAAACATTTTGTGGGATAGCACCGATGTATCATTTTATAAGAGACTTCTTTTATCTTATTGTACAAAAATTATTTTTGAGGCAGAACCCACACTCTATCCCAGTTAATTTCACCTACATGTCTGTTCCAATAAAAGATGGCATTCGGACAAGAGACAACCTCATTCTGGAACAAAGCATGAATACTATTTTTTGACATGGTGGTAAGGGATAATTTACCAGCATATGTGACCCGTCACAGAAACCAGGGACACAATCGGCAGCTCTACTTTCGAGCAAAGTGAGAAAGAAGCAGGGTTTTTTTTCAAATTATGTGATTTTCGCTTTTTTGCAGAATCTGTTAGTTGAAATCACGAAGAAGCCTCTCCGTGTTTGAGATGGCATTAATGGTATATTTAAAAGCGTATATTCTGAGGTTGAAATTGCCTTGTTTTGTCTGTGTGTATTTCCATACTGGCTTTTGTTATTGCCCCGCCCTCCAAGGGACGCGTGGCTAATTATTTATGCAGCGCTCTGGCCGGCTGTAGAGATAATCTGAGCGACGATGAAAGCGGCAAAATAAGACTGAATAATACCCTAAACTACAACTGAGCGAAGATGAAGAATGTATCAGACTGGCGTCAGACGAGTTGGACCATAAGAAATCAGAGGCTATATCGATAGTAACATTTGACGAGGATAAAGACAGAGAAATGGCTCAAATCTGTAACCGTGGCTATAGTGTAGGGGTAAGACGCAGGTCATCAAGTTGACGCAACTCAATCGGAGGAGGCAGATTCGAACCTGAGATTTGAACTGAGACTATAGGGTTAGGGGTACGGCGCATGGCATTAAGTTTTGACGCAACTCGATCGGAGGATCGAATCTGCCTTTTGCCACACTCTCTCTACTCCCTTTTCCCATCACATATCAGATCGGAAAGGCATTCATTTTCAAAAAGAATTGAGAAAATATTACACAAGTGGAAATAAAGCATCTAACATGTTTATTAATAAGTGTTTCTCGGTTAGAGAGTGTGGCAAAAGGCGGATTCGAACCTCTGATCGTTTTGCGTCAAAACTTAATGACATGCACCTTACCCCTACACTACAGCCACGGTGACGGACTTTACCCATTTCTCTGTCTTTATCCCCTTCGAACAGACACACAGTACATCCACTGAGAAGACCCCGGCAAACAGAAAGTGTACCCGAACGACTTATTTCATTGGAGGCAACGAGATTTGCAAGAATACTTTTCTGTTTTTTATGGAGTGTGTTTCCATAAACACCAAAGTTTGTCGTTTTGTGTTCATTCTAAGAACACACACGTTATCTCATGTTTAGACCTTCCCATACCTACCTATTGTTTTTAACTGTCGTTTTAATTGTAATCGTTAGCATGCGGTCCGATTTTTCCCGTTGCGTCTGTCGTTACTATGCAACCATGCAGCTTTACAGGGGGTGTGGCTTATCTAAATGAGATGTAAATGAGCCCTATTGTCACTCCCAGCAGGTGAGAACAGGTGAGAACTGCAAAACTTTAGAGGCTGTTTTCTCTCGTTTACACTTTTCTAAAGGCCTACATTCAGACGGCCACAACTTCTCCAAATATTATCAGATTTCCATGTGTTACACATCGTTGGAAAGCTTGGAGACCACACTTTCAGAATCTGTGAATAACTCAAAATGCCCCAGAACCGACTTGTGTCCCTACTTTCCGTGACTTGTCACATATGTTTCCATTACCTTACGATTTGGCACAATCTGAGAGAGTTTGTTATTAAAGCCTTTCATAAACATAACAACCCCAGAAGGGATTGCTCCACAAACAATAGCATATTCTCTTGCTGTAACTGGAACTTTATAATGTGACAAAAAAAATCCTCATATTTAAAAGGAATTCCTTGGTCATTAAATAATTGACTCACCAAAATAATATTATATTTAGCCCAATTATCAAAATAAATTGATTTATTCTTGTAATGCAAATCCCTGTTGTGCCAAATTATATAACTGTGTGGGGGAAAATTATGTTTGTAAATTAAAGACCATGATAGAAGACATTGTTTGTTAAAGTGAGATAATTTGGAAGGAATTTTGTCAGGATTATAATTACATAAAACAAAAAATTTAGACTACCTAATTTAGAAAAAACAGTGTTTACAATTTATTTTAAATGTGTAATTGAGGGTGGAGAAGCTAATGAAATCAAGACCACCTTTTTCATAAGAATTCATAGCTACAGATTTTTTTATATAGGTGTTTCTTATTTTTCCATAAGAAATTAAATAAACATTGATCAACTGCCTTAGAAGTCTGAGCATCTAACATAAAAAGATGTAGCAGAATAAGCTAGACGTGAAAGACCCTCTGCTTTAGAAAGTAAAGTTCTACCCTTGAGAGATGTAGAACTCTCTGTGTAGCGACAGATTTATCTTAATCAATAATCTGAGAAAAGTTATCAACACATCTATTCTTCATATCCTTAGAAACGACTATACCCAAGTAACTGACTTTATCTTTCACTGGGATGCCATCTATATTTGTCAAACAACAACTTTTAATTGAAAATAGTTCACATTTGTGGATATTTAGTAGGGGTGTAACGATTCGTTTAACAACGATTCGATTTGTATCACGATTTGAGGTTGTCAATATGATTTAAGGACGATATTGGTTCATTTAGAACGATATGATCTGAAACGATTCATTCACTTGAAATCAATTCAGTAACCTTTTAGCCAAAAATTTAAATCAGTGTGAAAGTTATTTCAACCGAATCGAATCATTGTTAAACCGAATCGTTACACCCCTAATATATAATGATATCGCTACTACATACAACCAACACCTCAACACTAGGGCTGGGATAAACGATTATTTTTTAAACGATTAATCTAGCGATTATTTTTTCGATGCATCGACTAATCTAACGATTAATTTTTCCTGTCCGATTCGGTTACGATTCGATTACCGATTATCTCCCCATTAATTGCCTAATAGCAATTTATACATGTTGATTTAATTATCTGAATGAAAAAACGAATTCCTTAACATTGCAATATATGTTTATTGCTCTTAAAATTCCAAAGTAAGACTATACAAGAGCAATGCATTCAATAAAACCTTGAAAACATAAAGTAGGCTACACACACACACACACACACACACACACACACAAATAAATAAGTATTAACCTACAACAAAGAAACATATACGATTTTTCTATGTATGCAACTCAGCCTACAGGCTATGCCCATCGATTAAATATCAACAAGTTGGTTAATCAAATCCGGGGACACACTGCAAGCGTGAGCGTCTCGGCTGCGTGGCGTGTCTGTTTTTGTTTCGGCTCCCATGTTAACAGGTTCTGCACACTGACTGTGACGCGCGGAAAACGCGTGCATGCTAGAAATAGAAGAGCGCCTATTTTTCACGCGTGTTGGGAGCGTCTCCAGGCAAAATAGAATAGGAAAAGATGTTTATATATCATTTTGACACGAATACATATTATTAAATTACATTTTCATGTCTGAAAGTCTGTAGGTTTACATAAATGCAGATATAGGCCTAATTGTAATAATAAAAAACGACAATTATCGATTTTGAAATATTGCAACTGTCAATACAGAACGAAATATTCTGTAGCCTATTTTGCCGTCAATACCATAGATATGTGGCTACTGCCGACGTTTTCTTTGCTGTATCAGTAGGCTATTTATGTTTAACATTAGGAATAGGGCTTCCCTCCGCATCAATAGCAGCAGCAGCGCCGCGTCAGACACGCTTCTAGTGTGCAAAGGCAGAGAAAACGCCACGCAGCCCCGTGGCTGACCCGCAACAGAAACGCCACGCGCATCCGCGGCATGACAGTGAAAAAAAGTAACATGTAGAGTGCATTACGGGCGCCAATATTCCGTTTAAAACCGGAATAGTCCTGGGATGAAACTGCTCACTTAGAGGATGGATACCCTCCGTGTCCGATGCTTTCACTTGATGCAAACGTTTGTTTTTGTGATTAAAATACATCAAATATTACCAAAACATCTGTCTTCCTGTGTGCAGAAATTTGTTTATGTAGCCGTGACAACAAAACGCGTGCGCGCATGCCTGTGATGCTCCGTGCGCACCGCGCGCCAACCACATAGACTGTGGCCAACCCGCAAGCCTTGCACTTCTGAAAGTCTGAGGAGCCACTCGTGTTGCAACCATAGATATACATAATAAATAATATACTTAATTACATAATATACTTTATTATGTACATCTATGGTTGCTGCTACTCTCCGGCGCCGCCATCTTTATTTTGAGTCTGACGAATCGACGCGCATATTTTGCGTCGACGTATTTTTTGCGTCGACGTCATCGATGACGTCGACGCGTTGTCCCAGCCCTACTCAACACCAATACAAATGCCTACTGCAAACCCCACAAGAGGCGCGAGGTTTCGAACCACTTTTGTCTGAAAGCGATACTCAGAATGAAGCAATGACGTATTCAACAGAAAACGAGAAACGATACAAGCCTCAAATCGGGGCTTCATCTGGAACCCCTTTTTGCTCGACACAAGCTCCGGAGCCTCGCTTCAGATGTCCCATCACTACCAATCACCAGCAGCACAAAAGGCACACACACGCAACCCACTGTCCGGTCTCGTTTGCAATAAGGTACTAACCTCTTATGCTTACCTTAAGGACTCCCTCAAAGATACTTACCCTTCTCCAACGTCATCTCCCAAGTCTCCAGCGATCTCCTGTGTCCAGCGTGTGTGTTCCGTGTTCTCCATCGTTCCCCTCCTGAGCCTCTCCTACGACCTCCGAAGTGCAGCCTGAGAACTCAAACCAAAGACATTCACCATCCTGTCAACATTCCGTCAAATTATCACTACTGGTTGCTCAGTAAATCTGACTCACTAACATCTTCCCCCAGTTTCACAGACAAAGCTTAAGATAGTCCCAGGCTAAAATGCATGTTTGAGTCTCAACTGAAATTAACTTTCACTTACATATCTTAAAATAAGTCAGTGGCAGTGCCATTGTTTTGTCTCAAGATGCACACCAGTAATATTTTTTTTTAAAAGCACATTTAGAAAAGCTACTTAAATGCTAGGGGTGTAACGATTCATTTTTAACAACAATTCGATTCGGTTGAAATAAAACAGTCACACTCATTTAAATTTTTGGCAAAAAAGTTACTGAATCGATTTCAATTCACTGAATCGTTTCGGATCATATCGTTCTAAATGAACCAATATCGCCCTTAAATCGTATCGACAACCTCAAATTGTGATACGAATCGAATCGTTGTTAAACGAATCGTTACACCCCTATTAAATGCCCTAATTGAACTAAGGCTTAATTCTGGCTCAGTCCAAGCCCTGTTTGTGAAACCGGGCCCTTGTCTCCGTAGTGTCTGTAACCCGTAACACTATAAGATAGACAGAAAGTAGCTGACCAGCTAATAAAAATAAATATGGTGAGATCGGAATCCATGCCTAATTCCACGTAACAAATTAAATCTGGTAGATGAGCCCATCTTCAATTTGATAGAAGAACAGTTTGCATTTGCATAAAGTGTTTGAATAGCTTTGATAAAGAAAGGACCAAAACCAAACTTTTCTAAAGAAAGAAAAAGAAACTTATGTTCAACAGAACCGAAGGCTTTATAAAAGTCTAAAAACAAAATAAAACTGTCATCTTCAATTAAATCAGAGTAATCAATAAGGTCAAACACTAGTCTAATATTATTTGAGATATGCCTCCCTGATAAGAAACCAGATTGAGATTCATCTATAATAGAGTCTATTACCTTTTTTAAGACACATAGCAAATACTAAGGCTGAAATTTTGTAGTCATTATTGAGAAGACATATTGGACGCCAATTATCAAGACAAAGAACACCTTTTTTGGTTTAGAGAGTAATGTAATAAGGTCTTGTGTGAGTGTAGGGGGGAGAAAGCCTTTTAAAATACTTTCCCTGAAAACCTGTAAAAGAAAGGGTGCTAATTGTTTTGCAAATAATTTGTAAAACTCGGAGGACAAGCCATTCACTCCTGGAGATTTATTACGTTTAAGACATTTAATAGCTTCAGTGACTTCCTCCAAACCAAGCGGTAGATCACACGTTTCTTTCTATCCCATCAATTTGACAAAAACTAGGTAATGAATTGAAGAAACCTGTAGCTGCTTCATAATCAAAGGAGGAACTACACAATTTTTTATAAAAATCAGCACAGATTTGTGCAATTTCTTTTGGACTGTCAGATAAATGTCCATTCGTCTTTAATTTATGAATTGTGTTATGACTGGAATTATGTCTCTCAAGTTTCGAAAAAAATATGATGAATTTTGTTCACCATGCTCTAACCAACACTGCCTAGATCTGATATTATAAGCTCCTTCAGCTTTGGTTCTATACAACACGTCTAGCTTATTCTGCAAATTAGAGAGTTACACATTTTCTTGGTCAGACAATGTTACTATGGGTTTTTGATAAAGAAATGCTATTTTAGAAATTCTCATTTTCCTCAGGCCTCTTCTATTTAGCTAAATCACTAGAAATTTGCCGACCTCAAATTTGAACAGTTCCCAATAGAGACTTTTGTAGCTTTACCTAAATATTCTACAATTAAAGCTTCTAAATTAAGTCTAACAGACTCATGTTTCAAATGCGAGTTGTTCACTTTGAAGAAAGATGCTCTATAATTATAATCCTGAGTGAGACAAATTAATATATATAGCTCTATGATCAGTAAGAGAGGTCACTAAGATATTAACAAATGAATTGTCAATAAATTGTTTGAAAACTAACCAAAAATCAATACGAGATTGATATGAGCCTGTTTTGTTTTGCCATGTATATGATGTTTTAGAAGAACATTTTTCCCTCCATATATCCACCAGTTCAAAGCGTTCCATAAATTCTTTTAAGTAATTTCTTGAAGTGGAAAGACGAGGAGGCCATCTATCAAGAATGTTGTCAAGAACAGTATTAAAATCGCCTCCCATAATTATTAAAGAATCAGGATATTTACATAGCCAAAACAGTAACCATTCTTCAACACAGTCAAGTAAGTAGGGGTGTAACGATTCGTTTAACAACGATTCGATTCGTATCACGATTTGAGGTTGTCGAGATGATTTAAGGACGATATTGGTTTATTTAGAACGATATGATCTGAAACGATTCATTCACTTGAAATCAATTCAGTAACTTTTTAGCCAAAAATTTAAATCAGTGTGAAAGTTTTATTTCAACTGAATCGAATCATTGTTAAACCGAATCGTTACACCCCTAATATATAATGATATCGCTACTACATACAACCAACACCTCAACACCAATGCAAATGCCTACTGCAAACCCCACAAGAGGCACGAGGTTTCGAACCACTTTTGTCCGAAAGCGATACTCAGAATGAAGCAATGACGTATTCAACAGAAAACGAGAAACGATACAAGCCTCAAATCGGGGCTTCATCTGGAACCCCTTTTTGCCCGACACAAGCTCCGGAGCCTCGCTTCAGATGTCCCATCACTACCAATCACCAGCAGCACAAAAGGCACACACACGCAACCCACTGTCCGGTCTCGTTTGCAATAAGGTACTAACCTCTTATGCTTACCTTAAGGACTCCCTCGAAGATACTTACCCTTCTCCAACGTCATCTCCCAAGTCTCCAGCGATCTTCTGTGTCCAGCGTGTGTGTTCCATGTTCTCCATCGTTCCCCTCCTGAGCCTCTCCTACGACCTCCGAAGTGCAGCCTGAGAACTCAAACCAAAGACATTCACCATCCTGTCAACATTCCATCAAATTATCACTACTGGTTGCTCAATAAACCTGAATCACTAACATCTTCCCCCAGTTCCACAGACAAAGCTTAAGATAGTCCCAGGCTAAAATGCATGTTTGAGTCTCAACTGAAATTAACGTTCACTCACATATCTTAAAATAAGTCAGTGGCAGTGCCATTGTTTTGTCTCAAGAGGCACACCAGTAATGTTTTTAAAAAAAAGCACATTTAGAAAAGCTACTTCATAGGGGTTAAAAATGATTCGATTCGTATCACGATTTGAGGTTGTCGATACGATTTAAGGACGATATTGGTTCATTAAGAACGATATGATCCGAAACGATTCAGTGACTTGAAATCAATTCAGTAACTTTTTAGCCAAAAATTTAAATGAGTGTGACTGTTTTATTTCAACCGAATCTAATTGTTGTTAAAACGAATCGTTACACCCCTATTAAATGCCCTAATTGAACTAAGGCTTAATTCTGGCTCAGTCCAAGCCCTGTTTGTGAAACCGGGCCCTTGTCTCCGTAGTGTCTGTACCTCGTAACACTATAAGATAGACAGAAAGTAGCTGACCAGCTAATAAAAATAAATATGGTGAGATCGGAATCCTTGCCTAATTCCACGTAACAAATTAAATCTGGTAGATGAGCCTATCTTCAATTTGATAGAACAGTTTGCATTTGCATAAAGTGTTTGAATAGCTTTGATAAAGAAAGGACCAAAACCAAACTTTTCTAAGGAAAGAAAAAGAAACTTAAGTTCAACAGAACCAAAGGCTTTATAAAAGTCTAAAAACAAAATAAAACTGTCATCTTCAATTAAATCAGAGTAATCAATAAGGTCAAACACTAGTCTAATATTATTTGAGATATGCCTCCCTGATAAGAAACCAGATTGAGATTCATCTATAATAGAGTCTATTACCTTTTTTAAGACACATAGCAAATAGTAAGGCTGAAATTTTGTAGTCATTATTGAGAAGACATATTGGACGCCAATTATCAAGACAAAGAACACCTTTTTGGGGTTTAGGGAGTAATGTAATAAGGTCTTGTGTGAGTGTAGGGGGGAGAAAACCTTTTAAAATACTTTCCCTGAAAACCTGTAAAAGAAAGGGTGCTAATTGTTTTGCAAATAATTTGTAAAACTCGGAGGACAAGCCATTCACTCCTGGAGATTTATTACGTTTAAGACATTTAATAGCTTCAGTGACTTCCTCCAAACCAAGCGGTAGATCACACGTTTCTTTCTATCCCATCAATTTGACAAAAACTAGGTAATGAATTGAAGAAACCTGTAGCTGCTTCATAATCAAAGGAGGAACTACACAATTTTTTATAAAAATCAGCACAGATTTGTGCAATTTCTTTTGGACTGTCAGATAAATGTCCATTCGTCTTTAATTTATGAATTGTGTTATGACTGGAATTATGTCTCTCAAGTTTAGAAAAAAATAAGATGAATTTTGTTCACCATGCTCTAACCTAGATCTGATATTATAAGCTCCTTCAGCTTTGGTTCTATACAACACGTCTAGCTTATTCTGCAAATTAGAGAGTTACACATTTTCTTGGTCAGACAATGTTACTATGGGTTTTTGATAAAGAAATGCTATTTTAGAAATTCTCATTTTCCTCAGGCCTCTTCTATTTAGCTAAATCACTAGAAATTTGCCGACCTCAAATTTGAACAGTTCCCAATAGAGACTTTTGTAGCTTTACCTAAATATTCTAAAATTAAAGCTTCTAAATTAAGTCTAACAGACTCATGTTTCAAATGCGAGTTGTTCACTTTGCAGAAAGATGCTCTATAATTATAATCCTGAGTGAGACAAATTAATATTAGGGATGCACGATATTATCGGCACGACATCGGCAGATATGAAAACATTATGCCGATATGCCTTGCCGATATGATTTGCCTGCAATAACTCACGTGTGCAAGGAGTGTTACAGCGATGAGACCATGTCAGCACTGCAGTCATTCTTCAAGTGAAAACAAGAAAATACATTGCATGTAAAGTGATTTATATTGACTGTTTTTAAATGCTGCCTTGAATTTCTGAATGCATGTACAGAAGGACGTGACCGTCAGCAGCAGATTTGCCACGTTTTCACAACAAAACTAGTCCGAAACAAGCCCAATCGCGTCTCCCCACTCTCTAGCGCGTGCGGCAGCCTCCACAGCAGCAGAAGCTCCTCCAGGTCCTAGTGCTATATATTTATACATGTAGTGGGGGCGCTGTTGTTACAGTAATATAATGAAAAGTAGAATACACAAATAAATGAAGTTACTTCTTGTTCTGAATAAACAAATCATTAATGATGTCATAAATCACAAGCATGACACTTGTAAATTAAATACTTTTACAGTGTATTAATCTGTAATAAAAATGTACGAAATGGATGATGAAAAATAATCTAAGGAGCTCTACAATAATTGTAGAATTAAAAGACAGCATCAATGGATGTCATGCCACCCCCACTTCATGTGCACAAACGTTAAATCCAAAAATACAATATTTAGGTTACAGCTGCATCTGGGGTGAAAAATTACTGACTTTATTATTGTTATTTTTTAGAGCTTTTAATGTACTCTTCATAAAAAGAACTTGATTAACATTTATTTATCTTCAACAAGAATCCTTTTAGTAAGGATACCTCAGTTATCTGAAACCAGAATGAAAAAAAATAGTTTTTGCTCAAAATGGTGTTGTTTCCAAACAAAGGGAAAAAATAAACATATATCGGCATCGGTATCGGCCAAAATGAGCTGAAAAATATCGGCATATCGGCAAAAATCCAATATCGTGCATCCCTAATTAATATATATAGCTTTATGATCAGTAAGAGGGGTCACTAAGATATTAACAAATGAATTGTCAATAAATTGTTTGAAAACTAACCAAAAATCAATACGAGATTGATATGAGCCTGTTTTGTTTTGCCATGTATATGATGTTTTAGAAGAACATTTTTCCCTCCATATATCCACCAGTTCAAAGCGTTCCATAAATTCTTTTAAGTAATTTCTTGAAGTGGAAAGACGAGGAGGCCATCTATCAAGAATGTTGTCAAGAACAGTATTAAAATCGCCTCCCATAATTATTAAAGAATCAGGATATTTACATAGCCAAAACAGTAACCGTTCTTCAACACAGTCAAGTAAGTAGGGGTGTAACGATTCGTTTAACAACGATTCGATTCGTATCACGATTTGAGGTTGTCGATACGATTTAAGGACGATATTGGTTCATTTAGAACGATATGATCCGAAACGATTCAGTGACTTGAAATCAATTCAGTAACTTTAGCTCACCGTCACCGAACGCGTCATTCACTGATGATATAAAACTCCGGACGAGTTTTCATGCGCGCGTCCGTTTTTAGCGCGCCTTCACTATCGTGCAGTCTGACATTAATGCCAACTGAGATCTTACAGTGTGACATGGCTTACATCGGGGATCATGTTCGTACAGTCTGACAAAGGATTTTGAAAAATCGCAGTGTGCAGGACCATAACACAGAAAGACCTGAGAGTCTATGTTTACACCGAGTAGATTCAAACCAAACAGATACGGCTTCATACCACTGCACCGATCACATTAGTCAAGCATCGCTGCGGCCCGCGGATGGGGGATACACCTCCCTCCCTTCAATAAAAGCTCGGCCACCCACAAAGTACGCTTTCTCTACCGCCTTGCGTGCGGTATCAATTACGCGTCATAACAACTGTCTCTTTTCGCGATCAATCTTACACAGGTCTTTGGTGAATCGAAGCTTATTTTCTTGCAGAAAGGATGATTTTTTTGTCCGCTTTCCAAACTGCGCGACTAAGTGCGTGAGAGATGAACCTCATGATGATCACTCTGGAATCCGTCTGCTCCTTCCTTTTGGGATCCAGGCGATGTACTGCTTCTATGCCATCCCCAAACTTAGATTTCTCCTCCGGTAACAGAGCTTGACAGATCTTTGTGACTTCCCTCCGGACGTCCTCTGCCTCGGTCTCTCGAACTCCATATAATTTGAGGTTCCATCACCTAGAGTATGCTTCCAATTCATACACACACTTATCAATCTGATCGACCGAAGTAGTATGTACCTTTTGTTCTATGCAGGACACGTTTTCTTTAAACATAACAACTTCAACTTCAGCGTAACTTGATTTGATTTTTTTCTCCAGTTTGTCCAGTCTAGCACCCAACTTTTTTTCAATTCTGTCGGCCTGATCGTTAATGAGCTGGGAGAGCGTGTGATGATATTGTCACTATCCATTGGGATTTCCTTTCTTCTTTCTCTTTTTGGAGCAGGAGTTTCCCTAGGAATAACTGGCAATTGCGGGAAGTCTTCGTCATTAACTGCAATCAACATAATCATGACAGGCTTCCATCAAGACATAGAGTTAGCACCTGTGTTCGAGCGTTTTCTTTTTTGCTTTGAAGACATGTTTCCACCAGAAGCCAACAAAGTGTCATTTAAACCGCTAATGTAAGATAAATGACAGAAAAATTGGTCTTTTAGAGCATAAAACTACTTTTTCAAGGCCAAAATAAAAGTTGGCAAAGCAGAGCTGATTAAGGCATGTCTTCTCTCTGCGCCATCTTGCGCGCCCCTCAATATACCTGCCCTTGATAAATGCCGCGGCTGAAAACGATAGTCATTAGAATAACACGCCCCTATATATTCAAGTCTCCGCCTCCCCCACGCCCTCATTTTACGCCATGGACACACGGAAGACTGCAATGAAGCGAACCTTCTCCGACGTGGAGATCGAGACCATCACCAGGTGGAAAAAAATGAAAATTGTTTTATTTGGGAGTTTAAAGAGTGGGATTAAAGGCCCCCACAAAAACAAAATATGGACACAAATTATGAGTACTGTTAATAGTGTAGGGGTTGAGAAGCGCACTCCAGCAGTTTAAAGCTGTTTGGATGATAAATTACCATTACAATGCATTATTTTACAGCACATGTTTTGAAACAATTAGCATTTAATTTCATATCATGTCACATGTATTGGGGTGTACGATAGTGATGATGATGTGATGTGGAGTAGCATTCATTCACATTAATAACTGCACGACAATTTGAAAGATTCTTCTTCTTATAATTATTATTATGATTTTTATTATTAATGACGCTTATTGTTATTTAGAAGAAGAATGTTATTATTTATTTTATTATTATTTAAAAGAAGAATGTAATTTGTATTATTTTGTGCAGCTGTGTAACACGGACTCAGGCAGATTGGGATCCATGTGCAGTTTATTAAAGGGGGGGTGAAATGCTGTTTCATGCATACTGATCTTTTTACACTGTTAAAGACTTGGAATCCCATACTAAACATAGACAAAGTTTCAAAAGTTAAGGTGGACGTTTGATGGGAGTATTTCTTTGTCAAAAATACTACTTCCGGTTAGTCATAAGTTTCGGCAAGTTTTTTAAGATCATGCGTCCCCTTTGACGTTAATGGGGTGGAATTTCCTTGTATGGGCCTTACGGACAATTCTACCGGAAGAGCGTGAGAGAGAGAGAGGGAGAGAGGGAGAGAGCGAAAGTAACAGGCTACGCCCATCAAAGCGCTGGCTTGTAGGATGCGCTGCACAGGTGATGTGCACATAACAATGTCACCAAAAAAGTGCGTTTTTGGTTGCCAGACCAAGACAGTCCTGCACAGATTCCCCAAAAACCCCGCGTTAAAGCAACAGTGGATGTAATTTGCTTTTCTGGATCAGCAACTGAGTTGCGCGAATGTTTATATCTGTTCGCTGCATTTCGGTGCCGACTGTTTCATAAACAAGGCCCAGCTTGACGCCGGCTTTTCCAATCGCCTAATGCTGAAGGATGGAGCAGTCCCAACGTTAGAACCGCAGGCGGTGAGTGAGACTGCTTCAAATGTCTGTGTTTTTGCCTATGCTCATCAAGTAGCCCAAACATGATCACGTATAGCTAATTGATCAATGGAGCATGCGATGTGTAGTGCGTGTACATTTGTTTAGCTGGCCACTATATGTGTAACTTTATGTTTGTGTATTGTAAAAGCACTTCAAACAACAATACACAAAGAGGGGGGAAATATGTTGAACTAAATAAGCACGCTTCTTCATTCAAATGCGCTACTATTCCGTGTCTATCTATGTAAACACTAACTTAACCTGCCGTGCAAAACCAGTCCGCTTACTAACGTTACAATTGTCTACACAAACCACGCGTAAACACACACACACACGTGCACAACTGCACTTCCCACATGTACACCTTCAAAGACAAAAATACGACGATATAATTCAAGTATAAATATGTAAATAACACAAGCCGCTAAGCATATTATATAGTTAGTGTATAACTTGTACCACATAGAGACGTCCTGCTCTAGTCGTTTTTGCTGCTGCTCCTGTTCAACTGCAGCCTCTGGGTCTGATTCCGGATCATAGATGTATGGCTGTATCTGATTAAAAGCCATATTTTTATTTTGAATAAAGTTTTTTTCCCACTGTTAGGGATGACACAGCTTTACGACGCACTCGACTCAACACAATAGCAGCAGCGCGCACACGCACACGTCATTATTTAGCTCCGCTCACACGACACGCCCCCACCCGCTCGGCTTTTTTCGGAAAGACTCGGAACAGCGCATCTTTCTTATATAACTATAAAAAAAATAAAGACTTTTCGGAGATATGCAGGATGCAATGCTACTCTATAGGTACTCAAGATTGACATGACACTGACTGAAACTGAGTGTTTCACCCCCCCTTTAAAATAATACAAACTCACAGTACAAGCAGGCGTGGGTCGATAAACCAGGGCAAACAGGAATATCAGAGACAGGGCATCAATCGTGGTCATAACAGGCAAATGGTCAGGGCAGGCAGCAAACAGGCAAGAATCAGAGTCCAGGCAAACAAAGATCAAGGGCAGGCAGAACAGGGTCGTAAACAGGAATCCAAAGCAGAGTCAAACACAGGCAGGAATAAACACAGGGAATAACGCTCAGAAATGTAGCCGGGGCAAACAGGACTTCGCAATGAATGTGTGTGTGAGCAGAGTTTATGTAGGCATGATGATAAAGAACAGGTGTGCAGTAATCAGTCCAGAGAGAGGGTGTATGGGAAATGAAGTCCGATATGAGGTTAGTACTCTGGGGAGTTCGACCTCTGGTGGAATCTTCACCGGCGTTTGTGACAAGCTGTCGGGCCTAACCCTGAACCGTCAGGTAAAGCGCACAGGCTCGCAACTGGAGGAATACATGCCTACAAATCAAATGCTTTGGTACAGTCACACAAATTAAACATTGAAGTTCATGTTGCACAAAAATAAACACTGAAGTTTATAATTACTATGTTGTTGTTGTTGTTTTTTTACAGTGGGTCATATTATAGCATATCTTTGTCAGTGCGTTTTGTGGTGTTAGGAATTGTTTTTCTGCGCATTTTCGCACAAACTCAAAACGTGCGTACACCACCTCCTGAGCTGCTTTTCCACACAAGTAATGTCATTAGAAAGTATTTCTAATAAGACTATCAATCAATCAATCAATCAATCAACTTTATTTATATAGCGCTTTTACAGTCATGATTGTGTCAAAGCAGCTTCACAGTGTCAAACAGGATAATATTGCAACAAAATTAGATTTGGCTGTACAGTCGTTCTGGAGAAAACAGTGATGTTATCAGCTTATTTTAATTTATCATAGAGAGACAATGTTGGCAGATCAGTATTATAGTTTATAGAATTAAATAAAACATTTTATTTGTATAATAAGTTGAATAACTTTACTCATATTTTTAGTGTCCCCAACTGAGCAAGCCAAGCCAAAGGCGACAGTGGCAAGGAACCAAAACTCCATCAGGGCATGATGGAGAAAAATAAACCTTGGGAGAAACCAGACTCAGTCGGGGTGCCAGTTCTCCTCTGGCCTATTAACACACCGTGTAAGATTATTATTCTGGCAACCTTACAGGTCAGAAATCATGTTAGATTGGATTATTCAAAATTTCAGGGTATCACGGAAGAGACAGATTTATTTAGGATGGGGCGTCGATTACACAAGAGTATGAATACAAGAAAGATCGGAATTATTGCGCCTGAGACGGGTTTTTGAGCATGTCGTGCCGGTGAGGCAAATTCAGAGGAGACACCATTTGACACGGCTCAGCAGACACTCCAGGATGCGTTGGTCATGTCCAGGCAGGTCCACCATCTGATCCGGACACGGCCCAGATCCGGGATAAACCTCGGGATAAACAGAGAGACTAACATTAGCGTAGATGCCACTCTTTTTAAGATGTAACGAGTACATCAGGTGTTATGGGAAGTGTTCCCGGTTCCGGCTGACCTAGTTAATGCAGCCGAACAATCAGTCACTTGCGAATGTTGCCGAATGTTTAACTATGTTTACATTGTTTAACTATGTTAAACAACAGCCAAAAATGCATCATCATGAAACTTCTGCAGAGAGGTATTATTCAGACTTACCAGATATGAAAATTTGAATATATTTTACACAAAGTTGAAAGCACTAAATTATACTACTACTACTTCTACCAATAATAATCATAAAGAAATTCAAATGTTACACATTTTGGAATAGTAACAGAGTTTTCTTTAATTGTGTAATTATAAAATTATTATTTAAATACATAATTACAGATAATGTTTTTAAATGTTTAAAAAATATAATAATTTATGATAATGAAATTGTTGCATATTTTGCAGGTGGAACTATTGACATAACAGTACATGAGGTGCTAGAGGAGGGACATCTGAAGGAACTGCATGCTGCTTCAGGAAATGACATGGGTGGACAGACAGTAGACAGGAAGTTCATCTCTTTTCTGAAAGATATATTCTCAGAGGAAATTTTCATGAAATTTGAGCATGAATACCCATCAGAGGCCCTGAAATTAAAATATGACATTGCTCTGTCAAAATCTTGTGATGAAGTTGTGCTGCTCTCATGCCCAGTCCCCTTGCAAGAACTTGCCAGGCAGAAACAGAGCATAGAAAGTTACTTTGAGGGTGTTGAGGGAGCAGAGTGGGATGATGGAGCAATCCTAATTAAAGAGCAACAACTGAGGAGCTTTTTTGATGATAGTCTCAAGGCGACTGCAGACAAAATTAAGAAAATTATTAAAAATAATGAGCTGAACATTGAGTACATGCTGTTAGTTGGAGGTTATGCCGAATGTGTAATTCTGAGAAACTTCATTAAGAAGCACTTTGGGTCAAGATGTAAAGTACTGTGCCCAGCTGAACCCCAGGTAGCAATAATAAAAGGAGCAATCCTGTATGGCAAACAACCTAAAGTGGTGAAATCACGTGTAAGTGGCCTTACGTATGGACTCTGTTTATCTGAGCCCTTTGATGAATCTATACACAAGGGCAAGAGCAAATATGTAAGCAGTGAAGGAGATGAACACTGCAATGTCTGCTTTAAAAAACTTGTTGGCAAGGGAGAGTCACTCCTCTCTGATGAGGTTCGAACGTTCACTTTCTTCGCCACAGACACCAATCAAACAGCTACGGTGTTACAGTTTTACAGCACTAACAGACGAAATGTCAAGTTTGTCGATGAGTCGGGCGTGGAGCAAATTGGCTCTTTTACACTGGGCATGCCCAAAACTAATCGGGGCATGAGTCGTGAGGTCAGGTTAGAAATCAAATTTGGCTCCACTGAAATGAAGGCAACTGCAACTGATATTGATTCTGAAGAAACTGAATCAATCAAACTTGACTTTATGAACAAGCAACATTGAATGTGCTGAAACTAAGAGTAATCAAGACAGCTCTTGCATTTGTAATTAGGCATGTCCATGTAACATTTTTCCAGCACTTCAGATGTTATTTTTAACGTCATATACAAAAACATAATTTTTTCATCCATATTAAAAGGGTTAGTTCACCCAAAAATTAGATGTCTGTCATTAACTCCTCTCCCTAATGTCGTTCCACACCCGTAAGACCTCCGTTCATCTTCACACACAGTTTAAGATATTTTAGATTTAGTCCGAGAGCGTATGTAAGTGTATGCACACTATACTGTCCATGTCCAGAAAGGGAATAAAAACATCATCATAGTAGTCCATATGAGACATCAGTGGGTTAATTAGAGTCTCTTGAAGCATCCAAAATACATTTGGGTCCAAAAATAACAAAAACTACGACTTTATTCACCATTGTCTTCTCTTCCGCGTTTGTTTTCAATCCTCAAATAAAGATTTAAATGGTTATGAATCAGCGTATCGATTCATGAATAGTCTGGACTAGTGTACATACACTTGGATCTTTTTGGAGGAACCCGGTGTTTACATGAGGTAAAGTTTAATTGTAATTTTGCCCAATTTACATTATAATCACATTATGAGGGTGCATATAAACACACACATCAAAGATATCGCCAACAAGATAAGACACACCAACATGTGACATTTCACCTGAAGTTTTCCAGCTGGCATATATTTTGCGGAAGATCACAAAAAAACGTTACCTGCGTATGGTCAATTAACTGACAGAGCATATATGCACCTTCGGCATCAGCTGTTTTGACATCCCTCCACTTCCCCAACTCCACAAACATAATTTAGTAGGGGTGTAACGATTCGTTTAACAACGATTCGATTCGTATCACGATTTGAGGTTGTCGATATGATTTAAGGACGATATTGGTTCATTTAGAACGATATGATTCGAAACGATTCAGTGACTTGAAATCAATTCAGTAACATTTTAGCCAAAAATTTAAATCAGTGTGACTGTTTTATTTCAACCGAATCGAATCGTAGTTAAAACGAATCGTTACACCCCTATAATTTTGGTATCTTGCTCCCAGATTCATCTTCCAATAAGCCAGATTTGTTTAACCTTATTATCTTAAAGATTGTATGGGCCAACAAACTCATCAAAACTCATTTGTATAGATTGTCATAATTTTTCCTCATGTGACATACAAACTTTGACGCTTTCCACGCCATTGACAGCAATCCAAAGAGTACAGAATCTCTGGATCAAAACACAGGCAAATAGCATGCCTTGTTGGCTAGAGATATTCGCACAAGCTTCGCCTAACAATTCCTGTCTGGGAAAAACAAGATTAAAAACATAACGGGTGTATTTCAATGTTTTCAGTGGTGTAGTCAGTAAAGCATAAGGCTTAAAGATCTTTTTTATGCGATCGACCCAGGTTCAAATCCGCCTTTTGCCCATCACATGTCATTTCAGAAAGCTATTCTGATAAAAATTAAAAAAATGTTCTAAAAGTGGAAATAAGGGCCTAATGTTGAATAATAATAAAAGCATTTATTGGGTAGGGTTAGGGGTCGGTGTAGGGAGGGCTTTTATTATCCCATTAAGGCAGCATCCATTTAATAATTATAATAAATATAGTAATTTACACTGTTATTATTGCATCCTGTTTATGTACAACAATACTGAGGTGCAAATGGTATGTATCTGCCAAAATAAAGCATAAATAGCATCTAATTACTATTTATACATATTGCAAAGAACTGCTACTTTTACATGGTTTGAATATAATATATCATTATTTTCACTTAGTAAATAGCATCTACACCTACTTGCACTTTGTGTAAATATCATCCATCGTTAAGAAAATATGTTGTAATGAGTGTAAATAGCAGCTGCCTTCTTTTTAAAGCAGAAGCTCTGTTCTTTTTTGATATATGTTCACATTTATGTACAACAAAATGTTCTGGTTGCCGTTAAAATATTGTGAAAATGATGAAAAATGCTGGCAAAAAAAAAATTTGATTTGTAGAGTAGTTCAGTGATTTATAATATTTGTTAAGGCAGAGTTTAAGTTTTCTGTTTCTAATCTGGTTTCTGTTCACATTTGCCTTTCTTTTTGTTTCTTCTGTTTTTAAATCATTGAATGTTAACACTATGTGGAAGAACACCGCTGGGCCACATTGCGCACTGCTTATACTTGACCCTGGGCTAGTCATTAAGCATTTTACCTATTTATTCATTTGAATATGAAACCTGGACACAGAGCTTGTCTCAGGGCATTCTAGGATTGAATTTACCAATTATAAACAGGAATTGGAACTCTTAGCTCAGGCCCCAGGGTAAAAAATAACAAACACAAATGATATTTTCAGATGCAACACTGGAATTTAAAAACAAAGAAGTGTAACTAAATAAAAGATTGGTGGACGTAGAAGAATGTAGTGAGATTTTATAAACTTATAATTTAACCAAGCATTTATGTAATTTCTGTTCTGACATGTCATTTTATCCTTTTGGCTTGTATTTCTTCTTTTTACAAACCCTAATAAAATAAATTGTGTGTAAAAATACAAATAGATGGACATCATTACTGCGAATGGGTACCATCACCCTCAAAAAAGGCTGGCTGAAACCATTTTCAAGAAGAAAAGAAAGTCTTTAGGGGGGGGGGGTCTTTTTACACTGTTAAAGACTTGGATTCCCATCCTAAACATAGACAAAGTTTCAAAAACTAATGTTGGACGTTTGATGGAGTATTTCTGTGTTAAAAATACTCCTTCCGGTTTCTCACAAGTTTCGGAGAGTTTTTTTCGAGTATGGGTCTCGACGTTAATAGATCGGAAGGTCCTTGTATGGGCCGTACGGGCTCTTCTCCCGGTAGGGTGCGCGCGCGTCACTAGAGCGAGAGAGGAAATGCACGCCCATAAACACTCGCTCAGCTGCAGATCCAGTCGTCTGTGAACACTTCTGTCGTTATAGTCCGCGCCGCGCTCCACTTCATTCCTATGGGTGACGTCGAGCGACTTCAACGCTTCAGCACAGCATCCGGGAAGGCAGCGCTTTATTTGAACCGATTTGAACGCAGAAATGACAGGAAGCTTCACAGCATCGCTTCAGTCGCGTCTCAAAGTGGATCTCCACCGTTCACTGCTGTCACAGGACTTCACCAAATCATACCAAAGAAGTGTGTTTCTGACGGAGCGGTCCCAGCGATAAAGGTTCGGTCCTGCTTTGGAAGCAGCCGGTGAGTAAAACTGCTTCAAATGTCTGTGCTGTCGGCTATCGTCGCGTGAGTAAACATCAGTAAACGACACGATCGCGTGCTTCGTCATTCAAATGCGCTAACGGACTCCATTGATGTTCTCTGTATAACGTTACACTAGTCTGACGTGCAAAACCGTTTTGCTTGCTACTGCTAAGGTTTAGTCGCATACAATAGTCCATAAACCGAATCATGTCCTCATAAACTGCGAGTAAAGACACACAAATGTTGACAGGTCACTAAATACAGTACATACCACAGAGACGGACGTCCTGATGTTGCTGTTTATCCTGTTCAATTTATTTCAGCCTCCGAAGGATTCTGGATCACATATCTATTAGCTGAGAATGCGTCATTTTTTAGCTCCGCCCACACGATACGCCTCCAGGCGCTCGTTTTTTTCCGGTAAGATTCGGTACAGCCCATATTTCTTTTATAAATATAATAAAACTAAAGACTTTTCAGAGATATGAAGGATGCAATACTACTCTATAGGTACTCAAGATTGACTGAGTGTTTCACCCCCCCCCCCCCCTACCCCTTTAAGCAGATTTATGTGCTTGTTGAATGTTTGATTTATATTTTTACATTAGCTTAATTTTTGCTTAAACAATATTTTATATATTTCTTCAGTTTTATGCAGATGTTCTTTTTCATGTGTTTTTAGATATGGAGATGTTGTACTGTTTCAAAAGATGCATAACATCGGCCCCTACCATATAAAATCTCATCAACGGTGGGGAAGTGGTGTGTCATAAATGACATAAAAGTCTTGTCAGATATGTTTGTGTACTTTGTCTTTTTTTTTTTTACATACTTTTTAATAATTTTTGCAGTGGTGTATGGATGGGGATCATTTTGACAATGTTCCCATCTATTTTCAGTACATCGTTGTCCTGTAAACATACCCTGGGTATAAACTTACCCAATCATTTGTTGTATTCCCTAATTGTAATTTGCTTTATGTAAATGTGAATGGAAGAGCATTGCTTAAAATCTATCACATCTGCATGGGTCAAGTACCACAAAAACATTTTAATTTTTCCCACTGCATGCCTTTTTTGGTTCTTTAAACAAAAACAGCCATTATGCAAATGTTAATGCATATTTGGTGTGCTGTCCGGGGGGAGGGCTTCGAGCTCAGACTTGGCCCGAACCCAGAGTACCCCCCTGTATGTAAATGGTTAGAACTAAAAAGGGTGGTGGAGGGATGCTAATAACCTGTCAACAAAACGGAGGTAAGACTGCTGCGTATATACGCATTTTTTGTTGATTAGCTGAGTGCTCTCCACCTGTGTCAATTATCTGAAAGTGCTCCTCCTGAACCTTTGTTAATAAAAATCATTAAATATGAAAGCAAGCCTGTTTTTCAGCATGCTGATCATATATGGCTTTTGGCTTGTTTTGCCATGTCAAACCCAACAGCCTGGGGCCTGTTTCAGAAAGGAAGTTATTTCCATACATTTTGCTGTCATTACGACTGCTCACTGTCTTCAAGAGCAAAAAAAAAAAAAAAAAAACTGCTGTTTCACAGCACTGTTGTTGGTTCAGTGAGGGCATTCCACATTGAGAGCAGACACAGGCTGCACTACATTCCTGTGCCTGCTGCAGTTGTCCCTGGGTGTTTCAGCACTGAAAGAGCATTTATTTTTAAAAGAACAACATGGGTGTGACCCTGCATCTTATCAAGATAGATGTGGTCATGCGCTTCATGTTTCCACTGCGGAAACACGACTATCTTGGTGCTTAGGTCGAGACTCGCCTACCGGGAAGGTGGAGTCCCCTTACCTATGCCCCGATTTAGTGCTATTTCTGTCCAGAAGAATAGACCTACTTAGAGGAATAGCCAGGGTGACCTGAGGAAAAATTACAGTCATTCACTGCTATAGGAGGAGAAGTATTGGCTAAGCTTGTTAAATCAACAACATGTATGTGTGACCCTATACCGACTAGGCTACTAAAAGAGATGCTTCCAGAGGTCATAGATCCTCTGATTATAATTATTAATTCATCCTTGATATTAGGATATGTACCAAAAACATTTAAGTTGGCTATAATTAAACCACTTATTAAAAAAAACGCAACTTGATCCTAAAGAATTAGTCAGTTACAGGCCAATCTCAAATCTACAGTTTCAATCAAAAATACTAGAAAAGGCAGTGTCTTCACAATTATGTTCCTTTTTAGAAAGAAATGGTATATGTGAGGATTTCCAGTCAGGATTTAGACCGTATCATAGTACTGAGACTGCTCTCATCAGAGTTACAAATGATTTACTCTTATCATCTGATCGTGGTTGTATCTCTCTATTAGTATTACTCGATCTTAGCGCTGCATTCGATACTATCAATCACAAGATTCTTTTGAATAGACTCGAAAATTACTCGAATGTTGGCATTAGTAGAATCGCATTGGCATGGTTTAAATCGTACTTATCTGACCGTTATCAGTTTGTAGCAGTAAATGAAGAGATGTCACACCGATCACAAGTTCAGTATGGAGTACCGCAAGGCTCAGTGTTAGGACCGTTGCTCTTCACCCTTTACATGCTACCACTGGGAGATATCATTAGGAAGCATGGCTTTAGTTTTCATTGTTATGCTTAAGATACTCTGCTCTATATTTCTTCACGCCCAGACGAAACTTACTCACAAGATTAACGCAATACATAGCCAATATAATTTTTTTTGGATGAATAGTAATTTCCTGCAACTTAAGTCAGATAAAACAGAATTTTTAATTATTGGACAGATAAGCTCCAAAAGTAATAACCTAGAATATTGTCTTACACTTGGTAACTGCTCTGTCAATGTTACGGTTGATACAAAGAAAAACTGGTGCGAGGATCCAAATGCAAAAAGGAGATATTTATTAACAAATAAAACAAACTTAAAGCAAAAACCCACGAGGTGGGAAAAACACCTAAACAGAATAATAACACACAAAACACATACCAGGAAGGGTCACAGGGATTGGGGCACGTAGAAAGTACAACGATCCGACCAGGACTGACAAACATGAGGAGCTTCAGAAGGGAAGAAATCAAGAGGGAACAGGTGGGACAAATGAAACCAATAGCAAGATAACAAGGGGGGAGGGATCTAACAGAGACGAGCACATGCTCAACATAAAATCCACATGTGCACACAAGACAGGACAGGCATGTGACATTACCCCTCCTTAAGGAGCGGCTACCAGACGCTCCACTAGGGACAGGGATGGGAGAAACAGACCAGGGCAGGATGGGAGGGGAGGGACTGACCAGGGCGGCACGGGAGGGACTGACCAGGGCGGCACGGGAGGGGTAAATAAGGGAAGAATGGGGGAAAATAAAAAGTTCAAGGGGCCATGATGGCCTGCAAAGTTCAGGTGCCCAGGGCGCGGGCAGAGCAGGATGCCTGAGTAGCACGTCCGGCACATAGTCTACTGGCACTGGGAGCACCGGAACTGGGAGCACCGGAACTGGGCCCGTCACAGAGTCCACCAGCACTGGGACCACCGGCACACAATCCACCGGAACTGGGACCACCGGAACTGGGACCACCAGAACACGATCCACCGGCACAGGGTCCACCGGAACTGCCTCCGGGGCTTCGGATAAAGCCCTGTGGTCCTTCCAAGCATGTAGGACTGCCACCACGAAGCATCCCATCACAGCCCTCCAAGCCGTCTCCGGACTTGGGACCACCGGAACGGAGTCCACCGGATCTAGGACCACCGGCACTGGGACCACTGGAACACAATCCACCGGCACTTGGACCACCGGCATTCGATCCACCGGTACAGGGACCACTGAAACAGGCACAAAGGGAGCCTTCCTTCTCCTCTTCCTCTTAGAGACCACCGGAGCTTGGGCCACCGGAACTGGGGCCACTGGAACTGAGACCCCCGGAATACGATCCACCGGACCCCATTCCACCGGCAATGGGACCACCGGCGCTGGGACCACCGGCATACGATCCACCGGTACTGGGACCACCGGAACAGGAACCACCGGAGCTATCCGGCTCCTGGTCCTAGAGGGACTGGAGTCCAGCCATTCCACAAACTCCCAAAAGTCCGGGGTTCCCATTCTCTCAACCTCTGTGGGGCTGAAAGGCATGTCCAGGCAGAGGTTAAACACCTCTGTCTGCTGTCTCATTGAGGTGCAGGTGATGCACCTCAATGAGGAATTGGCAGGCGAACTCTCTTACACCCGCCCCATGTTGGCGGATGTATTTTGAGTTCACCTGCCACATCACCTGTACAAGCCTGGTAAGCTCCAAAGAGCAAAAAAACAAAAAAAAACCCTCTTGCTGAATCCTGTATGGTTGGATCGTTATGTTACGGTTGATACAAAGAAAAACTGGTGTGAGGATCCAAGTACAAAAAGGAGATATTTATAAAACAAACTTAAAGCAAAAACCCATGAGGGGGGAAAAACACCTAAACAGAATAATAACATACAAAACACATACCAGGAAGGGTCACTGGGAAAACGGGACACGTAGAAAGTACAACGATCCAACCAGGACTGACAAACACAAGGAGCTTAAGAAGGGAAGAAATCAAGAGGGAACAGGTGGGACAAATGAAACCAATAACGAGATAACAAGGGGGGAGGGATCTAACAGACACGAACACATGCTCAACATAACAAAATCCACATGTGCACTAGGGGTTGGAATCACAGGATACGATACTATCATAATATTTTGCCTACGATAACAATGTATCATGATACCATCGATTCTGTGACAGACGATATATTGCGAGAAGTCATTTGATCATGTATTTCATTTATTAACAGTTCATCTAATTTTTAAATATCAACAATGTACAATATGTACATATACAGCTATCAAACAGCCATAGGCTTGAAAAATGCTTATTTGCTAGAGAGAACAGTTTTGTGACTAAATGATTTATAGTACAGAAAGGTCAAATCTCTACCATTAGCCTACTACTATGTTGCTGCTATGAATAATCATATCAGCAACATCTCAAATTTATATTACTTGTAGTAATTAGGGATGTCATGATACCAAAATTCCAGTAGTCAGCAATACCATAAAACAAATATATATAATTACGTTCAATGAGTTTATTATATATGATGATGATAATTATAATTAAGTAATAGGCTAGATGCTAATAAATGTGATGCACATAATTAACCGTTGCTGTTAAATGTAGTTTTATACACTGTTGATTATAAATGCAGCACTCTTAGTTTCTTCATGATTGTTCAGGGATTGCGATCCCTTTTAATTTTCTGAACGCGTGTTGACCATGGTGTGTTGACGTGAGACTTGTCAGCACCATTTTGGTTTAGATTTTTCTGCTTCATAAAATAAACAACATGTATACATGTGCTCAACGTGAGAAGTTGTCTCTTGTAATTTATTGAAATTTCCACAACATAAAAATGTACCTTTATGGCTGTATGCTGTTTAAAAGTAAACATTGTTTATAACAAGATCAAGTAAAAGCAACAATCTGGGCATAATTATTATTAGTAGTAGACATACTATTATTACATAGAGACAGCCCGTCATTCAGAGACGCAGAACATGCAGGAGTTCAGTAATATTTTTTTAATAGTATTTTGCAGTTTAATATTCACATACACTAGTATATATTCGGCTACAGTCTGGAGCCATGCGCTTTAGATAAAAGTGAAAGTGACTGAACGCAGCTGTGGGTATAGGCCTATGTATACAAAAAATATATATCTATACTTGGTGCCAGAGTATCAATAACGTCTCATGGGCGGAAATATCGCGATAAATCGGCATTTTGATTTTTTGTCCCACCCCTAATGTGCACACAAGAAAGGACAGGCATGTGACAGTCAAGCCCTCGCCGTCAGTGAGGAACCTGGGTGTGCTCTTCAATACCAATCTCTCATTTGAAAGCCACGTTTCTAGCATCTGTTAAACTGCATTCTACCATCTTAAAAATATATCTAAATTACGGCACATGCTTACAATGCAAAATGCTGAACAGTTAGTACATGCGTTCACAAGCTCAAGGCTAGATTATTGTAATGCTCTACTGGGTGGTTGCCCTGCTCGCTTAATAAACAAACTCCAACTGGTCCAAAACGCAGTCGAGTTCTTACTAGAACCAGGAAGTATGATCATATAAGTCCAGTTCTGTCAACACTGCACTAGCTCCCTATTAAACATTGCATACATTTTAAAATCTTGCTTATAATTTACAAAGCACTAAACGGTTCAGCTCCCCAGTACTTAAGCGAGCTCTTAACACATTATACTCCATCACGTCTATTGCGGTCTCAAAACTCTGGCCAGTTGATAATACCTAGAATATCTATATCAACTGCAGGTGGTCGATCCTTTTCCTATTTAGCACCTAAACTCTGGAACAGTCTTTCTAGTATTGTTCGGAAAGCAGACACACTCTGTCAGTTTAAATCTAGACTAAAAACACATCTCTTTACTATGGCATACACATAGAACATTATTAACTTTCATTATTCAAATCAATTAACTGATTGTAAGACTGTATTAACTAGGTCAGCCGGAACCGGGAACACTACCCATAACACCTGATGTACTCGTTACATCATAAAGAGTGGTATCTACGCTAACGGATCGGATGGTGGACCTGCGCCTGGACATGATCAACGCATCCTGGAGTGTCTGCTGAGCCGTGTCATTGGTGTCTCCTCTGAATTTGCCTCACCGGCACGTCATGATCAAAAATCCGTCTCCGACGCAATAACTACGATCTTTCAAGTATTCATACTCTTGTGTAATTGACGCACCATCCTAAATAAATCTGTCTCTTGCGTGATACCCTGAAATTTTGAATATTCCGATCTAATATAATTTATGACCAGTAAGGTTGCCAGAATAATAATCATACACGGTGTGTTAATCGGCCAGAGGAGAACTGCCACCCTGACTGAGTTGGGGACACTAAAATTATAATCAAAGTTATTTAACTAAATATATAAATAAAATGTATGAATTAGGTTTTATTTAATTCTATAAATTCTAATACTGTTCTGCCAACATTGTCGCTCTATGATAAATTAAAATAAGCTGACAGAAATGAGAGAGTGAGGGGGAGGTGTGAGGAAAGATGTTTGGGCCGGGACTTTTTACTGCGCCGAGCGCAGGGCTTAATGGGCTTATTCAAGTCCTCTTTTATTTTTTGAGTTGTTTTGTCCAGAATGACTGTACAGCCAAATCTAATTTTGTTGCAATATTGTCCTGTTTGACACTGTGAAGCTGCTTTGACACAATCGCGATTGTAAAAGCGCTATATAAATAAAGTTGATTGATTGATTGATTGATTGATTGATTTGCTCGCGGCATGGCCGTTTTTAATGATGGCGGTGAGCCCCGTGGTTCTGGACCCGCTGAGGCGGCTTGGCGTCGCAGATCATGGAGCTCACAACTGGATTTGTCAGCGGAGATTGAGACTGTCGAGGCACTTTCTCAATCATCCACTGACAGTTCAGATGATCTCCCTCCCCGTGAGAAAGCCTGCGGCATCTTCCCCCGGGGTGGGCGGACCGATGCTCGTGCTCTCTCTGGTTCTGAGGAGCCGGACGAGTTCAACATTGAGGCGGGTGGTGAAGAAAATGTGTCGCCACTTCATCCACCCGTCAATGAGGTGTTGGTAGAGGTAATGACCCGTGCAGTGGCCAAATTAAATATCGATTGGCAACAAGAAACAGAGGAAATCCAGCCACCAAGCAGGCTGGACGATCGCTTTCTTTCTCGCCGGGTTCAGTTACTTCGCCGGGGCTTACCATTCTTTCCGGACTTGCACAACGAGTGCAGGTCCTGGAACAGACCATACTCGGCGCATTTCCAACCCCCCAGTATTGGATTATTCTAACGTAATGGCTGCTGGGAAGAAGTCCTAGCCACGGCAGGACTTCTAAGAGCGGTCCCTCCTGTGCGGGGGCAACTGGGGTTGCATCCCGTGCGGCGCTCTTGGGAAAACAATTAGGTAATCCTGCCGTCACAGACGCTTCGGCCACATCGTTTTCCCATGGACAGATGCTGCTCCAGTCACCTCGAAAAAGACCTGCTACTGGATGGCATGTCTCTCCACACACCGTAAATAGTTTCCAGCTGCTCCCTGTCAGGTTTCCGCCTCAGGGGGCTGGGAACGAGGCTCAGTTAACATTTGAGGTCGGCCTCGAGAGGCTGATTCCCTTAGTAGATTATCTCGGAGCATGGAAATGCCTTCCGAATATATCAACGTGGGTCCTGCGTACTATAGAAATAGGGTACAGACTCCAGTTCGATCACCCCCCTCCGAAACTCAATGGGGGGACATGGACTGCAGTGGTCCCTCAGCGGGTTCGGGTAATGGAACAAGTAAAATATTTGCTGGCAAAGGAAGCCATAGAAAAGGTTCCGATGTCGGAGGGGGAGGCTGGGTTCTACAGCCAGTACTTTATAGTTCTAAAAAAGGATGGAGGGCTTCGGACGATTTTAGATCTAAGGTATCTGAACCGGTCCCTGTTGCACTTCGGCCTGTTGCACATGAGGGCCTGTTACGACCAGCTCGGTTTAAGTCGCAACATAAAAGAGGGATCAAACACCAACGTTTAATCAAAGTAAATTATATTTATTGGTATTAACAAATATAACAATAATTACAAATAACAAACATAAGTCTAGGGAACTAAAGAAACAAAGATATAAACAAAATATTAAAGCTACATGATATAAGAAAGGTACAAGAAAGAAACTAAATGAAAAGCAAAGAGCCACTCCCGTGAGAAACTATCCCACAGAGAGTGCTAACTCAAATGAAAACGAAGAGCACTTAAATACCCTAATCTACAAATTATCAATTAAGAAGAGGGTGTGACTCAGAAACTCCCACAGTCTGCCACCAATGGGTAGAGAGAAACACTCAGGGTCGTTACAACCCCCACTCCAAAAAGAGGTTCCCTAAAGAACCGACAAAAAAGGAAAACAAACAACAAAGCAAATTAATATATAGATATTTCACAAATACACAAAACATTCAGGCCGTTGATACTCATCCTAGCAATCCCGTTCCAGTTCACTCTCGGATCCCCTGGGCCCTAGGGTTTCAAAGAGAGATAGAGAAAGGGAGAGAAAGAGAAATAGAAAAACACAGCCCATACTGAAACAACTTTTACACCCGGGAAAGAGCATCTGCAATTAAATTATCCTTGCCACGGATATGTTTGATCAGCAGATGAAAAGGTTGTAATGCAAGACTCCATCTCATAATTCTCTGGTTTTTACCACGCATTCGGTCTAAAAATGTCAAAGGATTGTGGTCAGTGTAGACAATAATGGGACCACAAATTGAGCTCAAATAGACTTCGAACTGTTGAACAGCCAACACAAGAGCTAAAGCCTCTTTTTCAATCGTAGAGTATGCCAATTGATGGCGATTAAATTTTTTTGAAAAATAACTAACCGGATGTTCGATTCCATCAGCATCTTCCTGTAGGAGAACAGCACCAGCACCACAGGCACTGGCATCAACTGCTAAAAGGAAAGGTCTCTGGAAATTAGGTGTAACCAATACAGGCGCATTGGCTAACAGGGCTTTAGCATTATTGAAAGCAAACTGGCATTGTTCAGTCCATAAGAATGGTTTCTTCGGACTCAACAAATCAGTCAGAGGAGTAACTACACTGGCAAAATTCTTACAAAACCCTCTGTAGTAGCCTACCATTCCCAGGAATCGGCGGAGCTCACGGCGGGTAACAGGAGTAGGAAAACTACTAATAGCATTTACTTTAGCGTCGATTGGCTTTACACAACCCCGACCAACTACTTTTCCCAAGTATGTCACAGTAGCCTTTCCAAACTCACACTTGGCAAGGTTAATAGTTAAATTGGCTTCAGCCAGTCGTACAAAAAGTTCTCTAATTTGGTCAAGATGTTCGGACCAAGAAGAACTAAACAAAACAACATCGTCTAGATAGGCCTCACACCCTGACAACCCGGACAGTACTCGATTTACCAATCGTTGAAATGTAGCGGGTGCATTTCTGACCCCAAAAGGCATAACGGTGTACTGCAGGAACCTATCAGGTGTCACAAAAGCAGACAATTCCTTAGCACGAGAAGTCAAAGGCACTTGCCAATAGCCTTTCAAAAGGTCGAATTTGCTAACAAATTGCGCAGAGCCAACACGATCAACGCAATCATCGATTCTAGGCAAGGGGTAGCAATCAGGTTTAGTTAAAGCATTGAGCTTCCTGTAGTCAGTGCAAAAACGATAAGATTTATCCGGCTTACTCACTAAAATACAAGGAGAGCTCCAAGAACTGAAACTGGGTTCTGCCAAATGATGAGAAAGTAAATAATCAACCTCTTTCTGAAGCAATTCCCTTTTTATAGGATTTACTCTGTATGCATGTTGTTTTACAGGTGAAGCCGTACCAACATCAATATCATGCTCAATGATATTAGTTTGGGTAGGGATATCAGAAAAAAGAGAGGGGAACGAATTTACCAACTTCATTATATCTGTCTTCTCAGAGTCAGATAAATGAGATAAATGAGAAGTCAAATTGGCAAGGATTTCAGAATTATTTAGTCGCCCTTCCACGACTCCTCGAGAAGGACCGTTTATTTCGTCCGTAGCCATTTGATCTGCATTTTCCCCCATATTTTCAGATACATCTAAACTGCTTCGGCTAACAAGAGTAGTTGATACAACATCAACAGACAAAGAAGTCACAGGAGTCACATAAGGTTTTAATAAGTTAATATGACAAACCTGTAATTTCTTTCGGCGGTCAGGAGTATTTAGTAGATAGTTGTTATTAGGGAAACACTTTGCAACTGAATATGGTCCAGCAAACCTAGCCTGGAAAGGACTTGTAACCACAGGTAACAATGCCAACACTTGATCACCAACTTGAAGTTCTCTGGACTTGACCTTACGGTTATAGAATCTCTGCATCTTCCCCTGGGACTTACCTAATTTACGTTGGGCAATAGCTCTAGCTTCATAGAGTCGATAGCGAAAACTGCTTACATAGTCCACCACATTCTCTGGAGGGTCAGAGATCTTCCATTCGTCGGCTAAGACAGCACTAGGTCCCCTAACAGTGTGTCCGAACACTAGTTCATTAGGACTGAACCCTATGCTCTCCTGCACGACTTCACGGATAGCTAACAACATCCAAGGAATTCCCTCTTCCCAATCAGAGTCAAGCTCAACACAATAAGATCTCAAAAGTGACTTCAGGGTCTGGTGGAATCTTTCTAGCACCCCCTGACTCTGAGGATGATAAGCACTTGAGATGTTATGGGTAACTTTAAGTTGTTGCATAACTTTAGCGAAGTGTCGAGACATGAAGTTTGAGCCCTGATCAGACTGAAGAGTGTTAGGAATGCCAAAAATGGACATAAAACTCGTTAAAGCCTTTAAAATCGATTTGGTAGTAATCGATCGCAAGGGATAAACTGCAGGATAGCGTGTGGACTGACACATTACAGTTAGTAAATACGCATGTCCAGCCTTTGATCGTGGCAAAGGACCAACACAGTCTATAATGAGATGCTCAAAGGGAGTAGTAACTGCAGCAATAGGCTGTAAAGGAGCCAACGGAATTTTCTGATTTGGCTTCCCGGTCATTTGACAGGTATGACAAGACCGTATATAGTTAATCACATCTCGCTTAACTCTAGGCCAATAGAATTTTCTCAGAATTCTGTCATAGGTCTTTCGTACACCCATGTGACCAGCGACGCCCTCATGGGACAGCTGTAGGATGGCTTGACGAAAAGTAAGAGGAATCACAATTTGAATTCTGGGATCTAGCAAAACATCAGAACACATGGGTTGTTTCCTACAGAGCAATCCATCTGTAACAAAATAAAGAGGAAGTGATTTATCACCATTTACGTCATCCACCAAAGAAAACAGATCCTGAAGGGTACAGTCCGACTGCTGTTCTTTAATTAATTCATCTCGAGTGACACTATAAAGTGGAGATAAAGAACAAGCATTAACATGGTCATCATGATTAAATGGACTTTCAGGCATGAAATCAGACTTTTCCATGGTATCATCAACCACAGGCAGTAAATCAGGCACAGGAGTTTCATCTTCAAGACTAGCACACACCACATTATATTCTGGTTGAGAGGAATTCACAGACGAAAGAAAAGTATCACTAAGAATACTTTTCCCTTCATCTTTTACTTTCTTAGCCTTAGCACGAGTTATCGCACATGCAGGGAATAAGTTTGGACAGTCACGGGAGTCATCCATTTTCCCTACAACAGGATCTACTATAGGCGGAACCCCACCATCTGATTTTTCCCACACATTTCCCCCTGCTAGATCATTTCCAAGTATGAAACTGACACCAGGGACAGGAAGCACTGAACGAACGCCTACAACAACATCACCTGATACTAGTTTTGAGGCAAGATGAATACGGTGTAAAGGAACTTCCATAAACCCCATCTCAAACCCTCTCACTAGTACATGAGTTCCAGTAGCAGTACTATCAGACAAAGGCAGAAGTCCTTCCAATAAAAAGGACTGTGCAGCTCCAGTATCTCGGAGAACACGAACCCGAACAGTCTCCTCAGATCCAGGCACAGACACGGCCCCTTCTGTAAGAAATGGTGCATAATCATTATGAGTCTCTACTTCTGAGATATCCCCATGCGTGTTCACAAATTGGGCAGGACTAGGGTTCTTACATGATGTAGAAATTAAACCAACCGTTTTAGCGGACCTCTCTTTTTTCTTAAGAATTACACAATCAGAAATTTTATGTCCTGCCTTCTTACAATAAAAGCAAACAATCTCCCCTTTTAATCGTGTATGAACAGCATGATCAGAGGAAGAATTAGGAGTAATATTCTGTCGTACAACAGCCGCTTTGCTCTTTCCCTGAACACTCGTCTTAGGTCTATGCAATTCATTTAAATGGCTAATCGAACTTCGGTGAGTAAGAACAAATTCATCGGCCATGAGAGCAGCGTCTGACAGTTTGTTCACTTTATGCTCATTTAAATACATAGCAACTGCATTCGGTACACATTGTTTAAACTCTTCCAAAAGAAGCAGCTCTCTAAGCTGTTCCTTTGTGTTTACTTTCATTGAGGTGCACCAACGATCAAACATGTTTTCTTTTTCTCTGGCAAATTCAAGATAAGTGCATGTCTCAGGTTTTAAAAAACTTCTAAATCTCTGACGATATGCCTCAGGTGCCAATTCATATGCTTGCAATATTGCAGATTTAACAGTATCATAATCACCGCTTTGTTCAACAGTCATCGCCGAGTACACTTCCTGTGCTCTCCCGGTTAAAACACATTGTAACAATAACGTCCAAAATTCTCGGGGCCATTTTAACGACTCTGCAACACGTTCAAAATGAGAAAAATATTTCTCTACCTCCCTCTCAGAAAACGGCGGTACCATCCTAATGTTTCTAAAAACATCAAACACAGATGAAGTCGAGACTGGTTCAGTCGATGGCACGGAGAGTGGAGTTTCAACTGGTTTTGCCTTCAGCTCCAACTCAAGTTTCCTCAACTGAAACTGCCTTTCATCCTTCTCTCTCTCAAACTCTAACTCCAACTTTCGCATCTCAAACTGCTGTTGTAATTTCTTTACTTCAACATCTCTCTCAAACTCTCTCTCTTTCAAAGCACAAGCATCTCGCTCGGCACGAAGCTTATCAGCATCAACACATAACTGCTTTTCTTGTAAAGACATCTCGCTAAACTTTACATTTCTGTCAGTATCATGACAAGGAGACAAAGACTCTTCAGGATCAGTAACTTGAGCTCTTACCTCTAAAACACCACGTTCAAAAAGTGCGCATTTCACAGTGTTCGTCAGAGTTTCTTTAAGCTTTTTATCGTTACTGGTCAACTCCACATCAAAACGCTTAGCAATCTGTAACAACTCTTCCTTTGTGCATCTCTCCAGTAATACTTCTGAAGGAAACACAAAGAAATCTTCGACTACCGAAGACATTTTTTTCTTAAACGGGAGTTAGACTGATGCTAAACAACACCAAAACACACGCATGCGTGACTGACACCACTATAAACTACAGCGTTTAGACTACAAATCCCATAAGCCACTTCACCAGGGATCGTCACAGCATAACACGCTCCTGTTGTAAACCCGCCTAGTTACAAGATAGATGAAAACTTACCACGAATCATTCTCACATCTTCATACTCTTAGCAGGCATAAACAAACAACACGGACATGAAAAGCAACAAAGTGTCACCTTAAATGAAAATGAGAGACTTCAGTTCCTAACTAGAAACAAAACTAACTAAACCTACCTGATCTTCAAAGGTGTACCGGACTCGAGGCAGGATTTAAACGCTAAACTCAAGACAATTGGTACATTTAAACCAAAAGCCCGAAGCGTACCCCCGACAGAGATTTAAAACCTCCGCCCAGAATAACCTTCAAAAATAAGAAAGGCAAAACAACAAACAAAATAACAAACAGTGCCTCGATGGAAGGATTGTAAACCCAGCTGAGGACACTCTAAATAACTGAAGTCTTCTCATTTACAAAAGTGAACACTAAAACAATATACACTTACTTACACATGCAGCAATTCAGGACGAGCCTCCAATTTTATGTTACGACCAGCTCGGTTTAAGTCGCAACATAAAAGAGGGATCAAACACCAACGTTTAATCAAAGTAAATTATATTTAATGGTATTAACAAATATAACAATAATTACAAATAACAAACATAAGTCTAGGGAACTAAAGAAACAAAGATATAAACAAAATATTAAAGCTACATGATATAAGAAAGGTACAAGAAAGAAACTAAATGAAAAGCAAAGAGCCACTCCCGTGAGAAACTATCCCACAGAGAGTGCTAACTCAAATGAAAACGAAGAGCACTTAAATACCCTAATCTACAAATTATCAATTAAGAAGAGGGTGTGACTCAGAAACTCCCACAGTCTGCCACCAATGGGTAGAGAGAAACACTCAGGGTCGTTACAGGGCCCTACAGTGGTGGCTAAAGACCAGAGGGTTTTCCCCCAAAGGGAACCCTTTCCATATGATCAGTGTAACGCGCAAATGCCTTCGGGCTCTAGTCATATCGAAGAAAGCCTGGTTTCTGTCCCAGGGGCCAGTGCTGGGAGCATCATGTTGCCGGAAAACCGTTTCAACAGATGCATCCCTCACTGGTTGTGGCTCGGTCATGGAAGGCCGCTTTGCGAGAGGTCCATGGGAGGACCATCATTCCTCCTGGCACATAAATTGTCTGGAGATGATGGCGGTCTACAAAGCTCTGAGGAGTTTTCTCCCGGATCTCCACTGGCACCATGTTCTGGTCTGCACGGACAATATGGCAGTCGTGGCATAACTGCCCTCTGTGCAGATTGGCGCATCTCATTCTCCGGTTCAACCACAGAACATTTTTATAGATTCATAAACAAGACACATTGTATTATAACAACTGGTGATTTCCGAGGATATCAATGTAACCTAATGCATCTATACGTTAATTTAACTTTGACCTGCGCCGTTTGGTTGTTGCAGGCATCTCGACCGCCGTGTCCAAAAGATACTTCTTGTATGGGCCTTGCTGCGCCATTATCGGGTCAGTTTAGATTTAACAACCAATCAACATTTCCTAAACAAATATGTAAAAACGATTAGTCATGTTACGTGTGGTTGTCGTCAGGCAATGAGAGATCCAAGACATCCAAACTAAATTTTTTTTTTTAATAGATAACTCAAACAGATACAAAGAACACGCTGGAGACTAAACAGGAACAACACACATCAAACAACGTTCAGAACCGACAAGGAGTGAGGGAAGTGACTGTGACAAGTCACAGACATATGGCTGCTAAACGAAAAATTTAAACTGTAATTAACACCTAACATATACAATACAATATTTATTTATAAAGCACATTTAAAAACAACCAAGGCTGACCAAAGTGCTGTACATAGGAGAGAATAAAATGCAGAGCAGTACAGGACAAAAGAAACAACTGAAAAAAATAAAAAATAAAAAACAGTAATCATATCAGAGGCAATGAGCATCAAAAGCAAGAGAAAACAAAAAAGTCTTTAAAGAAGATTTAAACATGGAAACTGAAGGAGCCTGTCTGATATAGAGAGGCAGACTGTTCCAAAGTTTTGGGCCTGCAGTCGCAAAAGCACGGTCACCTCGTTTTTTAAGCCTGGATCTAGGTACGATGAGAAGACAGTGATCGCTGGATCTCAAAGTACGAGAAGGAGTGTATGGACAGAGCAGATCAGTCAGGTATTGAGGGGCCAAATTGTTAAGAGCTTTATACACAAAAAGTAAAATTTTAAAATCAATTCTGAATATAACAGGTAGCCAATGAAGTTTGATTAAAATAGGGGTGATCGACTCATACTTCCGTGTCCCAGTGAGGAGTCTAGCTGCTGCATTTTGCACTAATTGTAGGCGAGAGAGAGAAGACTGAGATAGACCAAGGTAAAGTGGATTACAGTAGTCTAGTCGTGATGTTACGAATGCTTGAGTCGCTATTTGAAGATTGCTCTTAGTTAAAAACGGTTTCAGTTTAGAGATTTGGCGGAGCTGAAAAAAGCATGACTTTACAACAGCACTGATCTGCTTCTCCAATTTTAAGTTGTGGTCAAACAGAAAGCCCAGATTTCTTGCGCATTTGGTTTCATACGGTGCGAGAGAACCACGCTCAGCATCAAACACACAGTTATCCTTAGGCCCAAAGATAATTATTTCGGTTTTATTTTCGTTTAGGTTTAGAAAGTTACTTGAAAGCCAAAGTTTAAGATCACTTAAGCAGGCAAACAAGGGTTGTAGACCATTTTTATCATTGTTTTAAAGGAAAATAAATCTGAGTATCGTCAGCATACAAATGGAAGGATACATCATATTTATTAAAGATGGAAGCCAGCGGTAACAGATACAGAATAAACAATATGGGGCCGAGGATTGATCCCTGTGGGACTCCACAGTTCAGAGGTACACTAGTGGAGGATTGATGACCAATACGGACACTAAAACATCTATTGTTTAGATAAGAGCGGAACCACTGCAAGACAACGCCTCGAAAACCCAAAGATGTCTCCAGACGTCGCAACAGGACCTCATGGTCAACTAAGTCAAATGCAGAACTCAAATCTAGTAAGACTAAGGCCATTGATTTCCCAGAGTCAGTTTCAGTGAAAATATCACTTGACACTCTTAAAAGAGCAGATTCAGTACTGTGTAGAGCTTTAAAACCAGATTGAAATGTTTCATGGAGAGAATTTGCGGATAAGTATGATTGTAGTTGAATCAGTACAACTCTCTCCAGGATCTTTGAAATAAAAGGTAGATTAGAAATAGGATGATAGTTAGAAAGAGTGGAAGGATCGAGATTAGTTTTTTTAAGATATGGCGTCACCACAGCAACTTTCAGACTGTTAGGGAAGGAACCCGTTTACAGGTGTAGCATGGCGGCTCGATTGTAAGGACTACGCCACCCCGTTTTAATGGGGAACCTATGAAATAAAGCACGCAAGTGCGTTCCACCAAGAGAGGCAAGAGGCATGGGTTCCGTACAAAATATAATTTATTTATTTCTAAGAAAGTTGGCCAACAATTATTTAAAACTAGAAGGACAAGTGTCATGGACTGAAAGTAAGGAAACAGAGGAAATTAAGTCACAATAAAACTTGACAGGCTGAGGCTTCCTCTGGAGAGCAGGCTCGTGTAACCGCAACAGGCATACAATGGAAACCAAGCCAATCAGAATCACACCCACCAAGTTCACTGTAAAGACACAAAACTAGTGACACTGCAATAAAGGACACAGCAAGAATGACACCCTTTGGTGATGTAAAGCCTGTAATGCCCTAAAGAACCTGCCCGCTCCAGGAAGCCCACAGCTCCTAAAGAAGAAAATACAAAAGTAAAATTAATAAATTATACAATTGTAAAGAAAACAATCAATTTACAAAATCAAATGACCAAAAGAAAGGAAGCAACGGGTTACAATACACTCAGAATAAACCAAGTATAAATACAGACAGCTCACATTAAAGAAAGAAAACTAATGTACCAAACCGTTGCAGTTAAACTCAGAATAACTCATACAAACAAATCTACAAAGAAAAACAAGAGTATTAACACTAAACATAAATGCATAAAACATCCAGCCCACTTAATGGTAAGTATGCTTGACACAGATGTACCCGGACGCCAAAAGCAGCAGCGTGGCTCAGAGCCAAAGGTGAAGAAAAAGACTGTTGAGGGGAAACATCAAGAAACCTGCTCAACGTCCACAAACAGACCTTGGACACAAAACAGAAAAGTTAAAAACAATTAAAAGATCATGCATTGGTTTACCAATCCCATGAAGCAATGATTTTATCCAGCAGTTCATCTACTCAATGATCCAGTGAAGTAATACTTTGACGGCATCTACAAGTCACTCAATATCCTTATTAAACAGCAACAGCTGGCACTCCAATCAGGGTTACGTTAAGCAGCAATGCCATACCAATGGGAGCCCTGAAGGCACACCACACTGAAACAAATGGCTATAACTGAAGTCAATGAAGCCAGACTTCCCACAACGTCCCAAACACAGCTTTAAACTTACCTGGAAGTAAGCAGGACATCGCACACTCAAATTTACAATTACTCATCACCCTAAACAAATGAAAATTGCAAATGTCACTGGAAAGCACTAGACTCAAACAGGTAAACTGCAAAGCCAAAACCACATACCTCCATAGTCTGTGACAACACAAAAGGGGCAGGGTTGACCATGATGCACTCCAGGAGGCATGGACCACAAGTTTATATATGCCCATGGGGCAATAACTGATTGGCCACATCTTAACTGATAGTGACGCATTAACCAGTCTCCTGATCTCACTACACAGGCATTTGTTAATTAAAAGTAACAGACCCGGTGTCCATAATTTGCCTAAGGAAAAAAGGTGGAATAACATCCTGTGGACAGATTGGGTTTTAAGTGACCAACAATTTCATTACATGTGTTCAGATCAATCAACTCAAACTCAGACCAGATAGATGAACATAATGGAACATCATGTGTATACACTGAGTTGGACAATTGAGATCGTAAAATTGTGATCTAATCAACAAATAACTTTGCAAAATTGTCGCAGAGAGCAGTAGAGGGCTCTAAGATGGGATGCACAGAGGGATTTAAAACAGAGTTGATAGTAGCAAAGAGAACTTGAGGTTTATGGGAATTATTAGAAATAAGTTCAGAAAAATGTTTGCATTTTGCAGACTTTGCAGCTTTCTGAAACACCTTATAGGCATTTTGCATGATTTCATACGAAACCTGCAGACGGTCCTTTTTCCATTGGCGCTCCGCCTGTCTACATGCCCGTCTAAGGGTACGTGTAGTGTCAGTGTGCCAGGGCACTGGTGCAGGCTTGTGGTTTTTGTACCTCAAAGGTGCAATAGAATTCATGATATCTGCGCAGGTGGAATTAAAAAGATTAAGATGTGCATCAGCATCCAGGTTATGGAGGGAAGAGACAGATTCCAGGCAGTTACATACATCGTGATAGGCTGTGGAAAAAACTTCACTAGAGCGTTGGGTAAGACAACGAGTTAAACGTGCCAGCGATGGATTCTTAAGTGTGCGTCCAGTGAGAGGAACAGTAAAAAGTACAGGCATGTGGTCAGAGAAAGATGCACTGTTTATTTCTATATTTGAAATAGAGAAACCATGGGTTAAAATCAAATCAAGGGTGTGGCCATGGATATGTGTTGGACCAGAAACCCGCTGAATAAAGTCGAAAGACTCAATCATATTTAGAAATTCAGCTGAAAATGGTTTCGAAGCACAGCAAACATGAATGTTGAAATCACCCAGCAGTAAAATTTTGTCATATTTGATAACTAGATCCCCCATTAGAGCAGCAAGCTCACTTAGAAAGTCCTTATTTTGCTGAGGAGGACGATAAATTAGAGCTATGACAATGGGGTTAACTAAGAATAATTGTAACAACTGCACCTCAAAACTGTGGTAGGAGCCGGTAGGTAGAGATCGACAGTGAAGAGTGTTTTTAAAAACAGTAGCAAGACCTCCACCGCGGCCAGACAAACGCGGGGAGTTTAAGAAGTGACAGCCACGGGGCACCAGTTCCGAAAACGGAGATAACTCGCCGGGCTTTGTCCAAGTCTCAGTAACACACAAGAAATCCAGGTTTTGAGAGGCAAAAAAGTCATTTAAAATGAAGGTTTTGTTTACCAGAGACCGGGCGTTAATGAGAGCGAATTTCAGCCGCGATGAAACAGATGCTGGCTGTGTTTCTCGGCACAGCGAACGAAGGTTGTGAAGATTAGCTCCACCACGGCCAGGGTTGCTATAAATCCGAGCAGGTGCAGAGAGGAATCCGGGTATAATAGGGCGCAGCCATCGGAGTGGGCCATCCAGGGAAGAGTGGCCAGCAGTAGAACTGCGCGCAAACTCGGATCCCCGCCGAAGCAAGGCGAGCCGCGGATGGCGAACCGGCAATCGGGCCGATCTGAGTCGTACAGCGATGCCTCCGCGTTTGCCGCGCCTTCTCCGGTGTCTCCGGCGTGGTAGATCGACCTGGAGCTGGCACAGGTATGCAGGGGGGAAAGATGGGCTGGGTGGAAGCTCGAAATGCGGTCCACAAACATCGCACCTAACGTTAGGCCAGGCAGCGACCGTGCTACGAATGTTTAAAAGTGATGAACGGTCATAGACCAATATAGCATTACAATATAAAACTAGATGAGACATATATAAAAACATAGCAGGTACAAGATATAGCAATAAGGCAGTCTGCAGACGGCATGCCAAAGACATCGGCGCCATCTTCCAGCAAGCAACATATTAACGTTTTATGTCACCTAACATATTAGGCCTAACATATTAACGTTAACTTACGCACCTTCATGTCGTCCACTTCACGCCCGTTGAACGATCGATAGTTGAACGATCAAGTATGGTGACACAAAATATAACGTGGCGCGTTTCTAATCGGATTAAAAAGGAGAACTATAATGTATGGCGGAATAGCACTTCTGAGAATACTTTGGCTCGGCGCAGTAAAAAGTCCCGGCCGAAACATCTTCCCTCACATCTCCCTATTGACAGAAATGAGAGAGTGAGGGGGAGGTGTGAGGAAAGATGTTTCAGCCGGGACTTTTTACTGCGCCGAGCGCAGGGCTTAATGGGCTTATTCAAGTCCTCTTTTATTTTTTGAATTATTTTTATCCATTCCGTGTCTCCCACATATGTGTGTTTTTCAGCACTGTTTTTTCCCCCTGATTCGAGGTTGCCAGATAGGCTGCAGGATCCAGCAGGAACGTTTGTAGATCTGCAGCTGTGGTAACTAGAGCAGATCTGGCAACCCAGATGCCCAAACACTACTGACTTCGTGATTGGTCGATAGGTGGAGGGCGGAGCTTCAGGCCAAAACACAACTATGGTTATGCAATCATTTTTTCAATGTTTTCATAGGTAATAAGTAATAAGTAATCTTAATACACTGAGAATAAGGATTATATTGTTTGTTTGATGCTAATTAATTGAATGCCGATCCATGTGTGAGATGACATTCAAATAAATATATTTGAATTACATTAACATTTAAACTTTTTATTTATTTATTTTTAGTATAATGCTTTAAAATTAATATAATATTGTATATTATATAACTGAAACAAATTTGGTTATATTAATAACTATATTAATTATATAAAACACATCTAAATACCTCATAAGCAAACTAACCCTGGAATATAACTTGCTCCGGAGCAGGTAATGTTCAGAGAGTGCGTTGCGTTGCCATGGTTACTTGCATACCCTGAAAGTTACCTCCGTTTTTTGGAACCGAAAGTTGAGGTTATCTGCTAACTTACTCTTAAACATACCTGGGTATGTCACATAGCCTGCTTTCTGGAATACCCCCCTCCTTCATCAAGCTAACTTCAAAGTTTGTTTAGAAACTTTACTTTTGTTAGACATTGTACAGTTATTTTCAGACCCAGGAGAAAAAACACGTTTTTATGCATTTCAGTGCTCATACACACATGCACAAACATAATTAAATATAAAATTTATATTATATAAATAATGTATTCCCCTAAACAATACAGTTTTAACCTTTAGACAAAGTCTAACAATATTTACTAGTTTGCTATGTTCAGATCATCATTAAACAACATGAGTTTCTGTCATCTCTCTTATTATTTGTAAGTGTGTGCACTTCTGTGAACGTAGACTCAGCAGTGTGTGAACGGGACTTTTATTTTGGTGTGGTGATGTGACGTCATAAGGCTGCGCCGCGCTCTTCCGTCTGCTGTGATATTCGCCTCAGAAAAGGTTTGTGTTTGTTTGTAGCGATAGAAAACATCTTCAAAGTTTTAATATTTCATATTAAACATCATAATGTTCACCTTGCTGACGTGAGCCCGTCTACGTGTGACTGCACTGGCTGATAAAAGGGGGATAATGTGTTTTACGAGGTTAAATTGTACTTTTAATAATGAATAAAGTGTTGTGAGTAAACTGCCTACTCTCCTGTTCCCCTCGGCTGTTCCACTGACACGTTTCCCCCTTTTATCCAGTAAAATCTGTCTGCAGAGCCGCAGTTTCACTACAGTACTTTTGCTGTCATTTTTAAATCTTGGCGACTGTTCTGTCCTGAAACTAATCTAATAATCTAACGGTTATTGTTGCTCCTGCCGTTTTTTGCATCTGTTTTAGGGTAGGGGTGGGTATGGGGGTTAAAAAAGCCTCAAACCACAAGAATATGATGCTGCACAATAGGTTGCATTTTTCACTGTTGAATTGTCCTTCCTACTGTTTTAATGGAAGGTGGGTCATTCCTGTTATACAGTGACTTTTCTGTCTATGACTTACTTAAATTTTCTATAAAATGAGTCACATATTTATAAGAAATGGCTTAAATTATACATTTAGATCTTCTTTGTCACTTAAATAGATAAGACATTAAAAATACTTTTGTATTTAACACACCTTTTATATAAACATCAAATGATAAATATCTCAAAATATTTTTAGATTATGTGATGAACTAAACTACACTCAAATCTAGTCCTGCAGGAGTGCAGGTCTCTAGACCAGGGATGGGGAGACTGGTGGCTGAAGCAGCTCCATGTCTGGGCTGTTGTTGGAGCATTGACCGGGGAAAGTGTTGGGGGGAACCAGACAACTTTTCTTAACGAAAAAACTCTATGAGTCTATTTCTTTTTATTGTTCGTCGTCAGTTTTCTTAAAAAAACATGGACGACGCAACTTCATTCTCTTCCGCTGAAGAAACTAAAGCCTCCAGAGGTCTGAATATGGTGCTGACATCTTCTGTAAACGATTTTGCCCACTTAATTAAGTTTTGTTTTGTTGAAAGCTTTGTATAAATTGCATCATCTATTTGCCTGGATTTTTTCGTCTGACCAAATTTCGTCTTGTTTGTTCCAGACCGTGGTCCGAGGGAAATTTCACACCTGTAATTTTATTTCAGACCAAACTGAAAAGTCCGACAATCCGGACCAAACAAGGTAGGTGTGAAAACGCCCTCAGTCACACTCAAACTAGCACTACAAACTAAAAATGAGCACAAATTATACAGACACACACACACACACAGAAATCAATGTATATTTTTATTAGGGGTGTCCCTGACTAAGGATTTACACATTCGAATCAGAATTTTCGAATCTCTCTATGGTCGACCGATAGTCGAATCACCTATGTGTGTGTAAACCATAGACCGGAAAAATTAAACGGTATAAACGTGTTGGGAAGGGCAGGACACTAGTCAGCAGGAGGCTAAGACTATTTTTATTTTACTTTACACACGACACACAGCCACCACTTTTAATAAAGTGATCAAAACTAGGCTACACATTCGTAAATTAACTGTTCTCTCATAACATTTAAAAGCCGCGATCGAAACACAGAACATCACACAAATATATAAAAGAACATTTTGATAAATAAACCTAAAAAAATACCTGCCTAGAGAGGAAAAGAACACTTTGAGTGCGTTTATATGCACGCTCTTAAGACGATTGTGCCTAAAGGGGGTCGCACACCGGACTGAAGCTCAGCGCCGTGTCTCAGGTATCTCACACTGGACTGAAGCTCAGCGCCGTGTCTCCGGTATCTCACACCGGACTGAAGCTCAGCGCCGTGTCTCCGGTATCTCACACCGGACTGAAGCTCAGCGCCGTGTCTCCGGTATCTCACACCGGACTGAAGCTCAGCGCCGTGTCTCCGGTATCTCACACCGGACTGAAGCTCAGCGCCGTGTCTCAGGATCTCACACCGGACTGAAGCTCAGCGCCGTGTCTCAGGATCTCACACCGGACTGAAGCTCAGCGCCGTGTCTCAGGATCTCACACCGGACTGAAGCTCAGCGCCGTGTCTCAGGATCTCACACCGAACTGAAGCTCAGCGCCGTGTCTCAGGATCTTACACCGGACTGAAGCTCAGCGCCGTGTCTCAGGATCTCACACCGGACTGAAGCTCAGCGCCGTGTCTCAGGATCTCACACCGAACTGAAGCTCAGCGTCGTGTCTCAGGATCTTACACCGGACTGAAGCTCAGCGCCGTGTCTCAGGATCTCACACCGGACTAAAGCTCAGCGCCGTGTCTTAGGATCTCACACCGGACTGAAGCTCAGCATGGCTCAGGATCTCACACCGGACTGAAGCACAGCGCCGTGTCTCAGGATCTCACACCGGACTGAAGCTCAGCTCCGTGTCTCAGGATCTCACACTGGACTGAAGCTCAGCGGCGTGTCTCCGGTATCTCACACCGGACTGAAGCTCAGTGCCGTGTCTCCGGTATCTCACACCGGACTGAAGCTCAGTGCCGTGTCTCAGGTATCTCACACCGGACTGAAGCACAGCGCCGTGTCTCAGGATCTCACACTGGACTGAAGCTCAGCGGCGTGTCTCCGGTATCTCACACCGGACTGAAGCTCAGCGCCGTGTCTCAGATATCTCACACCAGGCAGACGTGAACATTATATTCCCGCGAGCTCAATTTTGAATCGACTTCTGACAGAAGAGCTGCACGATGAGTGTATCTTGTAGCACAGGGTGAAATCAGTATGTACATTCACGATTTGAGGGAAATATACATTTAATCGCCGCGGACAGACATCGAATGCCGCCGTCGGTGTATACGTGTTCAAATTTTAAAGGAGCGGCGCATCCGTTGCGAAGCTCAGTGTCCTTAAAGGGGCGATCGCTCAGCGCCGCGACACGTCTATAACACTATTATTGAGCACCCCCTTATTGCCAAAAGGGTGTAATCCTCGTTTCATAACACCTGCAAAGATTCGACGATGAGATCAGTGGTCGAATCCGGTCCTGCATATCGATGCATCGAATCTTCGACTATTAGGGGTCACCCCTAATTTTTATATATATTTATTCCACACCAACGTAATAAATTGCTCGGCATCTACGAGTGAGCGGGATTTTGATATCGCGGCTCTTCCTGCTCTTGACTCTGATTCTCAGTGAACATCTTGAAGAGTATTAACGTAAACACAGTCATAAACAGTTCAGGAAGAAATGAAGAATGAGTAACAGGACCAGTGTTCAGGATCCATGAGTGCGGCAGTTCTTAAAGGGACAGCAGTCATTTGTTATTCAAACTACAAAAAGACAAACAATCACACTGATCTTGACTGATCAACTTGTGTAACTTTAATGGTTTCATCTGTAGGCTATTTAATTTTTTACAAAGAACATTATTCAATATTATTTTAAATTTAATTACTTTGCGTTTTTTAATTCAGTTTCTTACCAGAATGTTAGACCTACCTGAAAAAATAAAGCAGTCTATTTCATTTGTATCTTTTATTCTATTATATTTATTTGTGCTATTGTTTGTAATCTGTTTATATTTTCTTATTTTATTACTGTTTACTCGTCTTTTTAAATTCAATTTACCGTTTGAAATCAAGCTTCCTTGTGCTGTGTGTAAGCTATTGCAACACAATTACCTCGTTGTAAAAAATACATTGAGTTAGCAAATATTTGTGAGAATTTTAATAGTAATGATCAATGTTTATATATGAGAAAAAGCTTTATCATTTAAATGATATTTTCAGAAGAAATTTTGATTGCCTAGACTTTCAATAGACGGACAAAAGAATTATTATATTGAAAATATCTATTTGACAGTATATACAGCAGTTTTTCCCCCGTAGTATCGGAAATAGCATTGAATATCGATGTGACGTTTTGACTCAGAATCGTTCAAATCAAAACGATGCCCAACCCTACTGAGAATTATTTTGAGTGTATTTGATCAATAATAAGCTGGGGAAAAAAGCAAATGTTTGCACTTGTATGTCAGAGGCGGTTTTATTACGGTATGTGTGTGCGCTTCAGATGTGAGCGCGAAATCTGAGGGGATTAGGTTAGTAGAATTATGTGCAATCCCGCACGGAATTCAGACCGATCACACGCTAACACTGACACACTGTCATGAGGAAAAATCCAGCAGAGCGCGCGTTCGGAGGGTTAACCGGGCTGAATGAGAATATGTTGGTGTGTGTCAACTCGCTGTCGGTCGGAGAGGAGAGCGCAGCTGGTATCGATACTGTAGAAACTGAGTATCATATCCTTTCAGACATTTCAGAATCTATATTTTTGACAACACTAGCTGCACTGTGCCGACCCAGGCCTTTTAAAAGTGAAATAATTCCACACTTCAGAGCGCCGCTTACCATGCTCCATGGCTGCAAGAGCAAGCTGGCGCGGAAAGCACTTCCGGAAATCAGGTGGCCACTATGGAAACCAAAACTTGCGCGTTTGGAACCGATGATCGGAATCGAAAACAAATTTTCTAAACGATTCCAATGGCATCGTTATTTTTTAAACGGTTCCAAGTTAGAACTAGTTCTCGATGCCCAACCCTATTTTTGACCCGATATCTTTGACCTATATTACACATCTGTGCACGTTTCATAATTAATATAGCCTAGATGAAATCTAAAAATAACATTATAATATTTTAACACAACTATGAAACAAAATACATTGTTTAATGAAGTCTTCTCCTTTCCTGTCGGCGCTGATAAAATGGTGAATTTAGCTTTGAATATAGTTGGTGCTGCAGATAGTAATGCCATAATATTAACTGATACTGAACTAGAGCTGATTGAGACTCACTCTTTTTCTTTCTGTTAATTATCTTAAACAGGACAAACACACAGAAAAACCCCTGGAGAAGTGACAGATCCACGTGACACACTACTATAAAGATGGCGTTTATTAAAGAGGAGAATGAAGACCTGAAGATTGAAAATGTGTTCAGTTTGAAACATGAAGAAACTGAGGAACGAACAGGTTGGTTTCATTCTTAAAGTTTCATTCTCAACTCATTTTTCAGATCTTTATTCAGATGATCATTATCCAGCTCTACAGAAATGAGTTGATTTTTTGAATGTCGTCAATCCTGCTGGCTGGAGTAAACGTGTCATTCGTCAAGTCTACTCGCTCACAGATTGTCTCATGATAACAAGCAAAGCTTATGCACGATGTAAATAAGAGTTTGCTGTGCCGTTATTGATTATAGAGGGAGTTCCTGTTGATCGCACCATAACGGCTACACTGCTCGCTTTGTCGTATAAACTACATTCCCAATGTGAAGAAAGGTTTTGATCATGCTTTTCCACGTATTCTGCAAAGTTTCAGGAATGACGAACTCTTTTAATTGACTGAATACACTGTCTTGATCTGCGAGTCACTGCTGAAATGGCCATGATCAACCCTCCACACACACCTGAATCACCATTGGCTAGTTGTTTTTCTAGTTTACTCACCAGACTTGTATCATCTGTTCATATTTTTATAAACCCACGAAAATAGTCGAGTAGTCCTGACTTCATATCAGCAAAATATCAGCACATAAACATGTTTTATATTTAGATGAGGCAAATACACATGCGTTACGGACGTGACTAAAAAAGACGAACGTTTTTCGAAGACAATATATTTTGTAGACAGAAGCAACAATATCAGCCGAATGGAGAAGGGTTGGCTCTTTACAGAACATAAAACATCTATTTTATTTCAGTTTCGGAGGACTAATCAATGTTACGGTGTGATGTGACCGTTCTTAAAGCGGAATTTATCAGACTATAGAAAAAACATATAATATGCTTCAAAAACAATACATCTAGCGGTTATTTAATATAATCAGGCATTTATTAATTTATATTTATATAAAACTGATTATCTCTTCATTACGGCTCCTGTTAGTGGGTGGGATATATTAGGCAGCAAGTGAACATTTTGTCCTCACAGTTGATGTGTTAGAAGCAGGAAAAATGGGCAAGCGTAAGGATTTGAGCGAGTTTGGGGCCAAATATACACACACAAATGGGTTACTAAAGTTAACAAATTAATGCGTACTTTTTGTATACATCTAACAGATTATTGAAAAAGCTGGATCAGAATAAAATATGTACACTTATCACACTGAAGCATTGAATACTGTTCTGTTAGAGGTAACAGTCTAAGACTCAAGACCAGTAGTGAAAAATGAAGACCAAGAGTCAGGAGTGCAATTAATTAAAGAGAAATTTTGTGAAGAATAGTTTGCCAGCTTCAAGTCTCTTCAAGTCTCACAAGGAGTTCATAGCTCGCGCTCCCTTTCGCCCCGTCTCTTGTACATATCATTTCTCAACAGTTAAGCTGTTATTAAGGTCTATCCACGTCATTACTGCAAGGTGGATGATTCTGATTGGCTCAGAGAAAATGAACAGTCATGGTAAATTTCCACAAATTGTCAGTTAATCAGGTTCACGTGTCCATAAATCACTTGTTGACGCTTTCACCCCGTGATTAGGCCCGTAGTGACCTTCCAGACCTGGAGCAGGTGCCAGCTTGCCCAGAACAAAAAGCTCACCCATCTCTTAGGATGCCTGTAATCCACCTCCAATACTGATCTGTAACACAGAATATTGCGCACATACATAGATACACAGTCTCTCCAAGGTTGGAGCTGATTGAGCTCCAGTTCTAACTAGAATATTCTCCAAAACATAGTGATAACATGTGCTTTCTCTCAGTGAGAGTACAGACAATAGTACTGGCAATATTCATCTTGACTCTTTAGTGTTTCAGTAAAAGGACATATAAAATGAATAAAAGATAATAATAAAAATGAAAGACAAATCCATATTTCACGTCCCTAGAGCCAGTTTCCGTGTCCAGAGATCGGGTCGTTGGGGGCCTCGCCTTCGACTGTCGCCCGATCCACTATGCACCGGCCCCGTATGATCCCTCCTGCAGGTGGTGAGCCCACAGGAGGGCGGCCCCACGTCGCTCTTTCGGGCTGAGCACCAGGCGCTCGCATACGAGCCCAAACCCCGGGCCTGGCTCCAGGTTGAGGCCCCGGCTGCGCCATGCCGGGCGACGTCTCGGCCCTTGTTTTTAATTTCATCATAATGGGCTTGTGAACTGCTCTTAGTCTGGCCCGTCACCAAGGACCTGTTTGCCTTGGGAGGCCCTACAGCCCCGGACAACATAGCTCCTAGGATCATTCAGGTACTTAAACCCCTCCACCACGATAAGGTGACAGTTCAAAGAGGGGTATGGTCTACCTATGGTCATGAGCTGTGGGTCATGACCGAAAGGACAAGATCCCGGATACAGGCGGCTGAAATGAGCTTTCTCCGCAGGGTGGCTGGGCGCTCCTTTAGAGATAGGGTGAGAAGCTCGGTCACTCGGGAGGAGCTCAGAGTAGAGCCGTTGCTCCTTCACATCGAGAGGAGCTAGCTGAGGTGGCTCGGGCATCTATTTCGGATGCCTCCTGGGCGCCTTCCCAGGGAGGTGTTCCGGGCATGTCCCACCGGGAGGAGGCCCCCGGGGCAGACCTAGGACACGCTGGAGGGATTATGTCTCCAGGCTGGCCTGGGAACACCTCGGGGTACCCTCGGAGGTGCTGGAGGAAGTGGCCAGAGAGAAGGAAGTCTGGGCGTCTCTGCTTAGACTGTTGCCCCCGCGACCCAGCCCCGGATAAGCGGAAGATGATGGATGGAAATCCATATTTCATATCTGGAAGCCTGGCTAAATGAGCAAACACTGTTACTGCACTCCTGGCATGTTAGGGGTCTGGGATACCTCCAAAATCCAAACACACATGATGTTACTATTAAGTGTTTAGTGACACATCACACATCCCTAGGCCAGACCCTCAGTTACCCCTGAGAGACCAAATACACACTTTAGAAAACATATATGAAGAAACAATCAGAGGTCCTACTGATTTAGTAATATAACTATTGATTTGGTTTTAATAATGAATTTATTTAGGATAAATAAACAAACCTGATTCCACGCCACACATTCCAAAAAAGTTGGGACAGGTATACTGCATCAATTACAACATCATGGCTGCGTAGGAGAAGGATCCAGCTACTGAAATGGCCAGCCTGCAGTCCAGATATTTCACCCATAGAAAACATTTGGTGCATCATAAAGAGGAAGATGCGATAAAGAAGACCTAAGACAGTTGAGCAACTAGAAGCCTGTATTAGACAAGAATGGGACAGCATTCCTATTCCTAAACTTGAGTAACTTGTCTCTTCAGTCCCCAGACGTGGAGACATTATAAAAAAAGAGGAAATGCCACACAGTGATAAACATGGCCTTGTCCCCACTCTTTGGAGATGTGTTAATTAAGGATGTGTTGATGCCATGAAATTTAAAATCAACTTATTTCCCCCTTAAAATTATACATTTTCTCAGTTTAAACATTTGATATGTCATATGTGTTGTATTCTGAATGAAATATTGATGTTCGAAACTTCCTCATCATTGCATTCTTTTTTTATTCACAGTTTTTACAGTCCCAACTTTTTTGGAATTGGGTTTGTAAGTATATTAAAGGGATAGTTCACTTTAAAATGAAAAGTGTCATCCTTTACTTACCCTCAAGTTGTTTCAAACCTGTATGAATTTCTTTCTTCAGCTGAACACAAAGGAAGATATTTTAAAGAATGTCAGCAACCAAACGGTTAACTGGAGCCATTGACTTCCATAGTAGAATAAAAAAAAATACTATGGAAGTTAATGGCTCCAGTTAACTGTTTGGTTGCTGACATTCTTTAAAATATCTTCCCTTGTGTTCAGCTGAAGAAAGAAACTCATACAGGTTTGAAACAAATTGAGGGTGAGTAAAGAATGGCAGAATTTTCCTTTTAAAGTGAACTATCCCTTTAAAGCCGCAGTGGATTTCAGAATCTCCCTTCAGTACACATACTGTTTATTTAGCATTTTTTCTGGTTTTAACACAGAATTAGCTGTAAAACATATTGTTAATAGAACAATAAGCATTTCAGAACATTAATCATACAAAACACTTCAAATAACTACATACATCAAATATTATACAACTCATATCTGTTAGGTACTGTAAAAACTACAGTCAAATAGATTAATCTACTAATGAACTTGAAAAAAAGTTCAAAGAAATAATCACCACACACGTAGCTTAATATGATATAGTTTGATATTTGAAGCACTTTGGACAGGTATACATGGTCTTTTTGGGATAATCTCCCCTTCCCTTTTCTTGTTAAACATGTCTTCTTTCCCACCTGTCATCTTGGAAAATTCATTGTCCACCTGCAGTGCATAAAACAGAAACAACACAATATTAATATGAACTAATTATGAAACAACCTTTGTGTAAAGTGCTCGGCAGCTTTGTTAAAAATGTATTAACAAGGCTGGCATGTCTATGAAGACGAGATAAACAATATAATAACACCATATTATAATGTCGTAATCGTGTAAGAGTCATAATTTCATACAATGAGAAAATAGTAATAGTTTAATAATAGTAATAATAATAGTTTAAAACAACAATGCATTAAACGTGTCAAGAGACATTTTGATCTTACAAAAGCTTTCCATTTCTTTCTATAAATCAAAGAATACTGAAAAAATAAACAACTGTTTTTAACACGCATCTCCCATTACAGTATCACAGATGAATATAATAATTGTTTGCAATATAATCTACAGATGCATACACAAACAGATGTTCCTGGCACATTTAAAGGTGTTTTACTCACACACACCTGATCCGGAGAACAAACTAAGCACTGTCATTGCTAAGCGTTTATATCTCACTGCCCATAGACATGCCTGGGGAAAACACAGTGTCCCACAACGCATGAACATCACGACGGCATTGCTCTATTTTTTGTGCGTGTCTACATTTAAATAATGAATTTATTCATTATATTCCTGATATTTTTAAGCATTTTCCCATAATCGGGTATCGGTTTTGTAATCTCAGATTTCCCGATAAATTGTGCCATCTTGTGGACATTTTTAGAATTGCATACAAGCGCGCCATTAACGGACTGTCTGAGGGGAGATGAGTCAACAACGGTGTTCAAAGGTAAAATAACCTGCATCCCTTAATTAATCAACTTTGTTTAACATAACATTAATGCACAATTGAGATATGCACAAATAAGACGTTATGAGATGATAGTTTAAACTAGGCGCTGTACATTTACATTTAATCATTTAGCAGACGCTTTTATCCAAAGCGACTTACAAAAAAGGGGAGAGTAATAGAAGGAACGGAACAGACAAGGCCAAAAACCTGTAAGAGCTGTAAGAAATCTCAATTAATTAGCACAATACACAATTTTTTTTTTTTTAATAAAGACAGACATCTACAACAAAAACTCACGTCCGCAAAGTGCCGAACACTGGATTTTGATAGCTAAGACAAACTCTGTAGAGACAAACTCACTGACAGAGTCGTCAGGTAATCCGTCACGTCACAATAAAGACGTAACTTCACATGAATGAAACAAAACAGCCATGAATGAGAACATGTTGGAAGTAAAAGCACCGAATTTCTTTCTTTCTGTGCGTTTATGCTCTGTCGGATTCAGCCGTTCACTCACCGAGTTGTTGCTCCAGGCCTCCAGCATATAGGCTAACGTTACCGTAGCCTATGTAATCAAGACCGACTCGTTTAAAACTCCTTAAATTATATTAACGTCTGCTATATAACATTTATATAATAAATATCTCATTAATTACAGCTCTGTGAAAATGAATTATTAGGCAATCATGTATGAGAGCATGTTGGAAAGCGCTGAACTTATTTCTCTCTCGGTGTTGTTTATGCTTGTAACGTGTTCATGGGTGTGGAAGGAAGAGGACACAGGGGTCGGCTGGACTTTTGACGCTTTACTTTATTTAGAATACTCAAAACACTTTCAACACACTCAATAGTGTGGTTTCTCTCAACACAACGATCACTTCCGGGTCGGCACTTCCGGCTTCCGGGGTAACTCAGTCTCTGGGGGATCGCGTCAACAGTCCTGCTCTCTCTCTCCCTGGCTTTCGGTTCCACTGGCGTTTTATCCTCTCTCCACGCCCATTACTGGAACAAAATAGAGGTATTATTAATCTGCGTCCAACCCACTCACTTACCACTCGTCCCGCGGCTCTCTCTCTCGCTGCAGACCTCGCTAAACCACGCCCCCCTTGCCACATACCCCCACCGCCCGACTCAGGCCGGGGAGCCGTCCGGCCTGCAGCCCCCCCCCATTTCTGGAGAGGAAGTCGGCCACAGCCATCTGAGCACCCGGCCTGTGGACCACCTTGAACTTAAAAGGCTGAAGAGCTAGATACCAACGGGTGATCTGCGCCGTTGGTATCCTTCATGCGGTGGAGCCATTGGAGCAGAGCGTGGTCCGAACAGAGGGTGAACTCCCACCCCAGGAGGTAGTAGCGGAGGGTGAGAATGGCCCACCTGATGGCAAGGCACTCTTTTTCGATGGTGCTGTACTTAGCCTCTCTCTTCGAGAGCTTGCGGCTAATGTACAGCACCGGCCGCTCTCCCCCCTCCACCTCCTGGGCCAGGACTGCGCCCAGCCCCCTGTCCGACGTGTCAGTCTGCAACAAGAAAGGGAGAGAAAAGTCAGGGGAGTGTAAAAGCGGCCCGCCACATAGAGCAGCCTTAACTTGGGTGAAAGCCTGCTGGCACGGCTCCGTCCACTGGACCGTATCTGGTAGCCCCTTTCTAGTAAGGTCAGTCAAAGGGCTGGTGAGGTCCGAGTAATTTGGTATAAACCTTCTATAATATCCCGCCAGCCCCAAGAACTGCCTTACCTCCTTTTTGGTCTTGGGTCTCGGACAGGTTGCAATCGCGGCAGTCTTATCAATTTGGGGACGCACCTGTCCATAACCCAAGTGGAAACCCAGATACCTTACTTCCACCCGCCCAATCGCACACTTCTTCGGATTGGCCGTGAGCCCCGCTCCTCTCAGCGACCTCAGGACCGCCCGGACATGCTGCATATGCCGCTGCCAATCGTGACTGTAAATCACGATATCATCTAGGTAGGCAGCAGCATATGCGGCATTGGGACGCAAAATTCTATCCATGAGGCGCTGAAAGGTAGCGGGTGCCCCGAACAAACCGAAAGGAAGCGTGACAAATTGGTGCAATCCAAACGGCGTGGTGAAAGCTGTCTTTTCTTTGGACAATGGAGACAAGGGGATCTGCCAGTAGCCCTTTGTTAAGTCCAATGTCGAATAAAATCGAGCCGTGCCCAGCCGATCAAGCAACTCGTCAACCCGCGGCATTGGATAAGCGTCGAATTTCGACACTGCGTTCAACTTGCGATAGTCCACACAGAACCTGACCGAGCCGTCGGTTTTAGGAACCAAAACTATCGGGCTCGCCCAGTCACTGTTGGACTCCTCTATTACTCCCATGTCCAGCATTGCCCCTAATTCTTCCTGAACCTCCTTTTTCTTGTGTTCAGGCAATCGATAAGGCTGGCTGCGAACTACCACGCCCGGCTCGGTCTCGATATGGTGCTGAATTAAGTCGGTTCGTCCCGGTAGGGGCGAGGACACGTCGGCGAACTCCGCCTTGTAATTTTGATAAATCAGTGAGTTGGGGCGGTGAGAGGTGATCTCCACCAGGGGCCAGTGCGACTGATTGTGCCTTGATGCTCGCCTCTGGCCCGAGATCATCCTCCCCCCCATCACCGTGGCCAACAACACTGATTCGACCTCATTCCATTTTTTAAGTAGATTGAGGTGGTATATTTGACGCGCCCCGTTCCTATCGGATCGTATCACTTCATAATCGAGATCCCCGACCTGTCGTGCGACCTCAAACGGCCCCTGCCACTTTGACATTAATTTAGAGCTCGACGTAGGGAGTAATATGAGCATTTTCTCTCCCGGTGGGAATTTGCGTAGTTTCGTACCCCTGTTATATGACCGGCTCTGGCGGTCCTGGGCTTGTAACAAATTCTACCTGGATAGCCGCCCCAGTGTGTGGAGTTTTGTTCGCAAGTCCAGCACATATTGAATTTCATTCTTCGCCAAAGAAGGTCCCTCCTCCCAAGTTTCTCGCAGGACGTCCAGCACCCCTCGGGGCTGGCGCCCGTGGAGAAGCTCGAAGGGGGAAAACCCCGTGGAGGCTTGTGGGACCTCTCGCATGGCTAATAAGAGGGGTTCTAACCACCGATCCCAATTTTTGGCGTCTTCCTGCACGAACTTACGGATCATGGTTTTAAGTGTGCGATTAAACCGTTCGACCAAGCCGTCCGTTTGTGGGTGATAGACGCTTGTTCGAATGGATTTAATGCCCAATAATCCATACAGTTTGCGTAACGTACGTGACATAAATGCCGTGCCTTGATCAGTGAGGATTTCTTTCGGAACCCCCACCCGGGAGATCAGTCGAAACAGTGCGTCCGCAACACTCTTCGCAGAGATGTTGCGGAGAGCCACTGCCTCCGGATATCGTATTGCGTAGTCCACGATAACTAACGCAAAACGATGGCCGCGTGCGTATCGCTCTAATGGCCCGATGAGGTCCATCGCAATTCTCTCGAAGGGGACCTGCATTAATGGAAGGGGGCGCAATGGCGCTTTTGGAGCGGCCAGTGGATTCACCAACTGACATTCTGGACAAGACGCGCACCACCTGCGCACAGTCATGAATGCCTGGCCAAAAAAAATCGGGTCATAAGGCGATTCAACGTGGCCGCTTGTCCCAAGTGGCCCGCCATTGGATTAGAGTGAGCCGCCCGGAAAAGCATTTCCCGGCGGCTCCTCGGAACTAACAACTGGGTTGTGTCTACTTTTGTCCGAGTGTCTTGGGTCACTCGATACAACCGGTCTTTTATTATGGCGAAATATGGATAGGTGGCAGGTAAGGCAGGTTGGAGAGACTGGCCGTCGATAGAGCGGACCTGCTGGAAGGCGTTTTTGAGAGTCTCATCCTGAGACTGCTCCAAAGGAAAGTCATCGCGGTCCGAGAGAATCAGTTTCTCGATCCCGCTCGTTTCCTCTGAAGCCGTCCCCAAGGGTCCCGTCTCAGTCTCCCCAAGCTGCACTCGCGCCGCCCCCCTCCTAGGCATCCGCACATAACGACCCCAATATCGCCGAGAATGCAGGTTCGCCACCGGCAGTTGTTGGGCGGCCGCCTGGGCTTCTCCGGACAGTAGTGGTATCAGACGCACCGGCCACTGTGCCCGGGGCCACCCGCAGGCCTCCGCTGCCTTTTGAAAGAGGTCGATGAAGGCCTCGGGATCATCTTGTGGCCCCATCTTGTGAAGGGGCACGTGAACCGGTGCGCCGGCCGGCCCGGCGGCCTCGGTGCGAACCTCCCGGTCAATCCAGCTCCGGAACCTCTCGCGGTCCTCTTGCTGGCCTTGGACGATGGCCGCGAAGCGGCGTTCCTGATCCGCCCGAAGGTCCAGCAGGGCTTGATGTTGGTCCCGGTGGAGGACCGCGAGGGATGTTATGATGTCCTCAAATGGCGTGGCGGAGGGCGTCTGCATGGCGGCGGCGCTGTCCTACTTCCTCCCGGGTTTCGGCACCAGTGTAACGTGTTCGTGGGTGTGGAAGGAAGAGGACACGGGGGTCGGCTGGACTGTTGACGCTTTACTTTATTTAGAATACTCAAAACACTTTCAACACACTCAATAGTGTGGTTTCTCTTAACACAACGATCACTTCCGGGTCGGCACTTCCGGCTTCCGGGGTAACTCAGTCTCTGGGGGATCGCGTCAACAGTCCTGCTCTCTCTCTCCCTGGCTTCCGGTTCCACTGGCGTTTTATCCTCTCTCCACGCCCATTACTGGAGCAAGATTCAGGTGTTATTAATCTGCGTCCAACCCACTTACTTACCGCTCGTCCCACGGCTCTCTCTCCCGCTGCAGACCTCGCTAAACCACGCCCCCCTTGCCACAATGCTCTGTCGCCTTCAGCCGTTCTCTCACTGAGCTGCTGCTCCAGCATATAGGCTACCCACTGTATGTAAACAAGACCGACTCGTTTAAAACTCCTAATTATAATAACGTCTGCTATATAACATTTATATAATAAATATCTAATTAATTACAGCTCTGTGAAAATGTATTACTATGCCTATCTCCGCGAGACGTTAACGTAAGTTAAACGCAGAGATTTAAACAGCGCTGTCGTCAGCATTTCATAGACATTTATTTTGATACCGTACTAGATGAGATAAGAAGAAAAACAAACAAACCCGCGAATACATCATAGCTATTACAATTACAAAGAATATTCAATCTCTACTTTATTAAACACATAAACCTTGTAAAACTGTAGTTTAAAATGAATGCTTATATTTATGATCAGTTATGGGGATTTGATTGACTCAGCTCTCATTTCTGTTTTTCATTTGAAAATGTTAGACTTTATAAATGTATTTTGCCTTTTGTTAATATGGCTGTATTTATAAATAAAAAGGTGAAACAGCATTAATGTTAAAAAGTAGGGGTGTAACGATTCGTTTTAACAACGATTCGATTCGGTTGAAATAAAACAGTCACACTGATTTAAATTTTTGGCTAAAAAGTTACTGAATCGATTTCAAGTCACTGAAGCGTTACGGATCATATCGTTCTAAATGAACCAATATCGTCCTTAAATCGTATCGACAACCTCAAATCGTGATACGAATCGAATCGTTGTTAAACGAATCGTTACACCCCTATTAAAACGACTGCACTGTATTTAAAAAAAGCTAATTTTTTCAGACTATTTATTGATATAGATGTCTTTTGTTCTGTATGTAAGGGAGTGAAACCGCAAAAATTACAATGTTTAAAAAAGCTCAGTTCAGTGCTGTTGCTGTAATTGTAAAAAACAGAAATAACACAATAAATAAATAAATAAACATTGGTTCTATATATCGGGTTATCGG